>NC_136493.1:137564873-137582373 GCF_053919585.1 Euprymna scolopes
AAAGAAAAATAAGATATGCGTTTATATATATTTAATTACATTTTATCTCTATGGAATCATTAGTGTAGAGATAACCATTTAAGCGACACAGTTCGAATCCTGAAGCAAGAATTACATTTCACTGAATTCTGAATGGTCTTAACCAATGGAGCTACCTTCCTGGTCACAGACATGATGAGAAATAAATCCACATCGTCCGACCAAATCCAGAGGAGTGTTGAGCAGACGATCTGGTGTCTTCCAAATGCGACCGATTTGAATTCTGGAGAAAAATGATGTTGCTGGTCCATTCCCATAAGAATTTCTAAATTCACTCTGAGTTACCATTTTTACATATACGTGTTACTTTGGGAGCTTGAAACTATTTTCATTGATTGGCAAATAGTTTGAGTTTACGTTTCTGTAAACAAGAAAAAACTACCTTGTTTTGGGAAATGAGAGAGAAAGCGACTTCAAACGAAGTGAGGAAAGAAAGAGTGTCCAATTGTAGGTATTTTCTTTTCAACGTTTGTTCGAATCACTTGGCAATTCAGCCGCCATTGGTTCCGTCTATAATTGTAAATACGTAGAGTCACATCCCGCCCATATTTTAAAATGAATACTAATAAATAAGTAGCACGTATTTTATCGTAAATTAAAAAAAAACTTTTTATAATAAATTATGCATAAAACTGTTTTTTTGTTGACCCTAGTTTTTGCGCGAGTAATACCGCTATACCATTAAACAGTTAATTATTTCGCGAAGCTATAGTAACTTAGGACACTTTAAACTACAAACAAAGATGTTACCCGTTGTAAACCATTCTTGGTGTATGATTACGATTTCTGTTAATTTCAGTGTTATGTGACCAGTAGTTTAAGAGGTTTTTGGTTAAGTATTTACATACAGAAAAACAGGCACACGCATACATATATCGACTGTTTCATTTATATATATTAAGCGTGACGGACCGACGAATGAACAAACACAGCATCTTCTTGATATATCTTGACTCATCTTCAATTTTATTATTTCAAACTTATCGGGATAGATCGAGAAACAAAACAAATTAAAAAGGACGTTTATCTGGACGAATTTAAAATGTTATTTTTAAAATTAAAGCGGACGGACAGATTCTCTCACAGAGATACAAGGACGCTCATAAAACTGCGGCCTATCGACGGGCGGGCAGTCTAGAAGTGTAAGCCATGTTTAATTTCAGAACAGTTTCCTATGGTTTGTTGTTCTACACAAGTCTTGAGAGGTGACTGGTTTGCAGTGGACAGAACAGTTCCCGATGGTTCGTTGTTCTACACAAGTCTTGAGAGGTGACTAGTTTGCAGTAGATAGTTCTACAGAGCAAAAAATTCTTAGCGTGTCGAGACGGAAAAAACATGCAAAATTGCTACAGAAAAGGTGTAATATTTATGGAGCAATTCTGATTTCTGATTTCTGATTGGTTGTTAGCAGAACGTGAATTAATTCGATTCGTCAGTTCCTAGCAGCATCGATAAATAGAATCGCCCGACTGTGTGTGATCATACCCCATCAAAATCAAAAATATTGCAACATCCCCCCACTATTTTTATAATGGGGAAGTACCTTGTGTTTGTTCTGCTCAAAAATAAATATATATTTTTATATTCAATTATACATAACAAAAATTAGAAATCATTTGGATTTTAGAATTTTAGCATGTAAAAAGACGCCATTTTTAATTGTGTTCAAATGTCAAAACATATATATATATATATATATATAAATATATATATATATATATATATATATATATATATATATATATGCGTGTGTGTGTGTAGAGAAGAGAAATAAAAGAAATGGAAGGTATTTTTACCTTAAAGGGGGTGGGTATGTGAAAAAGAAGCCATTTCTTATATTTGATTATGCAGTTTTGTAAAAAAATAGAAAGAAAAAACGCATACATATATGCATATATACATATAAATAAATATACATGAAAATAAACATACATGCAATATGTACCCGTTTAAAGAGAGGTTTTTTTTTGTTTTTTGTTTTTTGTTTTTTACTGTATATATTGGATAGTCTTTTACTCTAAAAGTTTCTTCCCATAAACCGCTAGATTTTGGAATTCCCTCCCTGTTTTCTGCTTACTTGAGTGCACTAATATGCTAAAATGTAAATGTAACCCAAACAGATATCTTGTTGCTTAACTCTCTATTTAAAGTGATCCTGTATCTATTGTTGCTTTTTAGCAGTGGCATCTAATGTTTCAGTATCAGTGCGCCCTGTTTTAAGTGAATAATAAAAATAATAAAAATATTTTCTCAAAATAAAACTGTAAACAGATTAAAGAAAATGCTACTTTTAAATTAAATATGATAGACCAAAGAAAATGCTATATAAGAATTAAGCGTGATGTATAAAAAAATATTTTATTGCGAAATTAAAGATTGAAAAACCAAAGTAAGTGCCATTTCAAAATTAAACTTGATATATTAGAAATAATTTTAAAAAATTAACTTTGACAAACGAAAAGGATATGATATTTCTTAATTACTTATGAAAAGCCAAAAATATGCTATATCAAAATAAATTGTGACATGCCAGCGTGAGTGTCATTTTCAAATTTAACTTAACTTACCAAACAAAATAATTTTAAAAAATTAAGTTGAACAGACAAAAAGGAAATGATATTTCTAAATTACATATGACAGGTCAAAAATATGCTATTTCAAAATAAATTGTGACAGACCAACATGAGTGACATTTTCAAATTTAACTTACCAAGAAAATGATTTTAAAAATTTAATTTGAAAAACCAAAAAAATGCAATTTCAAAATTGATGCAATTAGGAATATCAGAAATGCCAACCAAGAAGTAAACAATGCATTACTTTTAGATAATTCGATTTTGTTAACCCGTTATTGTAGGAACCGCGCTATCCATTGCTCGCCTCCCCTGCCACGCAAATTCCCCCTCACTCTCTCCCTCTTTTTCTTTCTCCCATTTTTCTTCCTCTCTCTCTCTCTCAATGTGAAATGGACGGCATCTTTTCATTGCTACGTCAACCGGATTTTTAAGGTTCGACCTGAATTTAAGCTAACCAATTAAAATCTTTTTTTCAGTGGTCAATTTGTATTTGTTATTGTCATGACATGTTCTTTAGAAAACTATACGATCTTGGTCACTGTAAATAGGATCTGATTAAAAATGGGCAATTGACATTAAACAAATCATAGGCACAGCCTTTTCTTAATAAATTGTTTGTAGATAATTTTTATTTCATGTATCATTAGTAGTGATGCGAATATTTTTGTAATTTTCTCTAATAAAAGTTCCTTTGTAACAGAGTTTGGGAGCACCCGGATGGATGCAATTTAGAAGTACAAATATTGCTAGCAGTACAACTTAGTCGGCTTTGTGCCGGCAATGAAACTTGTAAATAACCTTTTATATATTATTTTAATTGGAATTCATTTTCGAGATCAATATTATTTTTATTGATTTATTTTATTTATTACAAACTATTATCTTCATCTTTCTTATTTGTTGTTTCACAATGTTTCGGCCAACTATTCCTCTGGCCTTCATTAGGTTGTAACCGCGACGGGATAGGAACTCCGAATCTCCTAACTGCATTCGTTCGGGGCCCGTGGCGCGGTTGATAGAGACGTTGAATCCCTACGGTTCCAGGTGATAATTGTCTGAAGATAGCGGTTTCAATCCTACCCAAAGCCGGCTAGAGGCGTACTTGACCAAACGTGGTTAGACGACAACAACTATGGATGGCAAATGAGATTTAGAGTTCCTATGATGTCGCGGTTACCACCTGACGACGGCCAGAGGAATAGTCGGTCGAAACGTCGTGAAACAACAACTAATAAAGATGAGAATAATAGTCCGAAATAAATAAATCAATATAACCAAACTTTTATTCTTGTTTTTCCTTTAATCATTGTTTAAACGCAGCGAACAAGCTTCCAGTTGTCCAATAATAATTAGTAAAATATGTATCAGAAAGTTGATTCTTTCCGTTATCTCAAGCGCTTTCAATCTTTGATTTTATAATTTATTGCTTTTCTTATTGTGAAGATGATAGGGTGTATTTAGTTAGTCATTATCGCGGTCAAGAAAAACAGTTTATATATATATATATATATATATATATATATATATATACATATATATATTATTTGGGGTAAACAGTTATATATGGTCACTACAAATAGCCATCTGTTTCAGTCTTTATTAGTTCTGACTTTAAAACACCTCAAAACTATCTATCTATCTATATATATATATACATTTATATACATATATATATATATATATATAGATAGATAGATAGATAGATAGATATAGATATAGATATATAACTTTACAAAAAAATACCCCAACTAAAATAGATATATATTAACTGTTTTTCTTGACCGCGATAAGGTTTGATTGCGTTCATTGGTTATAACGGAGGCATCATCAGTGACCAGCTCTTCAGTAGTTGAGCTAGAGATATTTATTTTTCCCCCTTCAGGCACGGCAGGGTGGTAATCATGCGTGAGGGATAATTCTAATGGATACAAATGTTTTATGGAGTGGGTTTGTATCGATGCATCTCCTCTTTTTACTCGAAATGACCGAATCTTGTTGTCATCTCCTGGGAAGAGTTCCATTACCCTTCCAAGTTGCCAATAAGGTCTAGGCTTTGCTGGACTCTGTATAAGAATCACATCATTTTGTTTTATCTTATTGGAGAAATTTATTTATAGCGTTCTCTGAGACTGAGTAAGTACTCTTCGTTTCACAATTCTCGGAATTTTTCCAATACTCTTTCACGCTCTTCCAAAGCCCCTGTGAGGTCAGTTCTTGTTAGGTCAGTTTTCATTTTATCTTAAGCTTTGGATCTTACAACAAGTCCACTGTTTACATTAGGACGTAAGAAACAATTAAGGGATATTATTTGGAGATCACTGCTAGCCAATCCACAGAGCATAAGAAGGACAAGCACCATTAGCAGGAGGAGCTACATAAATAAATTCCAATAATATATACTACATTGGCCCTTGAAAGAAAAGTCAATGTTTAGAAGGATGGTCTCATAGCAATAGAATACATACTACACCCCCCGTCAAAAAAAAGGCGACGAGAATTTCTTGGAGGATGATACCATGGCCATAAAATTGATAGTACACTATAACCCCATAAAAGAATTGGACGAGGTAATGCTTGTGGATGGTATCCTCACAAAAGAACATATTCATGCATGCATTCATTCAATTAGCAAAAGATAAACGCACAATCGATTGCTATTTACAAAAGCAAAAAGCCAATGAGAATTTAGGGGCTCTGTTCAAAGAGAAACTATACAGAGGGAAAACCGTGGAGGTTCGACCAGCGTCTGTTCAAGGCCGCATTGAAGCACTCTAGTGTAGGCTGGTTTACAACATCATCGAGTAGCCAGTGTCAGGAAGATGCCATTCGAATAAAAAATGCTGCTTGGCGTCAAAGATAAACCTTTTTCGCGTGCGCACGGTTCCCGAAATCCGAAGCAGAATCAAAGAACAGGTCCCGGTCCAGACCGCACCGTCCATGAAAGATGTTCTAGGCGAGGATGAGGTCGTTTCAAAACCTCCTGCGCTCATAGGAAAAAAAATTGATCCCTCAAACGTTGCTCATAGGATAGGCCTCTGGGGTCAATATGTCCGTTGCCAGACGCTGAACGCGCGCTAGACGCTCGATGTCCTTCACGTAAAAGAGATATGTTTCCTGAATACTGTATTCTAGAATCGGGCACACCAAGAAAGTGGAGAGGTGACGGAAGATGGAAGGAGTGAGACGACCAATGTACCACAGTACTCCTCAAAGGAGAATCCATGATAACTGAGAAAATACTACACTATATCTCCACAAAAAGTGAAAGTCACGACTGGAAGGATGACATCATTACAACAGAACATGTTTCAATACCTCCCTTCAAAAAAGAGACGGTAATCGCTGGCAAGATCGTATCATGGCAAATAAACATATGCTACATTGCTTTCAAAAGAGAAGACAATGCTGGAGAGAATGTCGTTATGAAAACAGAATACATAATAAACTACCTCTAATAAAAGACATGGTAATCACTAAGAGCGTGGTATCATTGCCATAAAACAAATACTAAACTATCCTTAAAAAGATAAGGGTAATGCTTGGGAGCATGCTATCATAACGTACGAACATATACAGCATGTAAACTGACAAAAATATACCAGAAAAATATGCTTCCTTTAATCGCAGATTTTTGCTAGTATATATGTGAAACGATTGTATACACTACTCTGTCACTGCCCTCAAAGTAGAAGGTAATGCTTCGAAGAATGGTATAATGATGGCAGAACAGATACTACACTAATCACTTTATCAAAAAAGATATATTATCTTGGAGAATGCTACTATTATATACGAACATATACTACACTTTTATCAGCCCAAAATGAGAAGTCAATGTTGCGACGATTGTCTTATAACAATAGAACAGATACTAGCACTACCCTCTCACAAAAAGAGAGAATGTAATTTTTGGTACAGATGCTATTATGATCACATGACCCCAGAACAGATGCTACAGGGTGTCTTAGTCAGATTGTGCTAAAATCACAGAAATATATCTGTTGTGGGGTACAAATAACACATATTTGAGAACTAAGTGGAATCAGGCAGTCCTATGAATACCACTGGTTTCAGAGACTAGATGTAGACATTCATACGATATTTAACTATGCTACGAACACGTTCCTCTCATACCACTTTAGTGGCTCCGGTATTCTTTATGATAAATACATATTATATTTATACACTTTATACTACTTGTGGTTTCTTTCATTTGTGACCCCTAGCACGGGTCTACAACAACTAGCTTACAAGGATGATTCAAGAACTTCCTGAATCAATCTACAACAATTGTTTAGAACAACTGGATGACGAATATTCTCACTCCAAGAACAGCCATTGAAAAACAAGATTTGACGACCAAAAGGATTCAAGAAAAAAGAACACATGCGAAAATTCGAAATAATTTTTTCCTACGCTCGTGGAAATTCAAAACTTCAAAAGTATTTCTTTTCAAAAGTTCGCTGAAGAACGGAAAAAAATACTTGTCAACGTTGGGGGAAAAAACCATTCGGGCGTAAAAGTCCACAAACACGGGATAAAGAATACTTCGAAAAAGGACAACAATTCTTGCCGAAAAAAGAATTTTACAAAGACGTCGTCAAAAGCCTTATCTTGCTGTTAGAAAAGCTACTAAAAGCATAACTGCGAGTTGAAACAGAACTCTTGAAATAATTGCGTTGAGAATTATTACTAATGAATCAACGAGACCAAATTTTCAGTGAGTACAAAACAAAACAAACTTTATAGTTCTAAAAAGCATGTCTCGCTAATACGTTTTATGGTTAAAAAGACATTAGTTGGGAAATGAAAAAAACTCACGCAAATGCAGCAAGTAAATGATATATTTTATTTTATTGGTTAAAGCGAGTATTTGCACAAATTAAAAAGACGTCGGATTTTAATCTGATTGATACACATTTCACTGATCGACGGGACTGCATGTCAGAGAAGAAGAAGAAGAAGAAGAAGAAGAAGAAGAAGAAGAAGAAACCGATTTCGCTAAGCACGACAAATAAAGTGTTAAAAGAATAGTCAGTATTAAATAAATGCTATAAACTCTCTTTCACAGATAAATAACTAATTATTTTTAAGGAAAAGAGGAGGAAATTGTATAGGACTAACAGGCAATTGAATTCAGTACGTACATGTTACGAAAATTGAAAAATGGCAAACGAAATCTACTGGCTTCTGTATAAATGCAAACGCCGAATTATTTTCTCAGGAAAACTGCCACACGAGGAAGTAAATATACGAAAGAAATATTCGTTAAATAACCAGGTACGAATTTTGTAAAGGTTTTATTCTATGGACTTCGTACTATAAAAAAGTAAATCAGTGAATTATTTCTGAAAAAAAAATCATCTTGCCATATTAAGTAAATCTAAACCTTCCAAAAAAATGAAACATTTTGCAAAACAGATGTTGGAAATGGTGATTTTCCAACAAAGCCAACAATTAGAACTTTAAACGACGAGAGGCAACTGACAATAAAAACAGATGAAAGAGAAAGAGTTAAATTTAATGAAATACTTCAAGGAAAACAAGAAAGAGAAAAGAAATACCTGAACGAACAAATATTGGAAAAGCAGTTAGATTAAATGAAATACTTTAAGGAAAAACAAGAAAGAGAAAAGAAAGAAATGAATGAACAAATATTGGAATTGAAAAAAATTACATTTAGGGTAAAAAAAAACAGTCAGATAAAAATAGTTTCGATAACGCAAGTTTTAATGAATAAGGGCGGCGGAAAAGAAACCAGCACGGCTTTTCCCCAATATGCGATCTGGTCAGCTATTGATACATTTCACTATGCTCCTGATGAGAACCTAAAGTTTGAGGCATATTTCAGAAGATTTGAAGACCATTTTAAGATTGATTGCAGGCCATGGACGGATAAAAGAAGGTTCGTTTATTGCTACGGAAGTTGGGTGAATCGTAACATAACAAATCTGTGAACAATATTTTACCATGAAAACCCAACGAATTGTCCTTTGACGAGGCAGTCAAACTATTAATGGAGTTATACTGCCCAAAAAGAAGCCTTTTTCATAAAAGATGGAAATGCATGAATCTTACATGTAAGGAGAGCCAGACTATACGACCTTTGCGTCTATAGTTAATAAGCACTGTGACGATTTCAAATTGTCGTTATATACGGCGGACAATTTCAAATGCCTAATATTCACATAAGGGTTGATAGCAACAAAAGACGCTGATATAAGACGTCGTGCTCTAAATAAATTGGCATTAGAACCTGATTTGACGCTTCAGAAACTGGCTGAAGATTGTCAGCTGTTCTTGGGAATGAAGCAAGATTCCCGAAACATAGAGATAGTAGGTATCGCTCACATTAAAAAGATACGCTTCAAAAATAAAGGGCACCCGCCTGCCACCAATTACCAATCAAGAGGCAAAAAGAACCCTTCACAAATCATCAGGATAGACAAAATCCTAAGACCCCTTGTACCAAATGTGGAGGACTTCATAGGCACAAGGCATGTCAGCACCAAAGGAAAATAACATGTGACCTATGCAAGCGAGCAGAGCACAAAGCCTCATATTGCAGAGCAAAAGTAGCAAAAAAGAGCTGCTTACAACTGCAAAAATGGACTCTTCTCCAGCAGAGAACATAAGGAAATATGTTACGGTGAGAATCAGAAATAAGGAAGTGAAACTGAAACTCGATTCAGGGTAGGATTTATCGATTATAAATTTTTGAACGTGGAAAAAAATAGGAAAGCCCACTGTCCCATCGCCGCAATGTTGCATCTCTCTGCCTGTTTTACAAATATTTTTATGGAATGTGCTCTGATGAATTCATTGCACTTGTGCCCTCTTGACGTACATATCCTCGACAAACCAGCTTAGCAACAAAATTACACTCCTTCACTGTTGAGGTCCCTAAATGTCAAAAAGTTTTCTACTCAAGCAGCTTCTTCCTTAGAACGGCTAGACTTTAGAATTGTCGTTCGGTTGCCTGCTTCCCAAACTGTACTGACATGCAGAAGTTCAAATGCAACGTAAATCAACATCTTTCTTAGGCATGGCTGCAATTTTCGTTTTTTTTAAATTTTATTTTAACCCGAAACAAGGCACAGTGCCACTTTGATGTAGGGGCTGCTATCGAGGACATTAGTTGCAGGGATACTATGTAGGGAGTTGAGCAGCAAGTTTGCTGTTCACATTACACTTGAACTTCTGCATGTTAGTACGGTTGGGAAAGAAGTTCCAAAGTCTAGCAGTTCTGGGGAAGAAACTATTACAGTATAAGGCTTTCTTTAATCTAGAGATCTCTACTCTGTAGGGGTGGGATTTTGTTGCTTGCCGGGTTTGTCGAGGATATTTATGTCAAGGGGGAACAAGGGCTTGTAGTTCGTCAGAGTATCCACCATTAAAACACTTGTAAAACATGCTGAAGGATGCAACATTTCGTCGATGGGACAGAGGTTGAAGCCGAGATGACAGTTCATTACCTATAAAGCTGGCGTGTCTCTTTCGGTAGAGAGAGAGAGAGAGCTCACCTTTCTCGCAGCTGCCCTGGCAATGCTTTAAACGTATCTGTTCCAATTCATGTTCCCTATAAACATTAAGCAGAGGAGTTTGAAAGAAGTACTTTCATGTAATGTATCTTTAGCCATAGCTATTGGTGACTGAGAAGGTTTCTTGTAATTGTTGAAGGAAATAAGCTTAGTCCTTGCAGCATTAAATATGACTATCCATTTTGTTCCCATTCCACTATAGATCAGAGGTCTTTCTCTCATGTTTCTTCCATTTTCTTAGATATGTGTGATTTTGTTTTACCTTCGTGCCTGTTATAGATGTGTGGTATCATCAGTAAATATACCCATCTCATAGTTAATTTATCAGGGAGGTCATTTATGAATATTAAGAAAAATAAAGATCTCTGGGTAGACCCCTGAGGTACACCCGCATTTATATCATATTTTTAGGATGTACGACCGTCGAGGACGACCTAGATTTTTTCTCTTATTTAAGTAGGATTTAATTATGTTAAGTATTCGTCCAATGATATCGTATGATCAGATGTTCCTTAGAAGACCATCGTGCCATACCCTCTCAAAAATCTTAGATATATTTAAGCCTACCACTCTACCCTCCCCTGTTTTGTTCAGTGTATAGGATATATGTTAAGAGATTACAGTTAGGATATCCGCTGTAGAACGAGATTGTCTAAATAGATATTGCTGGTCGGCCATAAGTTTAGCAGTTGTAATGTGATGAACTAGAGCTTAGTTAATTATGGACTTAAATATTTTGGTGAAAAGCGGGATTAGGCTAATGGGGCAATAATTTAATGTGTCAGTTCTTTCGTCAGAATTCTTGTAAATTGTTGCGTCGTGGAACAACAATGAAAATAAGAACAATCAAGACGAGGTTCGGTTAAGGAACAAGTGTATTAACAAAAATGTACAAAGATAGGAAAGCGTATATATCTGCTGGGCACTCGGCTAGCAGTTGAAATGCAGTCGCATCTCTCTCACCAGTGTTGGAATTACTAGCGCTATTTATAGTGCTAATCGGTGTAAATTCCTCTGTTTAAGGTAGGCCGGTATAACATAAACTGAAGCAGTTTTCCAGCATTCAGGAAAGCAAGATTCTTTAAAGCAATAGATATAAAGTTTAGAGAGGACTGGTACAAACTCAGCGGAACATTATTTTAATAGCACAGCCGGGATGAGATCGGGTTCACATACGTCTGAGATATCTAGGTTTTTTATGTTGGAAATGTGACCGCCTGTTATAAGGAATGAGATATAAAGAAGTTATGTGCTATACTAGTGCGTCTGTGTAAGTACAGAATCTAAGCCAATTACTGTGGTGGACATTGAAGTCACTAAATACATGTACTTGTACGCTAGTACCGAGGGAGAGTGCTGTATCTATGCTGTCAGAGATTTGGTTGATTGGTATACAGTCCTGGGTTGAGAGAGAGAGCAGTATAAAAATATAAGTATTTAATGTTTTAATTGGGAATATGCCTTGTTTGAGGCGAAAGTGAGTAAGAAAAAGTATCTTTCATTAGTTTATAACATTTTATGATGTCTCTAATCTATTTTCTATGAATCAATTATTATAATCAACATCCATCAATATACATGTAATAACTAAGACCAATATAAAATGATATTAGAATACTAAACAAGCCAACGATTCAAAAGCAGGTTAATTATTTCACTTGAAATAGAAGTTTTATCACGTCAGACATTTGTTGTCCCCTTCCAGATGTTTCATGTGTCGTGTTCTGCAGACATTTCATTGTAATTCATACACAATGAATGGTAGGAATAAAGGAGTATGCATGTGATTATTGGGTTTACGTTTATTTCAGATCTTTACCATTGTCTGCTGACAAAAAGAACTTACAGAACAAACAGATTACAATGTTATTTAAAGGTTAGCAGGTTACTGCAGTTTTATTGTATTACGAATCTTTAAAATCGGTGATAATATAACGTAGTTCATCTTACATTTACTGTAGTGTCATTAAAAGTAATATAACAATACATAATAATTGATACTAATTATAATTAACTGTAGCTTGACGAAATTACCGAGTCTCATGATAAACGTAAAAAAGTGTTCTTTGCTTAACGTTTTACTTCCGTTTCATGTCATGATCGTTTTTTTTAAGGGGGTTATTACTTATCAAATTTGAAGACAACTCGAGGATAAAGACCAATAAATGTCAGGTGGTCGGTGAGACAACACCTTATGACCGATAGTCTTCGAAAGTGACAAAATGAAGTGATAAAATGCGACGGTTCAGCGAGAACTTGTCAAATTGAACTTGAAAGCTACTATGTTGAAATCATCTGGGAGAGTTCCACAGACGGACAATTCTAAGAAAGAAACTTTGTTAATGGAATTTAATTTCAGATTTAGGCACGGATAGAGAGTAGGGAAAATAATTGACAGTGGTTACAAGTAGGAAAGTTTTTGTTGCGAATGTTTTACAAGGAGAACAATATATTGAAACTCAGTCGAGAATTTGCCATGAAAATAACGATAGAACAGATGTATGGCCGCATAATCTCTGTGTGAAAAAGGGATAAAAGACATGGCTCACTAGGTTTAGAACCCTTTCAAAGCAGCAAATGGTAATCAACTCTTCCTCAGATGTGACAACAGTATTGAATTTAGGATTTATTTGGTAGGTAGAGGATTGCGTCGAGAATGAGATCTCTTCTGGTGCGGTAAAATGAACGAACTATTTTCCCATCGACCTTGGCAACATATTTATGTAAGTCTTCTATTTCAGGTCAGGAGTAAATATCATCCCCAGAAACTTGTCAAAGCAGGATGATTCCTAAAGACAAGTTTCTTTCATTTTAATTGGAGTCAATTGGCGATCAACGTGTTGGTGTTAAAAAGATAGAAGCATATGAAAAAGGTTGCCTTCTCTTTGTAGACGAGTTTAACCTGCACGAAGTGACTGATTTTGAGGCGCTATTGGACGACCTTTGATCCTGCTCCTTTTTAGTATTAACAGTTTAGCCGGGTTTAGTAGCCAAAACCTAACAGCCGGCCATGGTTCTCCCCAGAATGTGCTGCTGCTATCGCGCACAGAAATCACTTTTTCCATAGCTACCAACATAATAGATGCACTGAGACTAAAGCTGCTTTCAAGACTGCCAGCAACCACTGTAAAAGAGTAATAAAAAAATGCAAGAGAGCTATATGCCCAGTCTGTTAAATCCAAGGTAGCTGATCAGCGGCTTGGTTCCCACCAATTTTGGCAAATAACAAATAGGATCCTGAACAGAAATGTGCGTTCTATCCCAACCATTATCAATGGACCAGAGGTCATCTCGTCAGCGTCAGACAAGGCCAAACTATTTGCAAAGAACTTTGCAGCTAAGTCTACCCTATGCGACGAAGGCCATCAACTCCCCATATTTCCTCCTATAACACAGAACAAGCTAGGTAAGATACAAATATCCGTGCATGAGGTCGCCAAGCTAATAAAAAACCTAGATTCCAGTAAAGCAACTGGCCCTGATGGCATCCTAATTATAGTGTTAAAAAAGCTGTAACCAGAAATCGCTCCCATACTTACGAAACTATTAAGCGCTGCCTTAAGGAGAAGTGCTTTCCGACTCCCTGGAAGACCTCATCAGTTTGCCCTGTATTTAAGAATTCAAGTGATAAGTCATCTCCCTCTCAGTACAGACAAATAAGTCTCCTGTGTGTTTTGAGTAAGTTGCTGGAATCCATATTAAATAGAGAAATAGTCAACCACCTCAGCAGGAACAACCTTCTTAGTGACACACAATATGGTTTCCGCTATGCAAGATCTACCGCAGATTTGCTGACGGTTATATCCCACAGGATTAGTAAATCTCTTGACAAAGGCTTCCTTTCTAGGGCAATTGCTCTTGACATATCAAAGGCCTTCGACAAGGTATGACATAAGGGTCTACTTCACAAGATGTCCAGCTACGGTATAACTTGAAATGTTTTCTCAATCATTAAATCATTTCTCTCCGATAGGCTCATAAGAGTAGTGGTCGATGGACAAAAATCGGAGGCCTGCAATATAAATGCTGGAGTCCCTCAGGGGTCAATCCTAGGCCCAACTCTCTTCCTGATCTCCACCAATGACCTCCCTAAACATATACTTAAATCATTCGTTGACATCTATGCTGATGACACGACCATCTACGGCAACACATCAAAGGCTGTAAATGACAAAGTTCTCTCTGATTCTCTCTCCTCTGATCTCGAGCGCGTGGTTCAGTGGGGGAAGATGTGGCTGGTTACCTTTAATGCATCCGAAACCAAACTCCTATCCTTACATCATCAACGCTCTGATCCCCAGCTGGCATCAATTGGAATGGATGGCTCTCGTCTGGGAGAGGCCCCGTGTTTTGACAAGCTTCTGGGTTTGACCTTAACGCCTGATCTGAAATGGAACACGTACATCAAGTCTGTTGCCAAGGTCGCTGGAAAGATGGTGGAATCCTTCTACCGCTCCAGAAGATATCTCACTACTGATGCAATTCTCTATCTATATAAAAGCCAAGTACGTCCAAGGATGGAATACTGTTGCCATATCTGGGCAGGAGCTGCCAAAAACAGCCTATTCTGCCTTGACAGAGTACAAAATAGACTTCGTGGCTTAGTGGGGAATGCCCTTTTCTCTACCCTGCAACCCCTCTCCCACAGAAGAGACGTTGCGAGCCTATCCTTGTTTTATCGTTATTTCCATGGCAGGTGCTCGTCTGAACTCCAATCCCTGCACCCCCTCGCCAATCTTTCACGAAAAACACCCGTCTAGCTGAATCCACTGTGAATAATTTCCCCCACTCTTTATCTGTACCTAAATCAAAACGTGGATTCCATGAACAAAGCTTCTTTCTTAGAACTTCACGCCTGTGGAACTCTGTTCCGTCTGCCTGCTTCCCACCGGACTACAACTTGGATGTCTTCAAGTCCAACGTTAGCAAATTCCTAATGAACGCCCCCTTAAGTAAACACTTCATCAAATCTCCACACTAACGTAATGTACTTGCAATAACCCTTATCCCTGAGTGGCTTCCGGGTCTTGATAAGTGGTGATCACTGTATAAAAAAAAGCGTTTCTCCTGCTCGTTTGATCGCGGGTGATACTGGGGAGTCGTGACATGATTGATTTGGCACGTCTCAGAGAACTTCTAGAAGTCTGCAGACTTAGATTTCGTCTCGTTTTCAATTATTATAAGTTTACAACTCCAATCTGAACAAATAATTTATAGAGTTATATACTACTCCTGTAGTTGTCACTTACATTTTAACACTTCTGGCAATTTTCTGAATCTGTCCACCGTAATTAAATAATACCAATCATCCAGTAGCCCTGCGAAATCTATATGAATATTAGACAAGAGTTGCTATGTTTTGGGCCATGGCTTAAAAGTGATTAGAAGTGTCTTAGCATCAAAGCATAGCCATTGCATGAGTCGTCTATGTTTTTTGTTGTCTTTGTCCATCATGCATAAAGCTCTTCATTCTGTTTATTCCTGGGTTACCCATATCAATTTATTTGTGATTTTTTTAAAAACTAATTAACCCGTCTATTGGTGTTTTGTGTTTAATTTCATGTAGTGTGATCCAAAATTTTCTGATACTATTGCACATCATGGTTTTAATTTCACTATCGTTACATAATGAAGCCATTAATGAGTCCTCAAGAGGTTCACTCTGTCTCGAAACTAAGTTTGAAAGTTCGTTCGCATGTACGATATGCTTGTAAGAGGACTACTCTAACTCGAAATTGTAATTCAGCAGAATAGTGCCTCAGGAGTCTGTTTGCTGTATCAACGGGTAATCTTTCTGCGACCTAGGGATAGGGGGTTTATGGTCGGTCGGCAGTATAAAAATAATCGTCCGTATAAATATCAGTAGAAATTTATAAATGCGAAGATAATAGCAGCGCTTTTATTTATACAGGTCCCATTCCACATGAGCTCATATCACTAGCGATTATTGTATTTAGTTTTTGGTCAGTTTCGTGAGGAATAGATCTGACGCCAGTTGTTTTGTTTTTATCGAATTCCGATAGGCATTCAGTTGTCCATTTTTACACTCTGTCCTCTTTAGTAGTTCGTTCAGTGGGATCTGTGTGCATATTGGGTATAAATATCTTGTAATAGTTCACGACCCCCCCCCCCAAAAAAAAACTTTGTAATGTTGTCTTACTTTTTAAATTCGGCATATACTTTATAGCTATGACACTTTCCGGGTCCGGTCTTCTACTATTTTTGTAGATTATGAATTCCAAGTATTTTATTTCGTCCATGAAAAAAAACACACTTTCTTTCTTTGATTTTTCAAAATAAATCCTGTATTCAAGAGAATATTTTGTGGACATTTTCAATGTTGTTCTCTTGACCCACTTATTATGATAATATCATCCAAGTACGTTATCGCGAAGTCTAGGTTGCTCAACATAGCATCCATAATTTCTTGAAAAACATCAGTCGCTACCTTGACACCAAAATCTAACATTTCGAATTTCAATAACCCTTTATGGGTGTATAATTAAATAACCTACGTGTCAATTTCTTGATTAAGTTGTACACTGTTGTCCAAACTTCCAAACTTCTGTATACATAACGCACCTTCTCTCAACTCCAAAAGCACTTCTGCTGATCGAACTTATTTCTTCAAAATCCAACTTCAAAATGAACATGCTCTCTGAAAAGTCAACCCTCTTTTATCTCCAACCAGGAGCATCTCATCTGCATTCATTTATTTCGTTCCACGACCGATCCGTTGCATTATGCACATGTGCTAGCTAGGTAAGCCACGCGTTTCCCTACAGAGTGTTGATATAAAGCAAATTCTAGCTATTATCCTTGATTGAAATTTGAAAGTATACGTAACTCAGATGCACTTTCGAGAAAATATTTCCTTTGCTTAGCTTACGGAGTTTCTTGGGGGCTAGAAAATGTGTAATGGTATCCTTTAAGTATTGAGTTGAAACCCATGCTGAAGTTAGCGCAAACACGATTAAAAAAGAAATTGACATAGATGGTAAGAGCTTTTCCATATAATTTAACTAGGATGCCGGTTGCTTATATAAAATTTCAAATGTTCACACCCAAAATTGGCTTAATAGTTTGGTAGACACCGCAATGGTAAAATCTTTTGACATTTGATCATTTGATAGCCTAATTTTCAGTAAAAAATGATTACAAATCTTGCTCTATTTCTGAATACACTTTATATAAAATTTCAAATATCTAGACCAAAAATTGGATCAGTAATTGGGTAGAGACCGCAGAGGTCAATGTTTTTTTTTTAAATTGTGACCTCAATTATGACCCCTTAACCTTTATTTTTAGGGCGCAAATCAAATTATAAAGTTAGATCCATGTCCA
>NC_136493.1:137587373-137774873 GCF_053919585.1 Euprymna scolopes
TCCCTAAAGGATGGGCTCTCTAGGCTTACAAAAATTGCCTTAGCGTACCCGTTTACACCCTGGTATGGGCGCATCATGCAACAAGCAGTAAGCTTGCCACACCCGAAATCCCAGTGACAAAATCTGGGAGGGTGGGCCTCTTCGGCGATACTCAGTCGGCGTACCTAAGGCCGAGAAGTACTGTGCCAGTTCCTGACCACTCATCTGTCGGACTGGTTGTCAAGAACATATTCTTGACTGGTACTTTCCCCCCAATATTCAAGCAACAGAAACAGCAAGGTGACCAATCCTATACCATTAAAAATAGAGTGAGGGTACAGGGTTTTTCTTGAATAGGAAATATATCTGATCTCTATTAGGAAATGACATTGTCATGTGAATAAATGAAACATAAAATGTAAATAAGTTAAACAATTATAAAATTCTTAATTGTAAGCATCAATTCAATCATCGCTGATATATTGTGTTTGAAGAGATTATATTTTTAATTTCAGGTACTTCTATGAAAAGTGCAAAACGGCATCTGGTCCCATTCGGTACGTTTAATTTCCATTCGTTTATTTTCTTTGAGATTTCGTTATTGTCAATATTTAACCATCATTTTTCTATTTTGTGAAATGAAACAACTGTGGAGGGAATAATTAATTTACATTTCATTTTCGATATCTATACGTAAATGCCGTTGTTTTTCTACGTCTCAGTTTTTTGTTTGGTTACACATTCTTAAAATAAAATTCTGTCTAGAAACGTTAATTTGCAATAATACTTGATTCATTTAATGTTTTAATTACAAAACTATTTGCCATTTATAAAGAGATATAATTTGTATTAGGAAATAACATTTTCTTTTCAGAAATAAACGTAACTTTAAAATCGCAAATAAATTAAACAAAAATAATTGTATAAAATTATGAATCTGCTTTGTAATTTTTATGTTTTTTTTTTGTACACAGGATGTATGCATAAAGGGAAAAGATACAAATATGGGGAAAACTTCTGGTATGAATGCAATCATTGCAGCTGTGATTTTAATGGCAAAGTATTTTGTACTCTAATGAAGTGTCCACGAAAAGGTAAATAAATTTCATCTTTGGATTGGCATACCTTGGGATTATCAACACCATATTAAACATAAAGATTAATTTATGAGTTTATCTTGAGTTTGATAGATATAAAAAATACGCATTAGTTTATTTATTGCGGACTATTATCCTCATCTTTCTTAGTTGTTGTTTCACGACGTTTCGGCCAACTATTCCTCTGGCCTTCGTCAGGTGTAACCGCGAAGGGATAGGAACTCCGAATCTCCTAACTGCATTCTCAGCAATTACGGCCTTCCATAGTTGTTGTCATCTCACCACGTTTTTGTTTTATTTATTATTTTTTGGGGCCAAGTAAGCCTCTAGTCGCCTTTTTGGATGGGATTGAAACCGCTATCTTCAAATAAGTCTTACCTGGAATCATAGAGATTCAACGTCTCTATCCACTGCGCCACGGACCCCGAAGGAGAAACAACCAACAACTATGGATGACAGTTTTTACTGAGATTGCAGTTAGGAGACTCGGAGTTCCTATCCAAACATGGTTACCACGTGACGAAGGCCAGAGGAATAGTTGATCGAAACGTCGCAAAGCATCAACTAAGAAAGATCGGCAATAAATGAATTAATAAATATTACTGATCTCAATACTGAATTACAATTAAATAATATAAAAATACCCATCTTCTATATAAAATAGCATCAGCTTATTCACCGTTTCTTTTAGATTATTAGCCTTGTTGCAAACAATGTTGGTTTTCATACAATATCTTTAACTTATGAAACTAAACTAATAAATATTAAATACAATATACTATTAAAATATTTTAAATGTTTAGTTTTATTTAATAACCTCTTATTGTGTTCAATATTTGTGTTTAATTTCAATTAAAAAATAACTGAGAACAGGAGTTGATATAGAATATTTTATTAATACTGACATTAAACACGTTCGTTTATTTCACTATAAACGCTGCAGTATTAGTTTATCTGTTCTGGTAATTGTGCATAAAACGAAACCATAAGTTTCAAAGATGGCGGCAGGTCTGTCAATTGAGTTGGAAGCACAAAATTGGTACAATACTTTCGCTATTCTTCAAAACTGCTTACTTATATATTTGGACAAAACATTAAGATTTTTTTGTTAATATATTTTTTCTAACATATTTACGTTTTTTTTTAATGTACTATATTTAAGTATACTTTATTTACATATATTTTATTTAAACCTGTGCAGTTTATTGCGATCATCAGTGATTTAAAAAAGATGTATAGTTAACTATATTTTAGTTTATTTAATAAAAATATATAAAAATAGGTAAACTTTCCTTATCAGGTGATTTTGTTTTTTAATCGCATGAAAATATATGAACAATTTGACACAATATAAGCATAGTTATTTGAAAAAGATATGCGATTAAAGTTTGCAAACGAGAAACTTGGTTTTATGTGCGCAAGGCATAGTTTTATTTTGTATTTATTCCCGCAGCGTACACATACAACTGCTTAAATGTATTATAATATTGCCTTTTCAAAGAAGAAATCGTATAAAATTCTTAGTGTGTTTTGTATTCTTGTTTTTGTTTTCAATCCAGCGTGTTGGCATAAGGGAAACGGGTACTACATTGGACAACGCTTCAAAGATGGCTGTAAATTGTGCACCTGCGTTCGTAAGGGTACAGTCCATTGTTACAGCATATTTTGTCCACCAAAAGGTAAATAAACTTCATTTTTATGCTGACGATTAATAAAATTTCGAAAATCATATTAAGGGATAATAAATTTGATATTACCATTTTAGGATTCACAGCTGGTTTATCAGTATGTTTATTTTTATTTTTTATTATATATAAAATGTACGTTGTCTCTGTGCGTATGAGTTCGTTCTCTATGGACTCCTAAACGGCTGAACGGATTTTTTTTTAATTTCCCACAAAGGTACTGTGCCTGGGAGTGTTTTTAGAAGGGTGTTGTATTTAATGCCCTTAATATGTATCGAAAATCGATAATCAAAAAACTTGTTAAAGAACAAGCACTCTAATTATCGACCAAAGTTAACACTCTAATTCAGCCTAACATCACAAGTGCATTTGTGTAAGTTTTTTAGTAGAAGATCCCAACGTATAAAATGAACAGTATTTTCTTTAATAAGACAGGGGCGCGTTCGACATGAATGCTTTTTAGAGCACAATTGAATCATGATACTTAACTTTTTGCATTTTAAACTTTAATTCAAGTCATTATGTAAAAATAATTTAATGAAATCGTAATGCTATGTAGACTGCAATGTATTGTTGATGGATTACCTGCGGGGAGGCATGTGAAGCATTATTTCCGTGCCCCGGGGTAGGTTCCCTACCTATGGCAAGATATCAATCAATTAAATTGAAAAATGGATGATTTCGTCAATTTCGATGACAATAAAAGTAATGAAAGTGAGGAAGATTTGTTGATGCTCATTTAATCCCAGGAAATGTCGGGTCTCCCTGCTAGTTTTTTTTTGTTTGTTTAGCAAACATGCTAATAAAATATAACCATCAATTTATTTAGTTTCTATTTCGCACTAAAAAAATCCCGTAGATTGTTCTTTTGTATTAGCTTCACGTATAATGTTTCGCCATCTTAAAATGACATCCTTCTCGTTGAAAATGATTGTAGAAAACATTTGTATTGAAAGTTCACGTGACCCATTTATTCATGCGGCCTCCTTAATTCAATGAACCTGTAATTAATTGAATGGTTGCACTGATAGGAACATTTCGTTATCAATCCCTATGTAGTGTTTTTCATTATAACCAAACAAACTAGCAGTAAAATCATCACGCGTCCTAAAAACAAACAGGTTGATCAACAAGGCATAAAACTGATCAAACTTTGTTCTTTATAAAACTTTTAATAAAACATCAGAATCTCTTTCTTAAACATACGTGGGGGATTATTTTTAATTAGATTACAGTTGTTTAATAGATTTACAGGAAGAATTAGTAATGTAATATTTTCGAACACTGGGTTCTTACATTGCCTGTTCCCTCATCTAAATGTATTCCAAATGAAACTCAACATTAAGGATATATCCATCACACAAGTAAACAAAATACAATAAAAGTTTAGCGTTCGGCGTAATATTTTCTTGAAGTATATGCCCGTCTTCCTGGGAAAATGTCTTCACACCATTTCCCTACAGAAAATATAGAACCACATAATGCTCATCAAAAATGACTTCGTACATGTAACATAATTTAATATATCTTGAAGTTAACATCGATCAAGGAGATTACTCAGTTTGGTACTTCCGTCATCTGTTTTTAATTTTGTGATTGTGAATAGAATGCAAATGAAAAAAGTACAAATATTATATTTTTTACACTTTTTTAAACATATGCGTTTCATTGTTGTTTAAAATATATTCTACAATTCCGTTAACATTAATTGGTGAAAATAAGAACAGGTTTTCCTAAGTTTTGTTTTTTCAGTTATCGATTACATATTTTGTCAGACCGATACTTATTTCAGTAGCATACATTGCGCAAGATTCGCCTTTTAAGACCTAATTCAAAATGGCGTCTACAACCGCTCGCTATGTAATCATTCAGATAGTTTGTTTTTTTCCTCGAAATTTTATTTTGTTAACCTAAACAGTTCTGAAGGAATCATACGTTTTTATTTGTTTTCTTTTCAAGTTGTTTTAATCCTTCATTTAAATTTCGCTTTTCATAACGTTTTCTCTTCGTTTGTTACGTTTTCGTCTTATAATTAGTCCTCGCGCGAAAGAGCAGGACACAAACTGTTTTAAATAATAATAATAATAATGATAGAATAATAACACCAAAGACTTTCGCTGGCGAGGACTACAATTGAGCGTAACCAGTTATACAGTCCTTTTGAAATTTTCATCTCTATTTTTCTCGTTATCTACTGAATATTTTTAATGAAACCTACATGAAATATGTTCCTAATTAAATTGTAAACATTTTCTATTTTAAAATAAGTTTTAAAAAATTTAATCTAAAAAAGTTATTTTAAAGTTTTTGTAAAAAAAATTCAGATTTTCTCATTATTCAGACATGTATAACAAAGAGGGAGTTGCAAAAATGAGTTGTGGTGTGCGGAGAAATACTAACTGAAATAGAGAGTAGAAGAGTTTTTATAAATACATGCAAAACCACATTCATTTTTTACAAATCCAAATTAATAAATTCAATAAAATATAATCTTAAAAAGATACGATACAAGTTAGAAAAGCATTTCATCCAAAGGCATAAAAATGGTTAAAGAAAATGTTTTTACTATAGGTTTTAAAAATAAAGGTACAAGATTCAATTTGAAATTTATTTATCTTCAAAGTGCACATTTATACATTTTGCAAAGTAAGGTATTAAATTTTTATTTATACTTTGTAAAATTTATAAAAGTGCACTTTGAAGATAAATAAATTTCAAATTGAATCTTGTACCTTTATTTTTAAAGCCTATAGTAAAAATATTTTGTTTAACCAATTTCATGCCTTGGATGAAATGCTTTTCTAACTTGTATAACTCTTGTAAATGTTCGTAAAGTATTACTTACAGTTGTTTTTAATCTTGTTTCACTTAATAATTTTATTAAAAAATTTTTTTAGTTTAATTCTTAATACCTAGTCATACTGTAAGGTTATCCTATTCCTACGCTAACATATAAATAAAAAAGAATAAATAAAAATCTAAAGGAAAATATCTTAAACCACGTATTAACTCCTTTCTAACAAGCCTGCTTGCAAATATAGTTGCTTCCACTGCATGAGTTTTACTCACCCCACTCTTCCAGTAACAATGAAATAGCAATGTCCCTAAATAACTTTGAAGTGTGTAACTATCTAGTAGATATATAACCTCTACAAACTAATCTATTAACATTAATTAACCACGCAGGGTCGCATAAATACCTGGTTTAGGACCCAGATGCAGAGTAAACTCTCTCGGTGCTGATGGACACAGTAGATCTTCCCAGATCATCCGTCTAGAAGAAGGAAAACTGAAATTAAACCTAAGGGGAGGGAGGCCTCTCCAGTGTTGGATGGCAACCTTCCTAGAGCTTGTGACTCAAACAAATTACCGGTTTGCAAATCTAAACTGCTTAAAGAGTAGATAGGCTCTGTCTATCGACCGGCTAACATACTTCTTCTTTGCCCATTAGCCAGGCGCAGAGATACTATCACAGGTATTCGACAGAAACACTAAGTGGTAGATCTTGTTTCTTGACTAAGGCAATGAACGCCGTTTTCCCCACTCCCGACACATCCTACCCCTCATAACTGGGCACTTGAGAGTGCTTGAGTGACACATATGCCAGTGCAATTAGATTGCGTTTGCCTTCGTCTGATGGGTTGACGGTACCGGATTGACAGTTCCTGGCTAATGTTTCCGACAGGTAGTACAAGAGCCCTAACTCTTTGGTAGCACTTAGAGCAGCTGCTCTATCAACAGTTGTATAATATCGGGATGTTAGTAGTGCCATGGCGCGCATGGAAAGAGACCTTGCACTCATGCCCGATGGGCTTTCCTGAGACCACAATCCTAGCTGATGAAAGGTCAGCTGATAGTCTACTTGTGTTGCATGTCTGGTATTCGGCATAACCACTTGTTCAGCACCCCTACTTAAACTGAAACTCTTTAAAAAAATGACAGTACAATAAAAAAAAAAGTTAGTCTTTAACCAGGCTTAGGTTCAACCAAAATCAACTTGCCCCCTCCCTTGAGGTTTGCATTTACGAACATACGTGGGATTAGAACTAATTTAGATGATGTTGAAGCATTTCTCCTTACAAACACCCCGGATATCTTAACACTAAGTAAGACTAACCTACACTCCTCCATACCCTCTAATTATCTTAACATGCCTGAATATCTCCCACTCTGACGTAAGGACTGACAGACATATGCACGGACTTGGAGTCTATATTTGTAATACCCTCCCCCTGACTAGAGAAAAAAAACTAGAATCAGACGATCAAGCCTTTATGTGCTTTAGACATAACATGCAATATAACATTAGCTATTTTATTTCTCTACCGCTCTCTCTCTCTCTCTCTCTCTCTCTCTCTCTCTCTCTCTCTCTCTCTCTCTCTCTCTCTCTCGACCCAGGACTGCACCATAGTAAACAAAGTCTCTGACAGCATAGATACAGCACTCTCCCTCGACACTATGCACAAGTTCATGTATTTGGTGACTTCCATGTACACCAAAGAAATTGGTTTGGATTCTCTACTTACACAGACACAGCACAACGCCTAGCTTCTCTATATCTAAGTTCCTATTACAGATAATTACTTTTCCAACCTGTTTCCTAGACACGCAAGAACAAAATGCTTCACTTTTTGATCTGTTTCTGACCACAGTTCCCGATAATTGTATAACGAATGTTCACAGCCTACTTGGGAACGCTGATCATGCAGTGATAATGGTCGAAATCGCCCTAAACTCTAGAACAAAAACTGAGGAGCCATTGCTCAAAACAACGAGATATTATAAAAAGGTTGATTGGGAAGCCATCAGGGTTCTCATCAGTAACGCCCATGGGAATATATATTTTCTCTTCCTGCTGAACAGTGTGCAAATGAGACCACTGAATGGTTCAAAACGGCAATTGAAGCACATGTTCCCACACGGAAATTTTATAGTAAGCCACACTCTCTCCAATGGTTTACTTCTACTTGTACAACTGCCATTACGCAAAGGCAGCATGAGTACCGCAGATTTAAGCGACATAAGCCCAGTTCAAACAAACAGAAGTATATAGAAGCTAGAAGTGACTGTAAGAAAGAAATAGCGACAGCTAAGAAAGAATTTACTGAAATCACCAAAAAACGGAGAGTAGAGCGGTAACTCTAGATATCTAAGGCTGTTGACAGGGTATGACTTGAAGGTCTTCTCAGGAAAATCAGATCATACGGTATCACTGGTAGAATACTTAACATAATTAAATCCTTCTTAAGTAAGAGAAGAATCCAGGTTGTCCTCGACGGTCGTACATCTAAACAATATGATATAAATGCTGGAGTGCCTCAGGGGTCTATCCTTGGGCCTTTATTATTCCTAATATTCATAAATGATCTCCCCGACAAAATTGTCTCTGAGATGGGTATATAGGCTGATAACACCACGCTCTATGACAGGCATGACAAGAAAACAAATGAACACATATCTAAGGAAATGGCAGAAACACTAGAGGATGACCTCCAATCTGTAGTAGAATGGAGACAAAAATGGATGATCACATTCAATGCTGCCAAGATTAAACTTGTTTCCTTCAATAATTACAAGAAACCTTCTCTACCACCAATAGCAATGGCCAATGATTCATGATCTGAAAGTACTTCTTTTAAACTCCTTGGCCTAACGTTCATAGGAAACATGAGTTGGAACAATTACATTGAGAGCATTACCAGGACTGCTGCAAAGAAGTAGGCTCTCAATACTGTGCTAGAAAGCTACTAACGCCCGATAGTATCCTCTACCCCTGTAAGGCAACTATTCGCCCATGTATGGAATATTGTTGTCATATTTGGGCTGGTGTATCTGCTACTAGTCTCTCGCTCCTAGAAAAGGTCCAAAAGAGAGTTTCCAACCTGATAGGTCCTGAACTGTCATCTAATCTTCAGCCTCTGCCCCACCGACGAAATGTTGCATCCCTCTGCCTGTTCTACAAGTATTTTAACAGTGAAGGCTCTAACGAACTGCAAGCAATTGCGCCCCCGCGACGTCTTTACGCTCGACAAACCCGACAAGCAGCTAAATCCCATCTCTTCACAGTAGAGATCCCTAGATGTAAAAGACCTTTTTACTCCAGTAGTTTCGTCCCCAGAACCGCTAAACTTTGAAAATTCATTCTGGCTCCCTGCTTCCCCAACTGTACTGACATGCAGAAGTTCAAGTGTAACGCGAACTGAAATCTTACTGCCCAACTCCCTACATAGTACCCCAGTAGGTTATGTCCCTGATAGCCCCTACACCAAAGTGGCAATGTGCCTTGTGGGAGTGAAAATGTAATAAAAAAATTAGAAAAAAAGCATTCATTTATGTATAGCCTAGCAGGCCGCCCGGCATTGCCGGTCGTAAAATATGCTTAAATATGATATTTTGATTAATACAGATCTCGTATTTATCGTTTTACTAACCTGGGTGCTCGGCGTTGCCCGGGTGTTTGGAGGTGTGTGTTGAGTAAAACAAAAAAGTGGGTGTAGGCAGGCAGGCTCGAACCCGTACTGCGAAGGAGTAAAAGAACGTGAAAACAGGCTAATGAATTGAAAACAGGATGACTTTTGAAAATATCGGTGAAAACAGCGACCTCTCCTTGTATAAAAGTGCCCATTTGAGGGTGAAAGGATTAATGTTTTTAACCAATTTTAGATATTTGTCGTCCGAAACGTCGAGCTTCAAAACCGTACCGATCTCGTGAAAATCCATCGTCTCTGTCGAAAGTTTTAGGCAAGCATACATACATGCATACATACATACACACATACATACATACATACATACACACATACATACATACATAAACACATACATACATACATACATACATGCATACATTTAAACAGACAGGTGAGATTTATATTATCGATTTTTTTATATTGGACCTAATTTATAGTAATTAGTTTAAAAGTTGAAAAAAATTACTCGTGCGCCACCACCAAGAAACAAAACGTTTAGCTTAAGATTTATTATTTACTTTGACGTTACTGCCAGACCTATTAAGGTATGTTTGCTGCAAGGCTAAACATTAAAACATGAACACATAGCTGCTACGTTACGCATGCATATTCGTGATGCGGTCGTTCAGTCTTCACCTGGCAAATTTCGTTTTTTTTAAATTCCACACTTTTGTAACGATTTTCCACAGCTAAAACCCACATATAAAGTTTCGCATGGATTTAAATACCTTATATATTACGTTTTATACCTGTACACTAAAAACTAACATAGAAGTTTAGTAGGCTAACATTTTAAACAAATATATACGCATACATGAATACATATAGAAAGAGTTTTGTGTTTACTATAACTCTTTACGCAAATATTACGCAAGTATAAATCATGTCAAATATATGCATGAATATAATTACGCGTAATAGTTAACTAAACATTATCATCCCATAAGAATACCGAAAAATCTAAGAGTGAATTAATCAAAATGACTGTTGAAAAGAATATGCAAATTAGCTAGATCTGTTGCTAGTGAATGCAATTTCATGGCTCAAATATAACGAAGGTGTATTTTTTTTTCTAAATAGACAGAAAAATGGCTTTTTAATATTAATATCAAGACACACACACACACAACTCTATAGGAATATAAATACTTTATTAGTATGGTTCTACTGTTCGTGCTTTATTTTCATTTTTTATTATATTTTACAAGCAATTTTAGACTACGTTTAGAAGCTACGCCGAAAAAATATTCAATTTTATAAATTTTTAGAAAGGGCTCATAAATGTAAATTAATTTTCATCAATCGTTAGTCATTTTTTTCTATTGTGGTAGAAACGTTTTCATTTAGTTCAGTGATTTCTGTTTTTACATTAGCCATAAATTGCAATTTGGGTGTTAAAAATTGGCTTTTTGCACATAAATCCTGTTTTTTTTGTTGTTTTTTTTATAAAGGAGTTACCACTTATCAAGGCCCGGAGGCCATTCGAACATAAGGGTTAATGAATGTCAATGGGAACATGTAGGAATCGTTAGTAATGGAAATTTGGTGAATTGTTTTACTTAATGGGATGGGTCATCAAGAATTTCTTAATGTTGGATTTGAAGACAACCATAATGCAGTCAACCATAATGCAGAGTTCTACAAGCGTGCAGTTCTAAGAAAGAAGCCTTGTTCATGGAATCTAGTTTAGGTTTAGGCACAGATAAAGAATGGGGAGATAATTTATAGTGGTTTAAGTTAGAGGCGTTTTTTCCGTGAAAGTCAGGCCAGGGGAGGAGCATAGAGTGGAGTTCAGACAAGCACTTGCCATGAAAATAATAGTAAATCAGAGACAGGCTCTCAACGTCGTTTCTGTAGGAGAGGTTGCAGGGAAGAGAAAAGGGCACCCCTCCATTAGGCTACGAACTCTATTTTGAGCTGCCAAGGCCAGGCAAGCTTCTTTTAGCAGCTCGTGTCCAGATGTGGAAAGAGTACTCCATCCTTAGACGTATTCAACTCTTATACAGGTAGAGAATTGCATCAGCAGTGAGATATCTGCTGGAGCAGTAGAAGGATCTAAACCATTTTCCTATCAGCCTTGGCAACAGATCTTATGTACGTGTTCCATCTCAGATAAGGTCAGACCCAGAAACTTGTCAATATATGGAGCCTCCCAAAGATGATAGCCATTCATTTCGATTCATGCCAGACGGGGATCAGAGCATTGATGATGAAAAGATAGAATCTTGTTTTAAGATGTATAAAAATTAACAAGCCACCTCTTTTCCCATTGCACCACGTGATCAAGATCAGAGAGAGAGAATAAGAGAGAACTTGGTCATTTACGGCCTTTGAAGTGTTGCCATAGACGGTAGTGACGTCAGCATAAATGTTTACAAATGATCTTAGGATGTGATTTGGGAGATCATTTATGTAGATCAGGAAGAGAGTTAGGCCAAGTATGAACCCCTGACGGACTCGGAATTGTTTGGTTGTTAAACTTTTTCGGTGAAATTTTCTTGGTTGTTTTTATCAACATTTATTTATATTTATTTTCTTTTTTGACCTGAGAAATAAGATATATAACTCATGTGCGGTGGGTTTTTTTTGTGTGCTTTTTCATGGTTTGTTTTGTATTCGTTGCGTTCAATTCCACTGGCGTGTTTGCTTGAATTATTTAATTAGAAGATTATTATTAATTTTAATATAAATAACTTCCTTAGTAAGGTTGTACCATTTTGTTGTGTGTTAATTTCCGTTCTCTATCACATTCTACGATCCATTTTTAAAATGTTGAAAAGCAACGACGACTAAAATTTAAATCTGTGAGGTTAGATTTCGTTCGTATCAATATTTATCAATATTAGTCAAGTTTTTTTTCTTTATTTTTCTGTAGTAGATACGTTTTTCCTTTAGTTCATCAATTCTTATTTTTTCATTACCTGAAAATGTTTATATGTTTGTTTAAGGTTATCTTTTTGGACATGAATCTTGGTTCGGAAAACTTTATTTGTGAAACGGTTTTTCATAAGCAATTTTCATGATTGTTTTTTTTTTATCAACATGGATTAGTTTTATTTTCTTTTGCTTCAGGACTAAGAGTGATGAATTATGCGTATTTTATTGTTTTTTATTTTATCTTTGTTTTTCAGTCAATTCCAAACATTTTTTCTTGAAAATATTAAAGTAACATCCAAAACATAAATAAATATTAAAAAAAACTGTAAAATTCTAAATGTATTTTGAATTGTTATTATTTTTATTTCTAGGATGTTATTATAACGGAATCTGGTACAAATATGGACAAAATTTCTGGAATAAGTGCAATGGTTGCATCTGCCTTCCTAACGGCAGTGTTGGTTGTACCAAAAAAGGTTGTCCCAAAAAAGGTAAATAAAAGTAACCTCTATTATTGACAATAAAAATAACTCTGAAAATTATTCACATTATTTTTATTCCAGTAACCAGCTCACATATATTGAACCTGTAACCTGACGAATAATACTCGAAGCTTTGTTTTCTTATTAAAACTATTGTGCGTTGTTTATTGTTTCGCTTTTTATTTTTTTCAAAACGATGATTTTTTTTTTTGTAAGCAAAATGTATAAACAGAGATAAAATTACAGTACTTGTGCAGAATTTGAACAAAACTTAACTTACCGTCCGCTGCTCCGCTTTACTTGGAACATGACGTCACGTACTCGAGATTGACTGTAAGACGCCGATCAGCCAAATCAATGCGCGGCAACAGATCAACAGATCGGAAAATATTGGACGAAATATCTATGATTTTGAAATGTCTATGATCAGACGACCCTTTCGGGAAAATATTGGACGAAATGTCTATGATTTTGAAATGTGTGGGAACATGCCAACCGGATGCTAACGTCTCCAGCATAAGAGTCAAAATGAAAAATCGTCTTTTGCACATGGCTCCACGCATCGCTTCCATTTGGAAAAAGAAAAATAAGATAACCACAAAAGAATTATCAACCAATGGCAGAGCTCCGCGCCGAAAATAAAGGCCTAGAATATCACAGTCGCTGGGAGCCGGTTTGCCACTATAAAATGAGGGGACAAGTAAGAAAAAGAGGAGATTCGCCCAGCTGCGTCAGTAAACGCACGGACATTCTCCCACCCGACCTAAAGAGATGAAGAAGAAAAAGAAATAGGGCACCAGTGAACTGAAGCCGACTACGCTCTCATGTTATGGGCCTAAACGCTTTCAATTCCAAACATGCCTAATTCACACAAACCAAAAAAAAAAGAAGGAGAAAAACACAGGAGGCGAAGACGCCGCGCTGCTAGTTGTTGATGAAAGTAGTCGCCGCTTTCAAGTTAAAAGCCTGGACACATATCACCGAAGTAGCACGACCGGCCACCCACTTACCACCCCGTCGTCCGAAAAGATAAGTACGCTTACGAACATTCATTCTTTGTTTAATTATACAAGCCTACAAAAGTTCATTCCTTATCAATGCATACACACCTACAAACATCCTACGAACACTTTACCTCTTCTAATTAAAACTGTCATTAATAAATAAAACCGGTTCTCAACTTCAATATTCGTCTGTCCTTAATTGCATGGAGTCAGATTCTACATATTTCAAACGTTGTTAATTAAATGTATTCTTGTTGTGACCTCTATGGCCTCATTTCATTCACCCCTTCTCCATCTATAAACCAACCAAAAAAAAACCTCAGGGCCATAAATGTCTATGATCAGACGACCCTTTCCAGAAAATATTGGACGAAATGTCTATGATTTTGAAATATCTATGATCAGACGACCCTTTCCAGAAAATATTGGACGAAATGTCTATGATTTTGAAATATCTATGATCAGACGACCCTTTCCAGAAAATATTGGACGAAATGTCTATGATTTTGAAATATCTATGATCAGACGACCCTTTCCGGAAAATATTGGACGAAATGTCTATGATTTTGAAATGTCTATGATCAGACGACCCTTTCCAGAAAATATTGGACGAAATGTCTATGATTTTGAAATATCTATGATCAGACGACCCTTTCCGGAAAATATTGGACGAAATGTCTATGATTTTGAAATGTCTATGATCAGACGACCCTTTCCGGAAAAATATTGGACGAAATTCCGACAATTAACGTCGATAAGACTGGCACGTTTTTTTTATCTAGGTTGTCTTAATTAATTTAATACAAAAATAATTCACCAGCCCCTACTTTACAGGAAAAATTGTTAATAAAAAGAAAACAAAAGCAAAAAAGTTTACTTTAAATTAGTTACAAAAAAAAAAAAACAATATTACATGAAAAACACAAAAAAGTGATTTTTTTTTGTAAAAAATTTGTTAAAAAAACATGAAAAAGACAAAATATTATTTTCTTAAAAAAATAAAAAAATTGTTACGGTAAGTTGTTGTTTATTTTCCTTATATATATATATTTTTTGTGGTGATTTATTATATTTTTATTATATTTAAATGTTTTCTTCAGTATTTACTTAGAGTAGCGTTGTATAATGCTTTGATAATCGGCAACGTTTGGCGAAACCCGACGGTTGACGTTATATTCAGAGCAAATCTAAGTGGCCAGTTAGTTACGTCTGGTTCAAGTTGTGCATTAAGTACCCATTTTACAAACGCATTATTTTATTTACAATAAACATACACAAAATTACGCACACTTCTCAGGTTCCTTTATGTATAAACATTTTTAATAATAAATATTGTTAAGTTTTGTTTTATTTTTCTTAGTTATTAACAAAGACTATATATATATATTTTTTACATGGGGGTCACCACTAATCAAGGCCTGAAGGCCACTCAGGGATAAGGGTTATTGCGTGTACAGTAATCAATGAGATAATATTGTAGTAATCATTAGTATTGGGGGTTTTGATAGAGTGTCTTACTTAAGGGGGCGGTTTGTCAGGAGTTTGTTTATTTTAGACTTGAAGACGTCCAAGTTGTATTCAGGTGGGAAACAGGCAAGCAGCAGACAGTTTCACTGGCGTGCAGTTCTAAGAAAGAAGCTTTGCTCATGGAATCTACGTTTGGATTTAGGCACAGATAAAGAGTGGGGAAAATTATTGACAGTAGTTATAGCCACACGGGTGTTTCTTGTGAAGGTTGGCGAGGGGGGGACGAGGGATTGGAGCTCAGACGAGCACCTGCCATAAAAATAGCGATAAAACAAAGACAGGCTTGCAACGTCTCTTCTGTGGGAGAGAGGTTGCAGGGAAGAGAAAAGGGCATCCCCCACAAAACCAGGAAGTCTATTTTGTACTCTGTCAAGGCAGGATAGGCTGTTTTTAGCAGCTCCTGCCCAGATGTGGCGGCAGTACTCCACCCTTGGACGTACTTGGCTTTTATACAGATAGAGAATTGTATCAGTAGTTAGATATCTTCTGGAGCGGTAGAAGGATCCCACCATTTTTCCAGCGTCCCTGGCAAGAGATTTGATGTACGTGTTCCATTTCAGATCAGAAGTAAAGGTCAAACCCAGAAGCTTGTCAAAACATGGAGCCTCTCCAAGACGAGAGCCATCCATTTCAATTGATGCTAGATGGGGATCAGAGCGTTGATGATGTAAAGATAGAAGCTTGGTTTTGGATGCATTAAAAGTGACCAGCCACCTCTTCCCCCATTGTACCACGTGCTCAAGAACTTTGTCATTTACGGCCTTTGATGTGTTGCCATAGATGATCGTGTTATCAGCATAGATGTCAACGAATGATTTAAGTATGTGTTTTGGGAGATCATTGATGTAGATCAGGAAGAGAGTTGGGCCCAGGATGGACCCCTGGGGGACTCCAGCATTAATACTGTGTGTCTCTGATTTCTGCCCATCAACCACTACTCTTATGAGCCTATCGGAGAGAAATGATTTAATGATTGAGAAAACATTTCCAGTAATACCGTAGCTGGAAATCTTGTGAAGTAGGCCCTTATGCCATAACTTATCGAAGGCCTTCGATATGTCAAGAGCAATTGCCCTGGAAAGCAAACCTTTGTCAAGAGATTTACTAATCCTGTGTGATTTAACCATTAACACATCTGCTGTAGATCTTGCAGAGCGGAAAACATATTGTATGTCACTAAGAAGGTTATTTCTGTTGAGGTGGTTGACTACTTCTTTATTTAATATGGATTCCAACAACTTACTCATGACACACAGAAGACTTATTGGTCTGTACTGAGAGGGAGATGACTTTTCTCCTGAATTCTTAAATACGGGGCATACTGATCAGGTTTTCCAGGGTGTTGGAAAGCACTTCTCATTAAGGCGACGCTTAAACAGTTTTGTAAGTATGGGGGCAAGTTCTGGTTAGAGCTTTTTCAGCACTATAACTGGAATGCCATCAGGGACAGTTGCTTTACATGAATCAAGGTTCTTGATTAGCTTGGCGACCTCATGCAAAGATATTTGTATGTTGCATAGGGTTTTGTCTGTTATAGAAGGAAGTACAGGGAATTAATGTTAATTGTCGCATAGGGTAGAATTAGCTTCAAAGTTCTTGGCAAATAGTCTGGCCTTGTCTGATGCTGACGAGATGACCTCAGGTTCATTGATGATGGTTGGGGTAGAACGCATGCTTCGGTTCAATATCCTGTTTGCTATTTGCCATAACTGGTGGGAACCAAGCCGCTGCTCAGCTACTTTGGATTCAACAGACTGAGCATATAGCTCTCTTGCATATTTTATTACTCTTTTACAGTGGTTGCTGGCAGTCCTGGAAGCAGCTTTAGTCTCAGTACATCTATTACGTTGGGAGCTATGGAAAAAGTGATTTCTGTGCGCGATGGCAGCAGCACATTCAGGGAAGAACCATGGCTGGCTGTTAGGTTTTTGTTGGAATTTTTTGGATGGTATGAATCGGTCTATTCGGTCAGGTCTGATACTATATAGTACACACCCTTTTTAAATATGGAATGCAGAGGTAGGTCAGATATGAATGTACGGAAGCTATCCCAGTCAGCCATAGAGTATCGATATACAGTACGGTGGAGAGGTACGTCTAAAGACTTATTCCATTTCATTTTTTATCTCAACTGCTACCACAGAGTGGTCAGAGGATCCCAGAGGAGATAGAACGGAACAGGAATACAGCTCAGGGGAAGTTGTGAGGAAAAGGTCTAGAAGGTTTGCATTTTGAGCGGGTGTATCGGGCACACGGGTGTGTTCGTGAGCAATCTGAGTGAGGTCATAGGCAATGGCAAAATCGTGACTAAACCTCCCCTCGTCATCAGTTTTATTTGAGTGGGTCAGCCATTCCACATTATGGACATTGAAGTCACAGCAAATGTGAATGTTAGCCGAAGGATGAGTAGACAGTATGTGGTCAATTTTCTCAGATATGCTCTTAAAGATAGTAACTTAACTGTTGTTGGGGCCATAGAGGGCAAATATAAATGCAGTGGTGTAAGCTAGTGCAACCCGAAAGCACATATAAGGTAACTTAGGGTCTTCTCTAGAGATATCCCTACCAGATGGAAAGCCATCTTTGATGTAGGTACATATTCCATGCCCTTGGCGATCTTGAGGGTCAGATTCAGATGTTAAGTTAGAGTATACTTTAATATTCTAAAATAAAAAAGAATATGGCGGATATCGTGCCACTATTGATTTGTTCTTTCATCCTGGAGATCGGAATTAGTATTAACGTAGAGTGCATTTTTTTTTCAGGAAAACTAGTCTTTAAATATTGTAAAATTTAGAGATGAAAAACAAACTAGTTTACAATTTGTCTTTAAGCAAAATGGTTGAACAATCAAAATAACATTTAATTTTTTTTTTTTTTGCTAAAAACTATTGTGCATTTTTTTTTTTTTATTATAAGTTTTTTTTACTCACGTTCACCCCTTAAAAGGCATATCGCAACTTGAACGAAAGAGGCTACTATTTGGGACACTACCTAGGAAAGATTAACAAGATGTTGGTTTACTTTACATTTACACTTCTGCATATCAGTAGAGTCAGGGAAGCAGGTAGTAGAAAGGGAATTCCAAAGTCTAGCTGTCACGGTACTAGGCCCGGAAAACGCCGGGGGTAAAATATGACCCAATAGTGGACGTAAGTCGTGCAGTGGACATAAGCCCAGTACAGAAAGAAACCAAACGACGCTACTGGGATCAAGCTAGTTTTAGAATCGATGTTAGGCCATGCCGCGAGGTCACTCAGGGAACATCAGGGGCAGCCAAGAGAGTGAGAGAGAAGGAGAATAAGAGAAAAAGAACGAAATGGAAATAACATGAAAAAGAAAAAGGATGTTCTTCCCTGTGCGTCTCGTCAAGTGATTATCAAGTTGGATTCGAATGTTAGAAAAAGGTTTGTAGAATTCTCTTTGTTTCCCCCCACCACCAAAAAAAAAAAAGAAACTTATGTTGTTCGCAACCTGGCATATTAATCGACCGGATTTTATTGGCGGAAATGTATATTTCGCTAAAATGTTGATTCCATCTCGGAACTGACCCCCCTTCTACAGTCAAGGAAAATAGCTTGATAGGAAACCAGCCAAGTAGCCATCTTTGGGGGTAAAATCCCTTACTCTTCTCTAAGCCGGGTGAACGCATAACCCTAAGTCCTTGTGCTGGAGTCGAAATTACTTCTGTGCATTTAAACTCGAACCAAGGATAATAATAAACGGAAGAAGCTATTAGAGTAGAAAGCTTTCTGGCATTTAGGGACCTCAACAATGAAGGGGTGAGATTTTGTTACTAAGCAGATTCGCCGGAGATATGTACGTCGAGAGGGCACAAGTGCAAAAAGTTCATCAGAGCTCATTCCATTAAAATGTTTGTAAAAAGACAGAAATTCTTTTGCCAATATTTTTCATGGCATCGGCCTTGGAATTAATATTTAATTAATCTCCATATATAATAAAACGATTGCAAAAATTCTCATCTGAACAGAAATACCATACGTTTGCAACAACAGATGCCACATACAAATTTATTTTGTCTATACTATTAGCAATATCTTATATAACTATAAAACGCCGTTTTAGACAAATTTAGTCGTCATAAGAAAATCCTACATTTCACCTTAGGAGCGACATCATCACAATCGCAACCATGTTTATATGAAGGAATTTCTATTTTTCTTTCTAAATCTCAAGTAGTCCCACCGCTCCAAGGCATCACTGAGAGGAATTCTGCACTTTTGACATATATAGAGTGTCACCCTTCGTAACTGGATCATAAACTCATACACTTTCTCCTTTGCGCTTCAAAAATAATAAATTCTGCTCAGACTAATTTCGCTTCTTCTGATTGGCTAAGCTCTAAACATTCCTTTATTCCGGATTAACGATATTCACATGCTAAACGAACAGTAATGTACCATTCAAATATGACGCTGCAATGATACCTACTTTTACCTTCTAGGTTAATTACTGCGTTATCTTTTTAAATATTAAATATATTCCTTCTAATTCCCTCTCTCTCTCTCTCTCTCTCTCTCTCTCTCGTCGTCTCTCTCTCTCTCTCACTCACTCTCTCGGTCGCATTTTACTTTCCTTTAAAAAGAAAAAAACATTTATTTCCCCTTCTCTCTTGCTCGGTTTGTACATTTGTTCCAGCAATTATATTCTTTCAAACAAAGTTACGTTTTTTAATGTAATTTATTTACTCACAACACTTATAATAAAATATATAAAAATATATAAAGATACGTATGCTTTTTATCTATTGATTTTTCATTTTAAAATCGAATATCGTTTCAAATGTCAATATATCACATATTTTTTTTAATATTTACTTACAAAAACATGAAAAGAAACAATGAATGTATCACTTGTTTTACAGTTTTAGCAGTCTAAAAAATATGAATGTGCAACAGAAAATAGTTTTACAGTTTAAAAATGGGACTATTTCACATATGTTAAAAACATTACATTCAAAAAACATAAGTGCGAATCCAGCAGATAGTATATTTTTAATTTCATTTTCCCCCAAATAAGGGAGCAGAAGGCTTTCTTATATCTAGGGATCTCTACTGTGTACGAGTGGGATTTTGCTGCTTGTCGGATTCTTTGGGGTTATTCACGTCGGTGGGGGGTATACGTGCTTGTAGTCTGTCGGAGCATTCACCATTAAAATACTTGTAGAACAGGCAAAGACGCAACATTTTGTCGATGGGACAGAGGTTAAAGCTCAGATGACAGTTCAGAACCTATCAGGTTGGTGACTCTCTTTTGAACCCTGTCCAGGAGCGAGAGATAAGTAGCAGATGCACCAGACCAAATGTGACAACAATACTCCATACATGAGCGAATAGTGGCCTTATAGAGGTACAGGATAATTACAGGCGTAAGTAACTTTCCAGCACGATAGAGAAAGATCACCTTCCTCGTAACGGCCCTGGCAATGCTCGCAATTTATCTGTTCTAACTCATGTTCCCTGTGAACGTTAGGCCGAGTAGTTTAATGGAAGTATTTTCAGGTAGTGTATCTTTAGCCATTGCTATTGGTGATTGAGAAGGTTTCTTGTAATTATTGAAGCAAATAAGCTTAGTCTTGGCAGCATTGAATGTGACCATCAATTTATGTTGCCATTCCACTACAGATTGAAGGCCTTCCTCTAGTGTGTTTGCCATTTCCTTATATATGTGTTTGTTTGTTTATTGCTGAAACATCTATTTTTACATTGGCGTCGATCGTCATAGATTGCACAGGTTTAAATAAATTATACTTAAATAAAGCATATTTGAATAAAGCGTTTTTTTTTTAAATGTAACTATATTTGCACAAAAAAAAACATGTAAATATAATTATAAAAAATAAGATTAACAAGATGTTTAAAAATATTTTGCCCAAATATATAAGTAAGCTGTTTTTAAGATTAGTGAAAGTATTGTATCCATTTTGCGCTTCCATACCTCAATCGATCGGCCTGCCGGCCTGTTGAAAATTTAGCGTCTGGTTTTAGTCACAGTAACCAATTTTTTTCCACCGATTAACCAGGCTACAGTATTAACATAAATTTTATTATTAGCAAATTGAATTCAGTGGAATATTTTATTTAAATTTTATTTCCGGGCGGATTCCCGAGATTGCGCACACGTTAATTCTTTTTTTGGGGGGAAGGTCTGTTGGTAAATTTTGTATGAGGTCTACCGCCACAATTTTCTCTAGAAGTACGACTTTTACAAGTTTTCGACTATGCTGATTAAGAAAATTTCATTCAAATTTGGTTGAGACGAGTAATTTTACAGATATAAAGACCTGTAATTCACTGGTTGCCAGATTTCTACCGACACTGCGAATTCCCCCCCTATTGTCTTTTAGTATTTGTGCGTGGGTGTGCTGACAACGATTACTACGGTTAAATTTGAGGGAATTATCCCCCCCCCCAATGGAGGTTGGCTACTCTGAAGCCGTTCTTTACATTGGGGATGTTAGGAGTGTCAATTCTGAAGGGCATTCTTAAGATGAGGAGATTGGTGATGTCTATTCGAAAAGCCGTTTTTAGCATGTGGATTTAGGGATGTGTATTCCAAACGCCGTTCCTAGCATGGCAACATTCAAAGAAGTGGAGTAAAAAAAGTTGTAATTATTTTGCTTTACACGCTAAAAAGACAACATAAAACTGGAATTTACTTTAAAGTATTTGTAAGAGAGTTGAAAATAAGAGGACGATTTCAACAAAAAACGGAAACAGCTAGGACTGCTCCCGCTGATTTTAATCACTCTAAACAGGCCATATACAGTGAGAATCCCTAACCTCTTAAACTTCTGTTTTTACTTTATATTATTATTCTAATGGACCATTTTCGTAATTTTATTAATTCATACTGATTTACGCATTCCCTTAATAGCCGTTTTAAAAAAGTCAAACAGAACCTTCATGTTATTGCTTCAAACCATCACTAATCGCTATTGAAAGCCAGATTATTTCATTTCGGCCACAACTGCCAATGTTCGGAATTGTTCATGGACGGCAGTAGCCATCAACAAAAACTATAATTTACTTGTTTGAGAGCGGTGGGGGGGGACTTCCACCGGGTATCGCCGGTTAACGGGTCCTGCGAGTTACTAATAATTCTGACCAATCACTGTGTTTGTCTAACATTTTATTTTAATTTCGATTAAAATGGTTAATGAATGAGAACGAGAAAAGTTGCTAACGCATGTTAATAATGAAATCGACCTCAGAAAAACGGATCAATTAGTTTTTAACTCTAAATCAAGTAAACACCATAATAACAGATTTGTGTTGACACCGATTGCTTTTAATTACGGTTACTCGCTCACACAAATTTAACGTGCAAGCTGACATAGTAAACTCCAAGTTTTTTTTATAATTAAAATTAATTAAATAAATTAAAAATTAATATAGAATAAATTAAATAAATTATTTCACCTACAAAATGGATAAACAAGCGAAATTGCGCACATTCCGCAAAATCCTTTTTTCTAATAAAAACACATTTTATATTAAATATTAAATAAATATGCACCGATATGATATATTTAACGATTTATGGAACATCATACTTACATAATTGTTGCGATTTACTTACAATAAACAAATATATCGTTATAGAAATTATAGTCCAATACAGTATTATATAACCTTCTATTGCCTTCTAGACAATACATAAGCTTCAATGTACCCCCTCGACGTAAATACCCTCGACAAATTCAACAAGCGGCAAAATCCCACCCCTTCACAGTTGAGATCCCTAAATGTAAGAGAGCCTTCTACTCCAGTAGTTTCTTCCCCACAACCGCTAGACTTTGGAAATCCCTTCCGCGTTCCTGCTTCCCCAACTGTACTGACATACAGAAGTTCAAGTGTAACGTGAACCGACATCTTGCTGCCCAACTCCCCACATAATATCCCTGTAGCGTATGTCCCTGATATTAGCCCCCTACATCAAAGTGGCAATGTGCCTTGTTTGGAGTGAAAATGTAATTTAAAAATACAAACAAATAAATGCCAACATTTCATTTAGTCAAAATGAAAATTTTCCTTTTATTTAATTAATTATTTGTAATAATAGTCAATAGACGCAAGAACATTTTAACGTATAATCAGGTCTAGTATCGCATCCTTTTATTTAGCACAAGTCGATCCTAATCAGAAATAGATGTATTATGTGTTTTACCAGCAAAACTTATGATATTTTTAATCAATATTTTAGAATTTTATTCCTGTGTTTTCAACTCAAAAACATTGAAAAATATTAACAGGACATTTTTAAAAAAATTCTTATCTTTTTACCCGTAGATTTCGTATCTAAATTAGAGTTTTATTTGCAATGAGAACGAAGTCTGATTCGTATGAGGATATAAAATTGTCATTTGAAAAGTAATAAAAAACGTAAACAAAATTATGAAGAAAATCATATAAAATTCTTAATGCGTTTTGCATTTTTTCTCTTTGTTTTCTATTCAGTTTGTTGGTATAAAGGAAACGGATACAACGCCGGAGAAACGTTTAAAGATGGTTGTAATAACTGCACGTGCCTTGGTAACGGTAGAACCATTTGTACCCACAAAGCTTGTCTACCAATAGGTAAGTAAAACCGAATCCTCGTTGAAGACTTGAGGCTATAATAAATATTCACGTGATTAACTTAGTTACGTTGCAGACTAAACTCTCATAACGTGTTTTTAATGAGATACTTCACACATTGGAAAATTATCTTAACAATTTCTGTACAGTGACACTCAGGATGACTTGAGGGACAAACATTAAGATTTTTACACTTCCTAAGACTTACAATTTATCTAACATGTCGATAAAGCTAAAAATAATCATTACGTAAGTAAATAAAATACAATAAAAAAATTCATGATTATATCGGTCTATTCAAGTGAATAAAAAAATTAGAAAACCTTTCCACGCCTTTATTTTGCAAAATGTAGTCAGTAGAATAGTGCCCATCAAAAATGCATTCGTATATGATATATTATAATTAAAACATATTTTGGAGTAAAAATTAATTAAGGAAAATATCATGTTAGTAGCATTATCAAAAACCATTTCCTTAAACGAAATGGAATAAAAAGAATTTCAAATTATATATTATATATTTTTGATATATTTATACTAGCCGGAGGGGCAGCCTTGCCCGGCCATAAAATACGTAAATATATTTTAATTCATACAAAGTACATATCGTATTTATTATTATAGTTACAATCATCTAGTGAATATTATATTGTACCTAATATATAGTACTGATTAAAAAAATAGTACTATATGCAAGATACAGTATAATATTCCATAGATAATGTCTGTGTAATATTATATTAAAATTATTTCAAATAAGTTTTACTTTCTTAAATGATTGATGCCACATGATTATTTAATTAAAAAACGTTCTTTTAATAGGAATATTGAAGTGTTCTGTGTCTTCATTCTTAGTATTTGTTCGTTTGAATGAGCATTTTTTTACTTTCGCTAGAAGATATAACACTTCAAATTCATGCATTGGCGAGGTATGTATTTTTTTCCCAGCAACATTTCGTTCGCTTGGATCTTTATCAATCGTCAGCATGTTAGTCGATATGATTTTTATTTAGTTTCTCGATTCATATTCTTTACTTTTCATACAAATACCGATTCCAGTGTTAGTTTTTTACATTTTGTATGCGGGTCTTGACGTAGGTGTTCTTTCTCAGTCGCAATATTTATGCTTAATCAATGTTTATTAAGATTTCATCGGTTGCTATAAAACTCGACTGAATTTTGCGAGCCATTTGCGCAGAACGTATTTTTTAAACTATGTTTTTATTCTGCTCTGTTGTGAAGACGGGGTTTTAAATTATAAAGTGATTTTATTTTTGTGATTGAAAAAAAAATCATGAAATCAAGAAATATATTGCATAAAATTTTGAATGCGCTTTAAAAACTTTTTATCTTGTTTTCAGTATGTACGTACCAAGGAAACACGTACCTATATGGTGAAAGTTTCTGGGACAAGTGCAAAAAGTGCACCTGCTTTAATAACAATATCGTCGTTTGTACCAGAACATATTGCCCACAAAAAGGTATATAGAATTTATCTCTACTTTGACAATAAGGATAACTCTGTAAATCGAACTATCTAATCATCATGAAAGCTAACGATTTATTCGCGAGATATTCTGTTTCTTTTTTTCATTTATAGAACTTCCTTATCATATGGAAAATGACGTGTATCGTAGGTTTACAGCAATAGATGCAACATAAAATATCAAGATATCTAGGCTAACAGCCACTATATTATGTAGCTTGCGACCACCTTTGCAGACACATTCAATCGTGATAATAAAATACTATATTACATCCTAAAAGCAACATCATCACCATCGCAACATCGTTAGAGGAAAGGGTACCTATTTTAATCTCTAAATATTTAGACCTACCACCGGAAACCAGTAAACACCAAGAGGAAGTTTACATGTTGCGCAGATTCTACGATTACACCGGCCGTAACTGGCTCATGCATACGCAGATATACCATTATCTTTTCCGTGGTGGAATTAAAAAACCCAAACAAAACAATAAAGTATCCCTCGGGAAAGTCAGTTGCTTTGATTGGTTCCCCGCTAATTCTCTTATTCCGGAATTAGATCATTCTAAACGAATACTTCAGTATATTGCAATATGGCGTCGCTATGAACAAACGTCAGGAGAAGATGGTGTTTTGCAACTATTGCATACTTGTACATAACAAATTAATAATAGATACTGTAAAGCTAACATTTAACTGGAATATACTTTTAAAGATTAGTGCAGTAAAATAATTACATGATGGATTCTGACAATACATTCTAACATAAAAAAACACGTCTCTACAGCAGGCATTATGGCTAAAAAAATACAAATACAAACATAATAATCGCTCGAAAGCAGAAAATTAAATACTGGTAACCTTAAAATTATCCTACTGTTTCATAAATCCTGGCAACTTATTTTTAACAATTCAGCATATATAATATAATATAATATGATATAATATAATATAATTTTTTTTACATTTTCACCCCAAACAAGGCACATTGCCACTTTGATGTAGGGGGCTACTATCAGAGACATAAGCATCAGAGGTACAAATAGGGAGTTATTATATATATATATATATATATATATATATATATATATATATATGTGTGTGTGTGTGTGTGTGTGTATGTATGTATGTGTGCGTATATATATGTATACATATATATATGTATATACGAGGGGCGTATATATGACCCTAAACCACTTCCCATATCAGTAGAACAACGAAACTTGCCACAGTTATTAGTCTTTCTCTACATAGGAACCACCCAGTTATGCATTTCTTCCATCGTTTGATGCAGCTCTGGAGACCGTTTTTGTAGAACACCCCGGGTTGGTCCTCCAACCACGACGAGACTTCAGAAATCAAGGCTGCATCATCAGAGAAACACTTTTCTTTCAAAAACAACTTCATGGATTGGAAGAGGTGAAAGTCAGAGGGTGCAAGTTAAGAACAATAGGGAGGATGGGGAAGATTTCATAACAACACGCCCGTGCTTCTGATCTAGCGACATGCGAGTTGTGGACCGGAGCGTTGTCCTGCAGGAGGAGGGTAACTTTGCTGATCTTGCCCCGCCTCTTGAATTTGATAGCTTCCCTTAATTTCCTCAAAAGTGAAGCATAATAGGCTCCTGTAATTGTGGTCCGCTTTGTCAGGAAATCTGTCATCACTACTCCGTCCTGGTCCTAGAAGACTGTGAACATAACTTGTCAGCGGAGGGCTGCACCCTTGCCTTCTTTGGAGGTGGTGAGTCCAAGTGCTTCCACTGCATTGACTGGGCTTTGATCCTTGGATCATAGTGATGAACCCAGGTTTCATCCTGTGTATTCAGTCTTTTGAAAAACTTATCTTCTTGACACATCTCCAAATTCATTCTCGCTTCTGGAATGGTGTGAGCAACCTGGGAATCCATCTGGCCGACACCTTATGCGTATGCAAATGGTCATGAATGATGGTTTCCACATATCCTGTACTAATCTGGATATTTTGGGTTGTTTGGCGAATAGTAATGCGCCGAGCTTCCAAAATGGCAGTCTCAACTTGACGGACAGATGCCTCATCAATGGAAGAAGGGGGGCGACTAGGTCTGGGAGCTGTTTCCACAGATTTCCGACCATGTTTGAATTGACGATGCCAACATTTTACAAGGTCATATGATGGCGCATTATCACCATAAGTTTCTTTCATTTTTTTTTTACAAGGTAGCTACCACTTGTGAAGGCCCGGAAACCACTCAGAGATAAGAGTTATTGTGTGTACAGTACGTTAGTGTTGGATTTTTTTACATTGGACTTGAAGATATCCAAGTTGTAGTCAGGTGGGAAGCAGACAACCGGAACAGAGATCAACAGGCGTGCACTTCTAAGAAAGAAGCTTTGTTCATGGAATTTACGTTTTGATTTTGGCACAGATAAAGAGTGGGGAAAATTGTTGACAGTGGTTTCAGCTAGGCGGGTGTTTATCGTGAATGATTGTCGAGTGGGGATCAGCGATTGGAGTTCAGACGAGCACCTGCTATGGTAGTAACGATAAAACAAAGACAGGTTCGCAACGTCTCTCCTGTGGGAGAGAGGTTGCAAGGAAGAGAAACGGCCACCACCAACTAGGCCACGAAGTCTATTTTGTACTCTGTCAAGGCAGGATAGGCTGTTTTTAGCAGCTCTTGCCCAGATGTGGCAACAATGCTCCATCCTTGGACGTACTTGGCTTTTATACAGATAGAGAATTGCATCAGGGGTGAGATATCTTCTGGAGCGGTAGAAGAATCCTACCATTTTTCCAACGATCTTAGCAACTGACTTGCTGTACGTATTCCATTTAAGGTCAGAGGTAAAGGTCAATCCCAGAAGCTTATCAAAATATGGAGCTTCCCCTAGACGAGAGCCACCCATATCAATTAATGCCAGATGAGGATCAGAGCGTTGATGATGTAAAGAGAGGAGCTTGGTTTTAAGTGCAGTAAAAGTATCCAGCCACCTCCTCCCGCACTGTACCACACGCTCAAGATCAGAGGAGCGAGAATCTCAGAGAACTTTGTCATTTACGGCCTTTGATGTGTTGCCATAGATGGTTGTGTCATCATCATAGATATCAACGAATGATTTAAGTATGTTTTTTTCGGAGATCATTGATGTATATCAGGAAGAGAGTTGGGCCTAGAATGGACCTCTGATGGACTCTGGTGAAAGAACTGACCCATCTAATTATCGCACCATTAGCCTACTCTAACTTGTCGCCAAAATATTTGAGACCATAATTAACCATGCTCTAGTCCAGCACCTTACAGATGCTAAACTTCTGACTGACAAACTATATGGATTTAGACAAGCCCGTTCCACAGCAAGCATCCTCACTGTAATCTCTGAACGCATATACCATTCACTGGACAAAGCTGGGGAGGGCACAGCGGTAGCTCTAGATATATCTAAGGCTTTTGACAGGGTGTGGCATGAAGGTCTCTTCGGGAAAATTAGATCATACGGTATCACTAGTAGAATACTTAACATAATAATATCCTTCTTAGATAAGAGAAAAATCCAGGTTGTCCTCGACGGTCGTACATCAAACAATATGATATAAATGCGGGAGTGCCTCAGGGGTCTATCCTTGGACCTCTATTGTTCCTAATATTCATTAATGACCTCCCCGACAAAATTCTCTCTGAGATGGGTATATATGCTGATGACACCACACTCTATAACAGGCATGACAGGAAAACAAATAAACATATATCTAAAGAAATGGGAAAAACACTAGAGGATGACCTCCAATCTGTAGTGGAATGGGGACAAAAATGGATGGTCACATTCAATGCTGCCAAGACTAAACTGGTTTCCTTCAATAATTACAAGAAACCTTCTCTGCCACCAACAGCAATGACCAGTGACTCTTTATCTGAGAGTACTTCTTTTAAACTCCGTGGCCTAACGTTCACAGGAAACATGAGTTGGAACAATTACATTGAAAGCGTTGCCAGGACCACTGCGAAAAAGGTAGGCTCTCTCTACCGTGCTAGAAAACTACTAACACCCAGAAGTATCCTGTACCTCTATAAGGCAACTATTCGCCCATGTATGGAGTATTGCTGTCACATTTGGGATGGTGAATCTGCTACTAGTCCCTCGCTCCTAGACAAGGTTCAAAAGAGAGTCGCAAACCTGATAAGCCCTGAACTGGCATCTAAGCTTCAGCCTCTGTCCCATCGATGAAACGTTGCATCCCTCTGCCTGTTCTAGAAGTATTTTAATGGTGAATGCTCTGACGAACTGCAGACACGTGTGCCCCCACGACGTAGACACCTTCGACAAACCCGACAGGCAGCTTAATCCCACCCCACATTGTAGAGATCCCTAGATGTAAAGGTCTTTTACTCCGGTAGTTTCTTCCCCAGAACCGCTAAACTCTGGAATTCCATTCCAGGCCACTGCCTCCCTAACTGTACTGACATGCAGAAGTTAAAGTGTGTCGTGAACCGCCATCTTGCTGCTCAAACCCCAACATAGTACCACAGTAGTTGTTGCCCCTGATAGTAGCTCCCTACACCAAAGTAGCAATGTGCCTTGTTTGGGGTGAAAATGTAATAAAAAAATAAATAAATAAACTCCAGCATTAATATTGATGATCTCTGATTTCTGCCCATCAACTACTACTCTTATGAGCCTATAGGAGAGAAATGATCTTCTGATCGAGAAAACATTTCCAGTTATACCGTAGCTGGAAATCTTGTGATGTAGGCTCTTATGCCATACCTTATCGAAGGCCTTTGATATGTCAAGAGCAATTGCCCTAGAGAGGAAGCCTTTGTCAAGAGATTGGCTAATCCTATGAGATATAACAGTTAGCAGATCTGCTGTAGATCTTGCAGAACGGAAACCATATTGCATGTCACTAAGAAGGTTATTTCTGCTGAGGTGGTTGACTATTTCTCTATTTAATATGGATTCCAGCGGCTTACTCATGACACCACAGGACACTTATTGGTCTGTACTGAGAGGTAGAGGACTTATCACCTGAGTTCTTAAATACAGGGCATACTGATGAGGTTTTCCATGGTGTTGGGAAGCACTTCTCTTTAAGGCAACGCTTAAAGAGTTTCGTAAGTATAGGGGCAAGTTCTAGTTGAAGCTGTTTCAGCACAATGATTGGAATGTCGTCAGGTCCAGTAGCTTTACTGGAATCAAGGTTCTTTATTAGCTTGGCGACCTCACGCACAGATATTTGTATGTTGCAGAGCGTGTTGTCCGTTATAGGAGGAAATACGGGGAGTTGATCGCCTTCGTCGCATGGCGTAGAATTAGCTGCAAAGTTCTTGGCAAATAGTTTGGCCTTGTCTGATGTTTAGGAGATGACCTCAGGTTCATTGATGATGACTGAGATAGAACGCACGCTTTTGTTCTGGATCCTGCTTGCTATTTGCCAAAACTGGTGGGAACCAAGCCGCTGCTCAGTTACTTTGGATTTAACGGACTGAGCATATAGCATTTTTTATTACTCTTTTACAGTGGTTGCTGGCAGTCCTGAAGGCAGCTTTAGTCTCAGTGCATCTATTACGTTGGTAGCTATGGAAAAAGTGATTTCTGTGCGTGATGGCAGCAGCACATTCTGGGGAGAACCATGGCTGGCTGTTAGGTTTTTGTTGGAATTTTTTGGATGGTATGAATTGGTCTATGCCTACAATTAGGCATTTGGTCAGGTATGATACTATGGAGGACACATCTTTTTAAACAGGCAATGCAGTGGTAGATCAGATATAAGTGTACGGAAGCTATCCCAGTCAGCGGTAGAGTATCGATATAGAGTGCGGTGGAGAGGTACATCTCCAGACTTATTGCATTTCTTTTTTATCTTAACTTATACAACCGCGTGGCCAGAAGATCCCAGAGGAGACAGAACGGAACTTGAACATAGCTGAAGGTTAGTTCATTATATTCAAAGTCTCCTGTGGTGTGCGTCCTTTCAAATACAAAAACCGGATCACTGCTCGACATTCAACAGGCTCCATTTCACACCTGACTCAGTTCAAACACCTGTAAAACAGAAACCACAATTAGTTCAGAGCTGTAATTTGTCACAGAGAGATATAAATCATTGCATATGCAAAATTTCAGCCAGATCAGACAACTGGAAGTGGGTCAGGGGCCTTACTTATTGCACGCCCCTCGTATGTATGGAACTACCCTAAAATGTAAACAAACACATATTGCGCTTTCCTTACGCGGAAGGAATACTCTCAAAATGTAAACACATCATTGATTCGCGAATGTAAATATGCACAAAATACTGACACGTTACTTCCTCCCCCTATAAAAACGGCCTTCAAAAATTCTTTTACGGGTACCAATATTTAATTTTCCATTTTTGAGTGATTATTAAGATTTTAATTACGCTATATATATATATATATATATATATATATATATATATATATATATATATATATATATATCCCCAAGACACATAAAGAAAACGTCCCTATGCGACCTATAGTATCTAACATCGGAAGCGTCACCCACAAATTAGCACGGGCTATTGCCCAAAATTTTAACTCCACTAATGGGTACTATCAGCAATTCACCTCCTAAATAGAATAATGGACATACAAACTAAAACCATGCATAGTTTAGACATAATTTCCCTATACACCAATATTCCAATCAAAAAATGCCTCAATCTACTCCACATGCACCTAATCAAAATTAAAGCCGACCTAATTTTTTCCTCAGATACATTAATACAAATAATAAAACTCATCACCGATAGAACCTATTTTAGTTTAATAATTCTTACTACAGACAAACATTTGGACTCCCTATGGGTAACCCCCTTAGTAGTGTACTAGCTTGCTTATTTTTGGAATTCCTAGAAATCAACTCTTTCAAATTTAGACTACCAAAAAACTCCACATATTTTAGATATATAGGTGATATTCTTATTTTTCTCCCCAGACACAAACAAATAGAACAAATTAGAAATAAATTAAATTCAGTAGAACCATCCATAAAATTTACACACGAATCTGAACAAGACCACTCCCTAGCTTTTCTAGATATACTCCTCATCAGATCAGAAACCGATCTGAGTTTCAAAGTGCATAGAAAGACCACACACAAAAACGATTATGCAGGTAGGTTTCGAAATGAATTTTATTGGCTACCGAAATACTTATTTGTTATATATTTGTTTTTATACCACTTTTACTTTCTATGGCGTATTTTACCTAATTTTCTTTGTATGAGTGATTATTGAGACGTCAAAGACGCTATCTTTGTTTTTTATACATCTATGGTACCATCCTGAAATTATTTCGGTATAATTTAGAAAACCATCTTTCACATGCAGAAGGGAGGATGTTTTGTAATTATTGTGTACTTTCACTTACCAAGTTTTAAAAAGAAGGCGTAAAACTTGAATTTAATTAAATACTATTTGTGGAGGAATTGATCCCCCTCCCCAAAAAAAAGAAGAGGAAGATTTGAACAACAAAAGGTAACAGCCAGAACTACTTTTCCTTCTTGGTCTTAATGTTGACGAAAAATGCCCTAAAAAGATGTGCTAGAGTTTCTTTTAGAAAGAAATGCGTGCAGTATACTGAGAAAACTTTAGGTACGAATTAAGATGGCGGAAAAATAGGGGTACGTAGTTTTGAAAGCCGGTTTATCATAATTTTGTTGTAGTTTTTCGAGTGCTTAAATTGTATTTGAAAGATTAAAACCTAAAGTATATTTTCAAAAGGAAAAATATTTGTACAGGTAAAAAAAAAATTATAATGAAAAATGTTTTTACGGGGACATTCGGAATATAACAAATTCAGCTAAATTTTAAACTAAATAAATTAATTGTAAAAATCATTTGAAAGATGAATATTAGTTTTCTAGATAATTTCAAAGATAATTAGTAAGCTATTGGATTTTAAAAAAACCTTGTTTGTACGAAAAAATAGCTTAATCAGCTCCCAATCGGAATCATAACAAATGAAAAATCATCCTAGTGTGGATTATACGGAAGCACTAAATGTCAGAAAATCAAGAGGATGTCTGAAAATGACGTCAGGTAGCTAGAAGGAGGTAGGGAGTACTGCTATTCTTTTTCCCCCATCCGTGCATCCATACATTCCTATCGTGAAGTTTGTATAATTCTAATCATTTTTTAATTTTATTATTTTTCTATATTCCTGTCTTTAAATTAAAATATAATTTTTGTAAGATTATACAAAAATTATGTTACGCCGAAAGTTTTACATTCATTAAAGTTATGTGAAATATGTAATCTAAAAGAAAAAGTAGAAATGTTTTTGCAATTATAATTTTTGTGTAAAAAGATTAAATAAACAAGGCTTAATTCAATGATAATATCGGTAATTCGAGAAATTAATTTTTCTTCGAGTTATATCCAATGCATTAATACGGACTTTAAGGGCTGTTTTTGTAATGTTCCTGAAAATATTAAATTTTTATTGTTAATAAAAAAGCAAACCTAAGTTCATTCATTTTTACCAATGAAAACAATAACTTTAGCAAAGGTGTGTTTTTGTTTAAGCAAGATAATTTACATCATCAACGCTCTGATCCCCATTTGGCATCAATTGAAATGGATAGCTCTCATCTTGGGAAGGCTCCATGTTTTGACAAGCTTCTGGGATTGACATTTACTCCTGATCTGAAATGAAACACGTACATCAAATCTGTTGCCAAGGTGGCTGGAAAAATGGCGGGATCCTTCTACTGCTCCTGTAGATATCTCACTGCTGGTGCAATTTTCTATCTATATAAAAACCAAGTACGTCCAAGGATGGAGAACTGCTGCCACATTTTGCAGGAGCTGCTAAAAACAGCTTATCCTGGCTTGACAGAGTACCAAATAGATTTCGTAGCTTAATGGGGGATGACCCTTTTCTCTTCCCTGCAACCTATCTGCCACAGAAGAGATGTTGCGAGCCTGTCTTTTTTTATCGTTATTTCCATGGTAAGTGCTCGTCTGAGCTCCAATCTCTGGTCCCTCTCGCCATTCTTTCACGAAAAACACCCGTCTACCTAAAACTACTGTCAATAATTTTCCCCACTCTTTATCTGTGCCTAAATTAAAACATAGATTCCATGAACAAAGCTTCTTTCTTAGAAGTGCACGCCTGTGTGTTACCGGAACGAATTGGTGTGTTTATTATTACTTATTACTGTTTATTATTAGACGTTTACTAAATGTTTTCTGTTAAGAGTCTGTGTATTTGTCACTGTTCTTACATATATACGTGTGGGTGTGTATGTTCTTTTGTATCTTACGTGCAGTTCACTGTTATATGTGGGTGAGTGTGGCTATTATTCTACAGATTCACTCTTGCCTTGGGGTTTCCGAGATGTATATGTGCAACAATATAATGCGAACATACCTGATTGCCTTGGCCAGCGGATGATGCCTTCTTGGTCGCTGGTCTACCATCTTGCTGGGGAGTGGGGTGCTGAAGACAGATTCATTAATGAATAACAAGATAGAATTTGAAGCTCCAATCTTTTTTATTCAAGGCAAACCTAATATGTCGGACCCTGGTTGTCGGGGAGAGACCCGAAATCTCCCATCTGCTTCCTCTGCTGTTCAAAACTACTCTACCCATGTGGTCGTCAACCGAAAGGCCTACGGCCACAATTCCCGTGTCACCCCTTAATTATCAATACATTCTATCCAGGTCGTTCAAGGTGACTTGGTTTGATGCCTGTCAAACCTAACCCTCTGACCGTACTAAATCGCTGATGAGAAATCAAAACATGCTTATATAACTTTCTATTTCTAAAACTACCTATATAGCAATTAAGTTGGGATTCCCAATACTACATTTGGAACTCTCTTCCGATTGCCTGTTTTCCACCTAACTACAACTTGTCTTTAAGTCCAACATAAACAAATTCCTGATAAACTGGCCCTTAAGTAATCTAATTTTTCAAATCTCTATTACTAATGATTACTATATTATCCCATTGATTACTGTACACACAATAATCCCTATCCTCGAGTGACCTCCGAGCCTTGATAAGTGGTGATTCCTATGTAAAAAATATACATTTCCACTAAGATTAAAATAAAAATAATGGATTGATTATATTCCGGGATCATTATTTGATAAATACTGAATATTTCATTAAAATTGGTTAATTTCCTGATCGTTGGTGAATTTTAAAGTAAAGGGAGGGGTCAAAATGTTTATACATTTTGAGCGTTGGCTATTCATCTTGCACGTACTTAGAAGAAGAAAACCAATGGCGGACTTGAAACTTGTCATTGGTAGAAAGTAGTTATCTACTACTGATTTTGATCATCCTAAAAAGTTAATATACAGTGAGAATCCTTAAATTCGAAAACCTGTTTCTACTTTATATTTTTCTGATGGATCATTTTTCGTAATTTTTTGAAGTTATACTGAGTTACACATGTCAGATAAGTATGTGATAATGTTTTTCCCTGAAATGCGTTTTTTTAGAAGCCGCACCAGGAAACGCCTGTTAATGTGTTCTGCTAGTCATATATAAAATAGCGTAACATTATTCACCGTCTTTCTTATGGTAATAACATTTTGAAATTTGAGTATTTCTTTAAAACTAATTTTCATCCAATTGTAAGATAGTTTTATTTGCCTAGTGATTTCCAGAGATGTTCTTATCAATTTTTACTGATATAACACAATGTACTTATACCATATTGAATACTTGATATTCAATATTGCATATTGATCTGTTAAAGGAAGGGGTGAAAATGGTTATACATTTTCAGCATCGGTTATTCATTTTGCACGTAGCTACAAAAAAAGAAAAATAGTCGACTTCAAAGGTATTGTCATAGGTTGAAGGAAGTTATCTACCACTTATTTCGATTATATACAGGAAGAATACCTAAATTCGATAAACTCTGTTTTTCCTCATTATTTTTCTAATAGAATATTTGTCGTAATTTTTTTAAGTTATACCGATTTAAGCATGCCAAATAAGTATGTAAGAATGTTATTACTAGAAATGCTTTTTTTAGAATCCGTACCAGGCAACGCTTGTTAACGGGTCCTGCTAGTCATATATAAAATAGCGTAACCTTTTTCACCATCTGTTTTATGGTAATAACATTTTTGAAATGTGAGTATTTCTTTTAAACTAATTTTCAATCGAATTATCAATTACATACCGGAAGATAGTTTTATTTGACTAATGATTTCTGGAAACGCTCTTCTCAATTTTTACTGAGATAACACTATGTACTCATGCCGTATTGAATACTTAATATTCACTATTGCATATTGATCTGTTAGATTATATTTAAAGCGTTTTAATTGTATTTTCGACACACTTTTGTGTTACTCTTGGTTTCGTTGTGAAACTTAATTTCATTATGTGTAAACGATATATTAGTAATATTTATCGAAAAGTGTAGGAAAATTTATATACGAAATATATTTCATACGTGTGCGTTTTTTTTTCAAGATAAAATACATCAATCAAATTTTAAACACGTGTACATTTGTTTTTGTAATAACAATGATAGAAATCTGAAATAAAACATTGAAATATATTAAATGTCTGATGATTATTGATAATTTTAGACAGTAATGGCTAGTTATTTTTACATACATTAAAACCTACTTGAATCGTTTAAAAATGTAAAAAATAATTGCATAGAAAATGGGATTATTAAAATGGATTATTTTTTTACTTGAAATTGTCCAGAAAACCATGTTAAACTTCATTTAAATAGTACAAAATTTTAATAAAGATATTCAAAAAAGACTTGACACATCAGTTTGGATCTTAATAAATCCACTGCAACTGATGCAAATCTGCAGATATTAAAGAATATGAGAGACATCATACTCAGATATAATGAATATACTATCGAAATCTACATCAGTAGCTTTAGCTATTTGTTGATATTTTTCAAACACTTGTATAATGATATAAAATTATCATATGAAAATAAATATCATATAAAAATAAAGTAGACACACACATACACACATACACACATACACATACATACATACACACATACGTACATATGTATATAAATAAAAGGTAACGGTATAAAAAACTGAATGTGTTTTGCAAACACACACACACACACATATATATATATATATATATATATATATATAAGGTTACTGTATAAAAATATTAATGTCTTTTGCAGTGTATTATTTTCGTTTTCTATTCAGAGTGTTGGCATAAAGGACAAGGGTACAACTTTGGTCAAATATTCTGGGACGAATGCAATCAATGCATCTGCTTTTTCTATGGCATCATCTATTGTACGAATGGATATTGTCCAAACAAAGGTAAATAAGATTCATAATAAATGTAACTCCGAACATCATCTTCATCGATGAAAGATGACAATATCCTATGTAAATCAATTTTGTAATCAATAGTTTGGGTGTTTCTGTTTTTCCAATTAAAATCAGAAGGGAAGATCTTACCTATGTGCGCATCGTGTTATTTGTGTTTGCTTTTTCCTTTCATTATTTTATCCTCTGGGATTTATATCGATTCATCAGAAAATGGTATAATTTGTATTAGAATAGAATATTGTTATTTGAGAAAATAAATCATATAAAAACGTAAATAAACTCATAAAGATATTGCTCCTTCCAGATTTTTATTTGAATGGAAAGCCTGTGTTTTTATATAAATATTCGAATGATTTGATATCTAATTTCTAGCTTCTGTGTAGATATTAATGAAGAATATGGAATGTAATATCTTTGAAGACAAAATGTTATTTAAGCCCTAGTTGACTCTCGGAAGGTATGCCTAATGCAACTTGAAGTCATGAAAATGATCGTAAATGCTTTTTTTGTAAGCACGTGAGCGGAGTCGATATTTTTAATTGGGCTTATTAGAAGAATATGGTAAAGAATTCGATGAAAAAATGACTGACAAACTACAAGCTATTTCGACTGAATTGCTAAGTCAGAGTGACATAAAATCATCCTATAACTAGGAATAATGGACTAGAGCTTTGATTAAATGTATCAAGATGTTGCAATTAATGAGGTGGTTTGATCGCTTTATCTTCTAAATGGGGATGCAGTAAGGTAAAGTCGTTTTTGCGATACAACTTGTGTAGATCACTCAACTATCCCCTGATGTGAACCTACCACTTATTACTTGCTATCGATGAAATGCATCAACCACTTGGCCACAGACGAAATTTCATTTAAGCCCTAGTTGCCCACCTGTTTCAAAGGCCAAATACGACAACAGTGGGACGGAAGACAATTGCGGTTAGAAGCGTGCGTACACGCAGAGACAGTGAAGACGAACATTTGTCAATATTTAAAATTTGACTTATTAAAAGATCATATTGAGGAATTCGATGAAAACAAATAACTGGCAAAGCACAGGCTATTTCGGCTGAATTGCTCGACCGAGTTATTTAAAGAATTATTCCACAAATTGAATGGACTAATGTTTTGATTAAATTGGTGAAGCAACTTGATTGCTACATCTCCTAGGTGGGAAGTGCTCAGGCATAACAGCTGACAAAGGCTAAGAAATCCGTCCTATAATAGACTGTGCTTTGGATAGATTATCGGAATAGGAAACATTTGAGGCATGTATGCTGCGCTCGGGAGAATGCACCGACCTATAAATGCGTTGATTTAGGTAACCTTTTTCTGAGGAATGCCAAACCGTGTGATTACATGTAACTGTAAAATCCACACAACAATCGAAACTGTTTTCATGTAATGTACGATTTTGTGTGAAAACATGAACGGATAACAGAATTATTTTTTAAATAAATATTCACCACCCAGAAGGATTAAGCAATTTACAGAATATCATAACTTCTCAAATTGTTCCGATATAGCAACAATAAACAATAAACAGATACGTGATAAGGGTAATTATAGACGATTGCAATATTAGGTAATAACCGTTTTTTTAAACAAAGCTTAAATTAATCTCTGACACAATTGCCAAGCCTTAACGATGTGTTTGCATGGAGCTTTGTTGTCTCCTATAATAAATACACAAACGAACAAACACTAATACTTTTTGCCGCCATGTTCCTTACCAACAATTGGATCAAAGTCTTAATGAACACATTTCAATTTGTTTGCAATAATAGTAAACTAATGCACAGGATAATAACGTTTAACATTGCTTTAGTTGTCAGTAGGTTGATATCCCAAATGCATCTCGACGTCAAGAAAATGATAATCAATGTTCGTACATTGTACATTTAAATCAGGTGGGCTGATTCGTATGCTTTTTCTTAATTTGCATACGAGCAGACATATCTGTTTAAAAGGCGAAATACGACAACAATGAGTCGGAAGACGGTTGAGGTTACAATACTGCGTACACACAGGGACAGTGAAAAGGAACATTTGTCAATATTTAAAAGTTGACTTATAGGAAGAACGTGCTGAGGAATTCGGTGAAAAGAAATGACTGACAAACCACAAGCTATTTCGGCTGAATTGCTCGGCCGAGTTGACTTAAGGATTATTCCACAACTTGAATGGACTAGAGTATTGATTATTGGTGAAGCGGCTTCATTGTTATATCTTCTAGATGGGGGTATTTCCGATTAACAGCCGACGAAGGCTAAAATATCGGCCGTATCACAAATTCTGCCTTGTGCAGATTACTGACTTAAAAAAGAATAAATGCACGTATGTTGCATCTGGGAAAGAGTATGCACGTAACTATATGTAACTTATAACTAAATGAATAAATTCAAATTAATTGTAATAATAGTCAACTGATGCATAGAATAATAAGCATTAATATCTTTTCATATGAGTGTTACCATGAATTATAAAGAGATCTTATCAGTATTAAGATATAAAATTGTCATTAGGAAATATAAAAAAGATTAAATTTATAAATAAAATCGTAAAAAATCTTAATGTGTTTTGTATGTTTAGTCTTGTTTGTTTTTCTGTCCAGTTTGTTGGTATAAAGGAAACGGATACAGCGCTGGAGAAAAATTTAAAATCCGTTGCAACGACTGCACGTGTCATCGTAATGGTAAAATCACTTGTACCAAAAAAAAATGTCCGCCAAAAGGTAAATAAATTTAATCGCTTTGTTGACAATAAAGATAACTCCTAAATTCTGAGATAATCAATATCCTATTAAAACGTTCTGATTCCTTCGTGGCATTATGTATCATTTTTTTTAATATTAATCAATTATGCTCATGAAAATTAAAATATAAGTGTATTTAGTTTCCTTTCCGCATATTAAAATTGATAAACGTTTATCGCGTGTTTTATATTACGTAATAAATATTTTTTCTTTTCTTTTTTGTTTGTTTTTTCTCCACGTATTATATTTTGGTCATTTCAAAGGGCCTGTCTCCTCGTGTAAAATGGCTGGAGATTGGCAAAGAATACAGTCAGTATGAATGTTCATGCGGTCAGTTTATTTACGCAGCTTATTTAATACCTAAAAATGTTATTAACCGCATAAGTCAGTCATTGGAACATTCTTTTACCAATTGCTATATTGTGCCAATCTAGATAACGAGGCGGACAAGCACTAAAACATTACATTTTTTAAACAACTACAGGCTGGGTAACAAGGCTCTAGAATTAATTAAATTTTGTCGAATGTTAAAAAAAAAATTGTCCGTCAAAAGGTAAATAAACTTAATTTCTTTCGTGTCATTACGTATTATTTTTTTAATATTAACTTAAGATGCTTATAAAAAATTAAATATAAGTGCATTTAGTTTCCTTTCCGAATTCTACAAATGGTAAACATTTATTACGAATTGTATATTGTGTTATAAATATTGTTTTTGTTTCTTCCTCACCTATGATATTTTAGTCATTTTAAAGTGCATGTATCCACTTGTAAATTGGCTTGATATTTACAAAGAATACAGTCATTATGAATGTTTACGTGGTCGTTTTATTTATGCAGCTTATTTAATACCCTAAACATGTTATTAACTACATATTGCAGTCATTGGAGCATTTATTTACCAATTCATATGTTGTTCCTGCCTCGATAATGAGGCGGATAAACACTAAAACAGCCCGCTTTTTAAAATACTACAGGCTGGTTTACAAGGCGATAGAATTAATAAAAATGTATTTAAAAAAGTGTATTGAAAAATCTGAATTTTCTTAAACGGGATAGTGGCATAAGTTCAAATTGAGATTTGAGGATCTCCAAAAATTTTTTAAATATTTAATGTAATATTTTTGAAGACAAAAGGTTATTTTAATCATCTATGCATTCATCTGAATAAATCCTAAAAGCAACTTTACGTAATTTAATAAAATATTATTAACGTTTAAATCGACACCTTTACCTTATTTCATGAATGTACGCGTGTACTCGGAGAAATTAAGAATTTAGTAAAAAGAACTCAGCATACGACTTCATATATGTAACATAATAATTGAATTAGCATAATTTGCACAAGAGTCACCGTTATTTAATACAACATTCAAAATGGCGTCTAGAACCATTCGGTATTTAATTATTTGTGTCTTTTACTTTCAATCCGTTTATTTTTCTCTAGATTTCTTTATCATCAATTTTATCAACCTTCTTTTACTTTGGCAACTTCAACAGTTTTGAAGAAAATAATTACTTTTCTTTCAATTTCCATATTTTCTGATTATTTTATGCAAATGTTCTTATTCATCCGTTTTTTCGATGACAGCTTATTACATCAAGTCACAGGTTTTGTTTGGTTTCACATTTTTCTTATCAAATACCATATAAAAACGTTAATTTGCAATAACACTTGATTCATTCAATAATTGAATTACTAAATGATCTGTCAATTATAAAGAGATCCAGTTTGTATTAGGAAATGTATTTTCAAAAATAAATTCAACATAAAAACGTTTTAAAAAGATAATAGTATAAATTTTTCAATATGTTTTATAATTTGTGTTTTTATTTGATTCACAGGATGTACGTATAAAAGAAAAATATACAAATTTGGAGAAAACTTCTTTGACGAGTGCAATACTTGCAACTGCGGTTTTGATGGTAACGTCATTTGTACTCAAATGTATTGTCCAGAAAAAGGTAAATAAATTTAATTTCTGCATTAGATTGTCTATTTATTAACAATAATTTTGGTTAACACCACATTCTAAATATTTGTTAAAACATTTTAATTAATAATATTTACTAAAAGAATAGGAAAGTTCAATTTTATTAATTAATCACCGCATACCTATAAAACCGATAAACCAATATTAAAATTCGCTAAAATATAGTAATAATGAATCTTAGCAGTTAAAATCCCAATATAAATTAATGATTTGAAAAAATTATAGTTTAGGAAAAAGATAAAAAGGAACATAACGCAATTTAAAACTATGAAAGCGTTAAAATCTAATGCCAATATTTATATGTGCAAACCAGACAAAGGTGCAGGAGTGATGATTTTGGACAAATCGGACTACGTTGAGAAAATGACAGTTATTCTCAATGATGTTTCGAAATTCCGTAAACTCGGTCCTGTCGAGTTGACGGATAATACTTACAGGAACGAGGCAAAAATGCAAAGACGTCTACTTGCATTATTTAAAAAGAAAGATTTTGCAAGGACGTCTATGACAGGATTAGACCCTCTGGTTCACAACGTCCTAGAATGTATGGTCTCCCCAAAATACACAAGCAAGGTGTTCCACTGAGACCTAGTTTATCAATGGTTGGTTCGGCACAACATTCTTTGGCTCAGTGGCTTGTGGAAATTCTGCAACCTGTGCGCGAGTTATATACCACGCACTGTATCTCTGATTCTTTTCAGTTCGTTCATTATGTACGCGGGTTGGATTCTAATGCAGAGACATCCTTTATGTGCTCATTTGATGTCTCTAGTCCCTTTACCAACATACCGTTGGATGAGACTATACGTACATGTACCGACGCGCTTTACGATGGTCACCTGGCTGCTCCACGTTTTCCTTAAGAGATTCTTATTGAACTCATTTTAATGTGCACAAAATCTGTGGAGTTTAGTTTTTGTGATATTATGTACTGTCATGTTGACGGGGTTTCAATGGGGAGTCCGTTGGCGGATATTTTCGTCGGGTACAATAAATCCGTTCTGTTTAATTCTACAACAAAATCCACTGCATATTTCAGATATGTTGACGACACTTTTGCTGTTTTTCCATCGCAAAGTGAAGCGTCTATATTTTTTGATAGATTGAATTCTTTGCATGGAGCTCTAAAGTTCACTATGGAAAGTGAGAAGGACAATTCGCTTCCCGTCTTGGATGTTCTTGTCGAACATTCAAGGGGGGGGGGCTTTCTCACTACAATTAATAGGAAGCCGACATTTACTGGCCTTTCTGTGAACTGGTTGTCTTTTGTACCAAAATCACGTAAGGTCGGCCTAATTAATACTTTGGTACATAGAGCCTTGATGATTTGTTTACCTAACAGAGTGGACGCCGAACTCAATAAGATCAGGGACATATTCATCAATAATGGTTATCCTGTTGACCTTATTGATGACTGTATTTTCAAAAAGGTTGTGGATTTTAAATTCCCTAGAAAGTTTGGACCCTTGAAATGCCCGGTTTATTTAAAATTACCGAGTAACAGACTTTCCAAACAGATTCGCAGAAGTATTTATGACTGTTTTTATTCTGTGTCCTTGCGTTTGGTATATACTACGAGATCTGCATTTCCTTCTATTCGCAAGGCTAGTTTTCCCTACATCCAAAATAGCAATATTGTATATCAATTCAAATGCCAGTGCGATGCTGGTTATGTTGGGCGAACACCCTTGCATCTTTTGACTCGTATAAACCAGCATGTTCCATCGAAGATCAGACAAGGAAGAATGGGGTCTGGTAGTCTTTCTCCTTCTGCAGCCTTGGACTCTGCTATTGGCCAGCATTTGGTTGACAACCCGTGCTGTGCCGACAGATATAGAATTGAATGGTTCGAGGTGGTACATAGAGCGGACTCCAAAAACCATTTAAAGATTTTGGAGTCTGTCTCTATTGCGGTGCGTCAACCTTCTTTGTTCCGGCAAAAAGAAACATCCAACGCATTGTTTCTCTTTGGGGAACTGTGAATATTTTCTCCCGTTTTTTTTTTCTTTTCCTCTCGTTGTGCTATTATTTTAATCGTTTTTTTTTTAAACGTTAATAAACTTTATTTTAGTGTCCCCGTAATTTTTGGCACATTCAGTAGTTCGCCATAGAACTCTTTACTTTCGACATAATATTATTATTTTTATGCTATCGATTTTCTCCTGATGAGATGATAGCTGAAAGAGCTCTCGAGAGACTTCCCCTATTATATTTAAAAAAAAGATAAGAATAATAAAGTTAGAAGAATTCTCTGTATAATAAGAAAATAAAAATCAGTTATTTACTTAAATAAATAATAGTGAAAGTCCAAATTGCCATTTCGAACAAAATGCAACAATAGCAAATTATATATGCTATACTATATCAGATTACCACATAGGAGGTTGTGTTGTGTTTGTTATTGCCAAACATTTTAGGTGTGGTCTGGAGTAGTATGTGTCCATGTTCCTAGGAATTATCTTATCAGGAAAATAGTGCAATATATGTTCGCTAAGCATGATACAACCCTACGCATTAGCTGCGGCTTTAGGGGGGGGGTTATATAGTATTTTCTGTATAACGATAAAATCCTCCTAGATATTTTGTTTCTTTTAGAGTCACTCCTTGGTCGCCTGAGCAGTTGAACACATCCTTTAGAATAGAGATTAATATGGGACAACCTCAAGTTGAATTCGTAATGAAGACCATCAAGACTCGGAGACTTGTTGTAGCCGATTTGTTGTTGGCAGTGCCAGCAGAGGGGCCTCCGACTCTCCACGATTATAGACAGCGTCATTGTCCGAACTTAAACATCGCCGGGATTTTGTTGAAGCCTGCTCTGCCCAGGCATCCGGATCTTGTAGTCTTCAGTCATCACGTTGCGTTGACCGCAAACTGGGATTACAGCTTCTACGTCTCCGAATTGGCTGAGGACAGCCTCAAATTGTTTGGCTTCCATATAGGAAGGGAAGTTCAATAAATAGACGGTTGTCCTCCTCCGGCTGAGGTACGCTGGCTGGAGTTTTATGTTTCTTCATCCATGGTCAGATATGGACAGCTTCTCTGCGTCTTCTTGGCTGGGGAGCAGCATGATCCACACAGTGTAACTTCCCCTGCAGATGTATTGTGCAGGAATATTCTGCTCTAGGAAAGTTCTACCATAGTATCTTTGCTGACACCCGCCAGGCCTTTGGTTTTGAGGTGTGACCAGGGAGAGCACTCTTTTTTCCAACTCCTCCAGTTGTCCCGGCAAGGGTTTGATATTGTTACTCTCCGTGTACTCCTTATATGTGGTGTTGAAAAGCTTCCTGTATCTCTTGGGCATCAGTTGGTCCCGAGCTTGGGAATTCCATGATGCTCCTTCATCTCAGTTGCAGTTAGATGGTCCCGGGTAAGGAGTTGCTGTCACTGCCTACCATAGCTGCTGCTGTTTTGCTTGTGAGAGGGCTGGTGATTTGTCCAGAGAGGTGTTGGCTTAAAGGCTGGCGATTCTGTTGGTGACGTTGCAGCTTGGTTGTGCCCTGTTCTCTGGTTTCCCCTTCTTTTTCCTGGATGATTGTGGGGATTTGGGTCCATCACTTGAGTAGTCTGGTACGACTGATACTTGTTGGTGCCTCCCCTTTTGGGGATGTGGTGTCTGGGGCCTTCGTGCATGGCGCCCCATCTTTCTCTCTTCTTCCTGATTTTGACCTCTTGCGGAGAGTTTGCTGTAAGAGATTAATCCCTCCTTTATTCTCCAAAGAGCACTATGATTGATGCTATGATAGCGTTGATTAACTCCCCAGTTCTCTTGGAGACGCCGCCGGCTTCTTCTCCGTCTGACGTTGGGGAGCTGTTCTCTTGGGAACCAGGGGTGGTGTGCTTGGAGAATGTTGATAGAAACTGACGAGCATGAAGTGGCACCGGCTTTGATCCCCCTAAAATGTCCAAAAGTTCGTTGTCCCTAGTTGATTGAGCTCCATCAATAGGTAGTTGCTCACCTGGCGAGCGGAAGTTGTAATTGCTTGTCGTCCGGCAATAGCGTGTCCTGTGGTACCACTGGTTGCGGCCCCACCCCGCCATTCTCGGCCTTTTCTTACCTGACGGGTTTGGCTCCCTCTTTTGGGGTGTTTTATTCCAGATATGCGGGTGGTGATGCGCTAATTTTTGCCGGCGTGCTAATTTCCGGTATGTTGCATTAAATGTGCAACCAACTTGGTGACGTCGAACAAAGTGTAGCAGGAAAAAATATAAAAAAATAAGGAAATGCAGGGAGGTGGAGGGGAAGGGGTAGAAAGTAAAAGGTGTGTCCAATCTCCCCTTACGGGAATATCGAGGTTAACGGCTCAGATTCCTCATGAGGAGGAGAGCAGAGAAAGACAGACAAGTGTTGCTAGGCAGACCGGATAGCTGCTTCGCAATGAAGATAAGGAATTAGACATTTCTGCCCCAAGAGTAGTGGGGTAATGAAGAAATGTTAATAATAAAATCCACCAAAATAGAAAAAAAAACAAATTAAGTAAAAAAGTTCCTCGGGTTATCAATTCGATCCCTTGTGAGAACAGAGAGGAAGACTCAGTTGATGCTAGCGGGCTACAGTGCTGCTAAGCAATTAAGTGGAGAGAGATTAGACCATCTCTGCCCTAAGAGTGGAGCAGAAACGAAGAATACATGCAAACAAAGGTCCTTACTTCCAAGAAGATGTGTCGGTTCTTTAAGTCCAGTCTCCCAAAGAATGGGGCCGTTTTTTTTTTGTCCTGACTACCACAGAATGGAGTCGATCCTGAGGTCCTGACTCCCCAATAAAGGGGTCGGTCCGAAATGAAAACTGAAAAAATGTGAAAAAGCTTAAAACTTGGTACTAGCCAAGTATCTGATTACTTCAAAAATCAAAAATGGGTATACTGAGGGAACAGATACTACACTTTAAGTTATATAGTTGGTATTTACTCTGAAAAGTTGATAACAAAACAATAATAAGCAAAAAAAATTAGGCACAAGCCCACTCAGAAATTGGGGAGCGGGTGTCTATGGTCATCCTTGTTCTTTCCTATTTGTCTACGTTGATCCTAGCTAAAGTTCTCATTCACCACAATATCTCAAGCACACCGTGGGTTGTCCTACCTAGGATTTCCAAATCATATAGTGTGTTTGTCTATTTTTTCTTTTCTTTTTTTTATTAAACAATAAAATAAATTTGTAAACATAAAATTTTATAAAAACACATTTTTATAATTTTATTTCATTGGCTTGAGATGGAGGGAAACCGTCCCAAATATGTAATCAAAATGTTAGTAAGACCCTCCCAACCCTCTCTAGGTGATAGAACGCTCACTGTTTTCCAGCTTGGTGTTGTCCGAAAACAAGCAAGTTGTTCTCTATATGGGGCTAAAATTTGCTCATAGGATGATCATCTTTACTTTAATATTACGTGTAATTATAGTCATGCAGATATTCTACATGATTTATACTTGCACAATATTTGCGTAAAAGTTCATTGTAAACACAAACTCTTTCCATATATATTTATATATGCATATATATATATTTCTTTAAAAAAAATTTGCCCACCAAACTTCTACAAATATGATCTGCAGACATTAAACTTCATATATAAGGTATTTGAACGTATGGGAAACTTATTATATGGATTTTAGCCAGGGAAAATCGGTGCAAGGTATGGAAATTAAAAAGAAATGCAATTTGCCATGTGTAACGTGGTTCATGTTTAAATTTTTAGCTTTGTAGCAAAAGTGTCTTCAAAGCTCAGTCCATAAAGGCAGAAGAAAAATAAATCGAAAGCTAAGCGTTTTGGTTTCGATTCTCAGTGGTGGCGCACAGATCATTTTGTTTCTTACTTTTAAAAATATTACTATATATAAGTTCCGATATAATATAATAATAAATACGAAATCTACATTAATCAAAATATCATATTTAAGCGTATTTTACGACCGGACAATATCGGAGGAACTGCTAGTTCTTAATAAATATAAGTTCATAACTCATAAAATATATTAAATAAAATTCTGAACGTGTTTTTATTTTTGTCTTTGTTTTCATCTCAGATTGTTGGTATAAAGGAAAAGGATACACATATAAAGAAAGCTTTAAAGACGGTTGCAAATCGTGCGTCTGTCAACGTAATGGTAAAGTCAGATGTAGAAAGATATTTTGTCCCAAAAAAGGTAATTAACAGAAATCTTTTTATTGACAATAAAAAGTAAACGTGAAAATCATATTCAGAGCAAATCAATTTCCAATTAATATTCTATTAGTCATTCACTGGATTATAAAACGTGACCATAAAAAATATATATGTGATTATGTACTTTTCTTTGTTGAAAGCTGTCTGTCGCAACAGGCAATCGAGTTATGTGGCCAAGATAAATCCGTCGCCGAATGGTACCCCCTGCAAGTTTCTTTTACAGATTTTAAAACTAGTAGACATTTTGCATGTATTTTATTATTTTTATATATATATTACTTAATCTATAAATTTTCTATTGTTCTGCTTGATTAACGTATAGTAATTACGTCATCTTGAAACAGATTACACTTCGTTGAAATGGGCTGCAGTCTAGCAAATAAAACAACTATAATGAATTGTCTCGTGATCAATTAATTTATGTGACTTCTTAAATTCCCTGATAGTAATGATCGTAGAATCTACTCATTAGAACATCGTCTTGACAATTTCTATATTATTTGTTTTAAAATTTAATAAGTCTATCTTAACGGGTTTTTGAAAGATTTGAACCTGAGTTTCTTATATTTTCTTGAAAAACGCATAATTGAATACTTTCGTAGAATAATTTCGTTCGTTCGTGCAGTCTGCTCTCTATTTTTTAACATTACTTATAAATGTCGATTGGTGTTTCCAAAGTCAGACTTTTACACGTTATACACTAATCCTGCTTATTTAATTAACGTTTATTAAGATTTGGTATTTTTTGTTTGAAGACTGGAAAAAATGATTTAAGAATAGTACGAAGAGTGCGTTCTTTTGTTTTCATTTTTTATTTTCTTCTCGTACATTCCATACAGCTAGCAGAGTTTTCTTGGTTTTGAAGAGATCTAGTCTGTATAAAAATTTCTTTTCCAAAATCTAAGTCATAATTAATTAGTAATACTTGTTTCTCTTAATAATTTAATTAAAATCTTATAATTTTACTCATTTAGAGACTAATTACTTTCATGCAATAGTTGTACTGTGTTGTTATGGTTTAAGTTAAAAGGATTTGGTGTGAATTGCGACACTGGTGATTGAAAGTCATGTTAATTTGGAAGTATACGCTTCCCTTGTTCTTTCCTATTAACGTATCTTAATCATCAGTTTTGTTTACTATTTATCCGTGTTTACGAGGGGCGTGCAATAAGTAATGCTCCTGACACATTTCCAGTTGGCTGACATAGCTGAAAGTTTGCATGTGCAATGATTTATATCTTTACGAGTTATGTGGCAAATAACAGCTCTGAACTAATTGTGGTTTCTGTTTTACAGGTGTTTTAACTGAGTCAGGTGTGAAATGGAGCCTGTTGAATGTCGAGCAGTCATCCGGTTTTTGTATTTGAAACGATACAAACCACAGGAGACATTTGATAAAATGAAAGAAACTTATGATGATAATGCTCCATCATATGACGTAAAACGCTGGCATCATGAATTTAAACATGGCCGGAAGTCTGTGGAAACAGCTCCCAGACTTGGTCGCCCTCTTCTGCCATTGATTAGGCATCTGTCTATCAAGCTGAGGCTGCCATTTTGGAATATCGGCGCATTACTATTTGCCAAATAGCCCAAGATGCCAAGATCAGTACAGGGTATGTGGAAACTATCATTCATGAACATTTGCATATGCGTAAGGTGTCTGCCAGATGGATTTCCAGGTTGCTCACACTATTCCAGAAGCGAGAACGCGTCGAGTGCTCGAGGATGAATTTGGAGATGTGTCAAGAAGATGAGTCAAAGTTTTTCAAAAGACTGATTACACAGAATGAAACCTGGGTCCATCACTATGATCCAGAGTCCAAAGCACAGTCAATGCAGTGGAAGCACTTGAACTCACCACCTCCAAAGAAGGCAAGAGTGCAGCCCTCCGCTGGCAAGGTTATGCTCACACTCTTCTGGGACCAGGGCGGAGTAGTGATGACAGATTTCCTGGCAAAGGGTACCACAATTACAGGAGCCTATTATGCTTCACTTTTGAGGAAATTAAGGGAAGCTATCAAAATCAAGAGGCGGGCATGATCAACAAAGGACGCTCCTCCTGCAGGACAACGCTCCGGTCCACAAATCGCATGTCGCCAGACCAGAAGCTCGGGCGCGTGGTTATGAAACCCTTTCCCATCCTCCCTAATCTCCTGGCCCTGCACCCTCTGACTTTCACCTCTACCCAGCCATGAAGTTATTTCTGAAAGGTAAGCGTTCCCCAGATGATGCAGCCTTGATTTCTGAAGTCACGTGGTGGTTAGAGGACCAACTTGGGGTGTTCTACAAAAACGGTCTCCAGAGCTGCATCAAACGATGGGAGAAATGCGTAACTCTAGTTGCTTCCTATGTAGAGAAAGACTAATAACTGTGCCAAGTTTCGTTGCTCTACTACTATGGGAAATAGGTCAGGGGCATTACTTATTGCACGCCCCTCATATAAACACGTTTTTGGTTTAGTTCCCTGATTTCTACTTTTTGCTTAAAAATTAGCAGAGATGCTGCGTGACATGTGTTCGGTACGTTTTTCATGTTTTTATTTTGTTTTGAATTCGCTGGCAGGACTTAGAAGGCAATCGTATTGTATTAAGAAATAACATTGTCTTTTGAAAAAATAAAAGTAAAATAAAAATTGTGAATAATTTTAAAAACATAATTTTTAAAAATTTTAAATGGCTTTGTAATTTTTATTTCTATTTTTAGGATGTTATTATAAACGAAAATGGTACAGATATGGAAAAAGATTCTGGGACAAGTGCAATAAATGTATCTGCCGTCGTAACGGTAAAGTCCGTTGTACCAGAATAAATTGCCTCAAAAAAGGTAAATTAATTAATCTCTATATAACTCTTAAAAGTATGGATTAAAGATAATGCTATTGTGTTTCTAAGCAAGACCAATGATTAAACTAAGAATGAACATATTCTATTTATTTAATCAATTAATAGATGAAGTACCCGGAGTTGCCAGGTTGTATTTGATATATTTGAATATTCCGTCCTCACACATAATTATCTAATTTACGGTAAAAAAAAAAAAAATGTCAAAACTATCTGTAAGAAATTAAAAAAACAAAAGTTTTATTTTCCAAGCCTGTAAATTAATATTTTGATACCGCCTTCCGTAAAATACGTTTATTTAGATTTAAATCATGCAGATAATCGCATTTATTAATACAAAACTACGATAGCAACAGTTTTAAAATGACTTAAAATGGTATCGAGAGAAAAATAATAAGGGCTAAACACTTGAAAAAATTAATTAGTGTGTGCATGCGCAAAAGGAAGTATAAACATGGCCAGAACAAATGAACATTTCGTATTTCAACATGTCGATATATGTCTGTATGCGTTATTCATCAACCCAAACAAAGATTTTACTCGTTATAAACCATCTTTGGAGTATAATTGCTATTTCCTTGTAATTTCGGTGTTATGTGACCATTAATGAAGAGTTTATCTGTTAAATATTTGCACACATATACATCGACTGTTTTATTTATATAGATTTGTAACAAAAGTCAATTAATGTACAGAATATTCTAGTGTAGTCCAAGATCTAACATCTAAAATTTAACTCGGTAATTAGAGGGAAAATATATTGAACGGAAAAGCAACACAGTTTGAGTTTTATACTTGAGGCAATCGGACTGGCGCATACTAACAAAACTAAATGATGATGTTCATTCAATTTTCACCCCAAACAAGACACATTGCCACTTTTAAGTAGGGGGCTACTATCGAGGACATAAGTTGCAGGGAGATTAGTAGCAAGATGTTTGTTAACATTACACTTGAACTTTTTTTTTTTACACAGTGATCACCACTTATCAAGACCCGGAAGCCACTCAGGGATAAGGGTTATTGCAAGTACATTACGTTAGTATGGAGATTTGATGAAGTGTTCAATGAGGGGGGCGGTTCATTAGGAATTTGGTAACATTGGACTTGAAGACATCCAATTGTAGTCCGGAGGGAAACAGGCAGACGGAACAGTTCCACAGGCGTGCAGTTCTAACAAAGAAGCTTTGTTCATGGAATCCGCGTTTTGATTTAGGCACAGATACAGAGTGGGGGAAATTTTTCACAGTGGATTCAGCTAGACGGGTGTTTTTCGTGAAAGATTGGCGAGGGGGGACCAGGGATTGGAGTTCAGACGAGCACCTGCCATGAAAATAACGATAAAACAAGGATAGGCTCGCAACGTCTCTTCTGTGGGAGAGAGGTTGCAGGGTAGAGAAAAGGGCATCCCCCACTAAGCCACAAAGTCTATTTTGTACTCTGTCAAGGCATGATAGGCTGTTTTTGGCCGCTCTTGCCCAGATATGGCAACAGTATTCCATCCTTGAACGTACTTGGCTTTTATATAGATAGAGAATTGCATCAGTAGTGAGATATCTTCTGGAGCGGTAGAAGGATCCCACCATCTTTCCAGCGACCTTGGCAACAGACTTGATGTACGTGTTCCATTTCAGATCAGGAGTAAAGGTCAAACCCAGAAGCTTGTCAAAACACAGGGCCTCCCCCAGACGAGAGCCATCCATCACGATTGATGCCAGCTGGGGATCAGAGCGTTGATGATGTAAGGATAGGAGTTTGGTTTTGGATGCATTAAAGGTAACCAGCCACATCTTCCCCCACTGAACCACGCGCTCGAGATCAGAGGAGAGAGAATCAGAGAGAACTTTGTCATTTACAGCCTTTGATGTGTTGCCGTAGATGGTCGTGTCATCAGCATAGATGTCAACAAATGATTTAAGTATGTGTTTAGGGAGGTCATTGATGTAGATCAGGAAGAGAGTTGGGCCTAGGATTGACCCCTGATTTATTTGCATTTATATTGCAGGCCTCCGATTTTTGTCCATCTACCACTACTCTTATGAACCTATTGGAGAGAAATGATTTAATGATTGAGAAAACATTTCCAGTTATACCATAGCTGGAAATCTTGTGAAGTAGACCCTTATGCCATACCTTGTCGAAGGCCTTTGATATGTCAAGAGCAATTGCCCTAGAAAGGAAGCCTTTGTCAAGAGATTCACTAATCCTGTGGGATATAACCGTCAGCACATCTGCGGTAGATCTTGCAGAGCGGAAACCATATTGTGTGTCACTAAGGTTATTCTTGCTGATGTGGTTGACTATTTCTCTATTTAATATGGATTCCAGCAACTTACTCATAACACACAGGAGACTTATTGGTCTGCATATTTCTATTTTTAGGATGTTATTATAAACGAAAATGGTACAGATATGGAACAAGTTTCCGGGACAAGTGCAAAATATGTACCTGCCATCGTAACGGTAAAGTCAGTTGTACCCCAAAATATTGCCCCTCAAAAGGTAAATCAAATTTATCTCTATATTAACAATAAATATAACTCTTAAAATTATGGATTAAAGATGATGATATTGTGTTTCTAAGCAACACCAATGATTAAACTAAGAATGAACATATTCTATTTATTTAATCAATTAATAGATGAAGTAGCCTGAGTTGCCAGGTTGTATTTGATATATTTGAATATTCCGTCCTCACACATAATTATCTAATTTACGGTAAAATAAAAAATGCCAAAAATATCTGTAAGAAATTAAAAAAAACAAAAGTATTATTTTACAAGCCTGTAACTTAATATTTTGATTCCACCTCCCGTAAAATATGTTTATATCGATTTAAAATCATGCAGATAATCGCATTTATTAATACAAAACTATGATAGCAACAGTTTTAAACAGTGACTTGCTACCATCAGCTAGAATCGAAACCAAAACATTTCGTCTTCTATCCGCGTTCTCTACAGATGTTGGTATCGAGAGAAAAACAATAAGGACTTAATATAAACATACTTGAAAAAATTAATTAATGTGCGCATGCGCAGAAGGAAGTATAAACATGGCCAGAACAAATGAACATTTCGTATTTCAACATGTCGATATATGTCTGTATGCGTTATTCATCAACCCAAACAATGATTTTACTCGTTATAAACTATCTTTGCTATAAAATTGCAATTTCCTTTTGATTTCAGTGCTATGTGCTAAAATTTAACTCGGTAATTAGAGGGAAAATATATTGAACGGAAAAGCAACACAGTTCGAGTTTTATACTCGAGGCAATCGGACTGACGTATACTAACAAAAGTAAATTGTGTTAGTATACGTCAATCCGACTGCTCCGTGTGTAAGACTCGAACATAGTCGTGTGCTAACTCCGACAGACATATTCTCCCCGGTCGTTATAAGATGAGCAAGAGTTCATTATCATCCGTAGGAAGTATATATTACAGCAGATTCGTTTGCAGTAACGCACAATTTTGAAAAGCGAAAAGGTTGACTTTGAACTATGGCCTCAAATCATATTAGAAAGATTTGTATTATGATATCACATTGTCATTTGAAAATATTTTGAAAGTTTAAATTAACCACAAAGGAAATGGGCGTTACATAAACAACGTCAATATCTTTTAAAAACAACATAGTTTTATAAACTGTTAAATTTATTTGGTAATTGTTACGTTTTATTTTGTATCCAGGATGTTGGTATAAAGGAAGATACTACAGACCTAGAACGAGCTTTTGGGACCAATGCAATATGTGCAGTTGTCTTGGCTACGGCATAGTCATTTGTACGCATATGTCTTGTATAAAAAAAGGTAAATAAAATTAATATATTTATGGGCAATTAAAATAAACTTGGAAAATCATAACCCCAACCATAACCCTAACCTTTTCCTTTACTAACCATAACCCTAACCCTTTCCTTTACTAACGATAACCCTAACCCTAACCTTTTCCTTTACTAACCATAACCCTAACCCTTTCCTTTACTAACCATAACCCTAACCCTTTCCTTTACTAACCATAACCCTAACCCTTTCCTTTACTAACCATAACCCTAACCCTTTCCTTTACTAACCATAACCCTAACCCTTTCCTTTACTAACCATAACCCTAACCCTTTCCTTTACTAACCATAACCCTAACCCTAACCCTTTCCTTTACTAACCATAACCCTAACCCTAACCCTTTCTTTTACTAACCATAACCCTAACCCTAACCCTTTCCTTTACTAACCATAACCCTAACCCTAACCCTTTCCTTTACTAACCATAACCCTAACATTTTCTTTTACTAGTCATAACCCAGGGTGGTAATACGAAAGTTAAACCGATTACGTATGGTTTTTGATTTTTTTCCGGTTGGACTTATTGTTATTTTGAAACATTTAGTTAATTGCCCTTATTGGCATGGGAACCAAGGACAATTTTATGTTGAATGTATATGTTCGACTAACTTGACGGTCTGAATTCTAAAATAATCTTCTTTTTTTTTTAGTATGTTCATACGTAATCACCTAAAAAGTAGAACCTCATTTAGTAGTGTAATTTAAATGTGGATATGATTTCCTTTTTAATTTGACTAATTTCTTTATGTTTTCTCTTCATGTATTGAAACTTTTGTGGGCCGAAATGGCCAGTAGGAATCTTAGACACGGACATGGTTTATGAATAAGTATTTGTATTTACAACAAGACACTAGGTTAGACATTAATTTTAGACTGTTAGAATGTAATACAATATTGTTGTGCTAAAACGATAACTGCAAACAGCATATTTCTTAAATATATTTAGCGATTTACGGATTATCATAACTGATAAAATTGTTGCGATAAAACTACAATAAACAAATACAGCATTACGTAAAATATATTCGAATTAAATATTATATAACTACACTACGAAGTGTTAAGCATACATAACATTCTAATTCTTCTATAAAACACCGAACGAATAATATTGTGATATCGTGTTCATAACGAAAACCATAAATATAAGTCGGAATAAACATATTATATTTAATAGATAAATCATTTTTAATAATAGTTAGTATAATTACAGAATACTTTAAGGGATACAATGTATAATATTGCGTCCGATTATTTACTCCAAGCGAATCCTAACCGACATTTTAGATGTTATTCATTTTAGCAACAATGTTCATATTTTCGTTTTTATTCAACGTTTTATAGTTTCATTATTGGGTTTGCAAGTCGGAAACTTGGGTTTAAAACTATGTTCGCGTTTTATTTCATTTTATGATTTTATTCTCGTAGATTTTACACTCACATACCAGTGTTATCTTCAGGGACTACCATTTGTATGTGATGATGATGCCTCTGTTCAGTCTCGAAAGACAAAGGATACCCCCTGTAGGGGCAGCTGTAACTCTAGAGTTGCACAATCCTCAACCACACCTCTCCTGAATCGAACTGTTTGAGCCCAGTGGCAAGAAATCTAGGACGACTGGAAACAATGCTAAGTTAAGCGCAGAGCACACACAGCACCTCTAAGGGCAGCTGTGACTCTAGAGTTGCGCAATCCCAACCACACCTCTCCTGAATCGAACTGTTTGAGCATAGTGGCAAGGAGAAGACTAGGACAATTGGAAACAGTAGCGGACAGCACATACAACATCTGGAAGTCCCAAATGGTTACCCATTTAGTACTAACCAGATTTAACGTTGCTTAAGTTCGGTGATTCAGCTGGGACCGGTGATGCCATAATCACATTTGTATGCGAATTTTTCCAAAATGCACACATGATCTAGTGACGTCATCAATTGATGCGCTCGTTACGAACAACGACGAACGAGGTTTTATTTTTGAAATACTATATAATATAATTTCATTTAATTGGAATTTATTTTGCATTCAAATAGTTTACGTAAAGATCAAATTATCGAAATGTAAAAAAATATTCATCATTATTGTTCGACATAATTAAATAAAATCTGGGGGTTTTCAGTAAAAGGTGTAAAACATTACACATAAATAAAATATTACATGACTTTTTTGACATCTACGGAAGAATAGAAGAGACATTTAGTTCAGTACACATGTTATTTATTTTTGTTTTCGATATTTTAGAACGATTTAAATTATTTATACGAAAGTGCATTTTTTTAAATTGAATGCTGGTTGGGAATAATTTTGCCATTTACTAATTTGTTACCTCAAAATTGGGACTGTATGTCGATGACTACAAATATATATATATATATATATATATATATATATATATATATATATATATATATATATATACTAGCAAAGATACCCGTGCTTCGCACGGAGCTTTGTTGCGCACTCGGGTACCAAAATCTGTGGGCACCTTTCCAGTAAGTTGATGTTGTAAGAGCAACGATTGCATAAGGTGATTAACATTTTAACTACCTCTTGTAGTGACTGAAATTCAATCAGGAACTTCACAAAACATTTTCATCAAAAAGGAAGGTTACTTGATGTTACATAGTAAATTTTTCATCGAAGTCATTTTCAACTCTTGCTTAAATTTTATCTTGCACATTCAATACTAAAAACTTACCACAATCAGATCATGTCAGTTTTTCCTCATCCATTTCTCGAACTTTTCACTAAAGAGCCTCAGGGTAAACTACATTTCTGCTGCTTTGATTTGGAGCCAGAATGTAGAGTTTTTCTGAACTTCCTGTCCGGCTGATGGAGACGTAGAACATACCGTGACTGAAGCAGTCTGATGTCAAGTCTACGCCAATGGTGTTAAATTTCTGACCTTGACTTTTGTTTATGCTCATTGCAAAACACACCTTCACAGGAAATTGGAGTCTCCGGAATTTAAATGGAAGTACTGAGTCCGATGGAACTAAGGGGATCCTTGGCAGTAGAACGGTTTCGCCTTTGTAGGGACCACAGGAAATGGTGGCCTCAAGTACATTGGTGTGCAATCTGGTGATAACACATCTGGTTCTGTTTGTTATTTTTGGCAGTTCCAAGGATCGAAGAATCATGATTGGCGATCCAATTTTGAGATTTAAAATGTGTGGAGGCATTCCAGATATCTCCAAAGAGTTTAAAAACTCCACAGGGTAGTGAACAGCTTCATATTCATTAGTAGCTGAATCAACTGACTTGTATTGCTTTGTGTCTCCTGGAAATTCATCCATTATTGAATTGTTTAAATGATTCACATTGCTGTTTAATGGCGAAATAATAGCCCTCTCAGCAAGCCAATCCGGTGATTTTCCATTGTTTTGCAGGTCTGGGTACACTTTGTCTTTCAGTTGCTTCTGATTACCGACACATTTACCAAGCGCAGTTGGAATCTTAATTGTGTCAGGTGAAGAAGTGATAGGAAACTGACCATTACCGATTTGGAGAAGCAATTTTGAGAAGTCTGCTGCAGCTGTGTTATCAGTAATATAGGCTCTCATATTAGTAGTCAGTCTCTTCACTATAACGTGCCTCCAGAGATAGGATTGTTTCAAACTTGCATTGACAATGTTAGCCCTTGTGCCATTTTTAACCACTGGGAGGATTTGACGGAAATCACCGCAAAATAAGGTTGGAATGCCACCCATGGGATTCTTGTTTCCTGTGATGTCTTGCAGTGTTCGGTCAATTGCTTCATAAGCACTCTTGTGCGTCATTGGGGCTTCGTCTACAATGATTGCAGAGGTGTCTCTAATTACATTTGCCAAGGCTGAGTTACCAGTAATTTTGCAAACTGGCTGATCCATTCGATGAGTATCCAAGGGTACTTTAAAAGTGATGTGAAGAGTGCGGCCACCTTGTAGTAGAGTAGCAGCAATGCCACTGAATGCTGTTGCAAGCACAATCTTTCTCATGGATCTAATCTTTGCAAGGATCAAATTGATTACAAAAGTCTTGCCCGTACCACCTGGAGCATCAAGAAACATCATGTTTTTGTTCATTTCACCTTGTGCTTCCAACATTGCCATGAATGAATTGTAAACTTCTCTTTGAGAATCGGTCAGTTTTTCTTGCATATTTTCTGCTTGTAGGGAAGTTCTTCAAGATTATAAGTAACTTCACGTTGATACTCTCTCGCGAGTCTTTCATCTCTCCCTTGCATTGGTGCAGGTAATCCATAGCTTGCCAATGGTTGACCGCACATAAGGAGAACTTTTTCTTCAATTAGACAAAGAGTTTTATTGTAGATGTCCTCATTAAAATCTGCTTCTGGATTGTTAACTTCTTGCCTGTATCTGTGAAGAATGTCTTCAGATATTACATCACGAAAAGCCATCCAGATCTCAAGAGGATTTCTTGGCTCACAGGCTGTTAAAATTATCACAAATAGGCTTCGCAAATTTGAAGGTGATTGAGTGGCACTTGCCTCTCCTACTGCTTGATGCAAGTGATGGTCATTTTCTAGAAGGCCTCGAGCAAGGCACGCTGCTCTGTATGTTTCAAACACCTGACCATTGTATGCTCGCAAATTTTGAAATGAAGTTGGACCAGCAACCTCATTGAGCAACAGGCGTAAGAAATAACACTCCCCTGCTTTTGGACTAATCGTGTAGATTCTCCCAATGCATGGTGCCTTCCATACATCATCATTTTCAGTACCTTCAACTTGTACCCCACGCATTCTTCTCATCCATTTCTTTGTCGATTTGTTCCAAGTGTAAAACTCAGGGACTTCTACGTATTTGAGACCCCTTGCAAAGACATCCTCATGGCAGAGTTGAAAAAATGCTGTCAAAGTTGAGGCAGGCGGTGGACCTTGGGCTCGTTCCAGAGCAGTATCAGCTGAGAACATGACACGCTGCCCATTTTCAAGATGAACAGAAAGTTGTACAATTGGGGGGAAATGTTCATGGATGGGATGTTCCAATATCCTCCAGGCTGCCTCTGAACTGCCGACATACCTTGCATTCTGGAACTGCTGGATCTCATCCACAATGTGACTTTGTACTTGGCCTTGTTGGTTAGCTGCTCCATCAGTTCTTTGTAGTTCAAACACTGCTTGATCACATCCTTTATTCACGTATTTGAGGACATATTTGATGCTTTGGATCGAGCTGCAAATTTCTACGTTAATGTGAGCGTTGAACTGCTGAAGGAGGACCTTGTTGTACGGAACAATCCACTGGTTTGTTATTTCTTGATTAACATACCGACCATTTCTCTTCATCCTTATTGTACCAGTCTGGCCTCCATCTTCTGGTTTTCTTCGCCTGTACTTGGGGTAAGAGTCTTGGCCTTGCTTGGTACACTGAAGAAATTCTTTTGGGTATTTTTTGGAACATTTGTTGTCAATCATACATGGACAATTTGGATTAAATGGTCCACAAGGTCCATGCACCATATGTGCCATCACTTTAGCATGAAGATCAGGATCTTCCTCTTTGTCAGGGATCTCTGCAGATATGCAGAGATCCATTTTTTCTGGTAGAAGTTTGTCCTCTGGGGCCTGCCAGGTGAGGATGTGTGCATGCGGCAGTCCTCTTTTTTGATATTCAATACTGTACAGGAAAGCCCTCAACCTGCCAAATCCTCCCTTTTTAATAAATTCAAGTAACTTTTTTAGCTTCTGCCTGAAAACCCTGGCAACAATATCTGGACGATCCTGAGGGTCTTGCCCTTGAAGACAATTTTCTGTAATTTCTGTCCACTTTGGATTTGTTGTGAACATGATGAAGAGGTCGGCTCGGCCCATTCGCCGAACATATGCCATGGCATCACTTTGACGCTCAAACATGTATCGAGGGCCTCCTGTATAAGTTGCCGGAAGTACAACTCGTTGACCAAACTGTTCTGGATTCCCATCCTCCCTAAGAATTGAATCTCTCAAGTTGCTATAATTGTCAGCTCTCAGGGTCTGTTGCTCACGCCTCAGGAACTGTAAACGTTCTGTTTCAATCTTGCAGTACACATCCACCAGCCATTGTTGAAATAGCCTTCGGTACCAGAGAAAATAGTTTCCAGGCCGAGTCATTAAATGGTACGAATAAAATTGCTGTTGGGTAACTTTTCGCCCATTGGATGCCTTCATGTAGATGTTGTAAGATGGAGAACCATAGGGGTACATTAACGGGTACATTAAAGTATCGTAGAGGGGATGTAGTTCGGAGATCCATTTTAATGTATCATTTCTAAAACGCAAGACAATATCCCGGTTAGCTGTTGGTTCATTCTCCATTAATATTCCAATCTCATACGTTGTTGTTGGAGCATTGAATCGCCGTGGATGCTCTTCTTGCGGCCTTCGGTCTTCCCTTATGACAACTTTATGTTCTACCAAGTGTTCTTCTTCAATCCTCTCCTTTGTTGTTTTCAGCTGACAAATAAAGCTGTTGTTCTCATGTAAAAATTCAGTCAGACTTTGGAGAATGTCTCTATTGAGTCTACTGTCACGTCCCCGATTATGTAGTTCCTCTTCCAGACTATCCAAGAAGTAGACTTGAATAAACTTTGCTGTTTCATCTTCAGGTGGTAAAAGACTCCCAATCTGGTGGCAAACCTGGCCTCGAATTCTAAAAGAAGGATTCCACCCATGTACTGCCGCAATTTTGTGACCAAATAATGTCATTGCAAAACAATTGTTATAACTGCGTAGATTTTGCAGAAAATCTTTAGAGATGGGACCATTGCCGGAGAGCAAATCTTGAAGCAACTGAGGCAGTGGTGGAAAGCTATCAAGCACAACTTTGCCAGAAGAACAACAACAACCAGGGGTTTCTCCTTTAAATTTTACAGCTGAGCAATGTTGACATACTTTGTCCATTTTTCCTATATCAGCTGTAGTGAGAGAGTCATTTTTGTTGTAGAGCAATCCTTTTCTATTGCAGTGTTCTATTTCATGGTGTCTCAAAGCAGTCATTCGTTGTCTAGCTGCCTCGTTTTCTGTCAATTGCTGGGGCAAAGTCATACTCTCTCTCCATGCAGCCTCTCGTTGTTGCCCTTGGTATAGGCGAAAGCTTCGTTGGGTTTCCGATTCATTCTGATGTCGTTGAGCCACTCTCAACTGACCTTGTGTACGTCTACTTACCTCATATAATTCATTCGATCGTAATATTGCTTCTCTTTCCAGTGCATATCTTTGCCTTTCTTGAATTTCATCTTGTGATGAATTTAACCGCCTTACAGCATGTCTAGTTCTGTCAGCTTCACGTTGGGTTTCTCTTTCCAAATCTGACAGTCTTGCTCTCCTTTCTCTTTGACGTATCCTGTTAAGTTCTAGACGTCTTTCTCTATCTGAATTGTTTTTATTGGAGCGAATTGCAGCAACTCTTAGTCTATTAGCTTCCAATCTTTCCATTCTTTCTTCCTCACTTTCGTTTCTACTTCGTTTGGGTGGCATAATTTCGGTTTTAAACGGAATTGTTTAACGATATTAATGATTGTAAATTTATTAAGCGTAAAGGAAATGTATACTAACTGAAATGGACGAACTATAAATAATATTTCTGAATAGTACAATTATAAACAATTATATTGTACCTATTTACTATGCCTCCCCACGGGACAGAGTTAGACACCAGGGTCGTTTTTTAACGTGGAGAAAAGGTACAAAAATAAAAATTGTCTCAGTCGTGAAGGATTTCTCCTCCACCGAAAGAGAACAAGAAAATGAAGTGCAGCATCTGAAGAACAGATAATACACTTTGATCTTGACCAAAAGGAATGAATAAAAGCGACCTACGTGTGACTCATTACTTCCGGGTGTAAACGTCACAGTCTAAAAGTAATAATTAAAAAAAAAAGTAAATGTAAAATAAATGTAATACCAACTTAGGTTAACTAAGTAAACAGTACAATTAAAACAGTTCTATTAAAACAAATAATTACTAAGATCTAGGTAATTGTTAGTCTCATTGTTATGGTTTTAAAGAAAAAAATGTGTAAAAAAAAGTTCTGCTTTTGTGAGTACGTGTATTTCTTTTAAATTACATAACCTTTTTATTTTATTATTTATATCTCTTTTAAATTTATATATTTTGTTAGTAAACTGGAAGAAATTCAGTTGAATAAAACCTTGTTCGTGTTCTTTACGTTAAACTCATATTTTTATAAAAGGTTCATCCGGTTTAAAGAAAGCACTAAGTTTAAATAAGACTGGAAATAACTAATTCAATATATAAATAGAAAAATGAAATAAATATAAGCTTTAAGTCTTAAGATAGTAATAATCAAAATGTAATAAATTATTTGTAGTTCAAATCTATGATAAACAGGCTTTCGAAATAGGCTCGACCAGAAAGATTAAATTGGAACGAAATTATAATCTCCGTGCCATTTTCAAAACAACCCCACAAAAGTAACGATATCCTGCAGTTGGTTAAATGACAATGGTTATAAGAAAAATGTAAAAGAAAATGCGCTTATCTGTTTATTTTGACCTGTTTTATTTAATTAAAAAAAAATTGGCTATAACTGGAAGAGAGCGTTATGTTTTGGGGGTTGTTTAAAAAATAGAATGGAAATAAAGTTAGTTCCGTTTTAATTGTGTTTAATTGCGGCAAGCGCTAACAAAATCGAAAAATCACTGTTTACATTCGAAATGTTAACTTTTATAGGTTTACAGGTTTGCTGACAAGGCTGGGGGTGTTTAATACAATTATTTTACTAAATTGATTTTTTTCATTTAAAAATAAAATTATTTATTTTTTAATAAAGTTTTATTTTAAAATATTTGTTTTTGTTTATTTATATAAAATTACGATAGTTGAATTGTATTCTTTCAATTATATTGGCAAGTAAAATATAAAAGATTAAAACGGAACGAAATTGAAATTTCCATTACATTTTCAATACAATCCCAAAACATAAAGCTTTGCTCGCCAATGAATTGTTTTGATAATATACGTAAAGTGAAATAAATCGAATATAAAATTAAATGAAAATATATTAAATAATTAAATGTTAAATACATTTTGTAAATAGTACAGTTGAAATGATTAGAATATTTCCAATATGTAATAAGGTCGAGGTAATTAGTTAAAGAGATTTAATATACTGTGATATGCAAATGAGCATAAGTCATTCGATATGGGGGTGGTTTGTAGACTAGTATATAAAGAAATTAGGCCTAGATTCTTATGTCTCCTATAACAGAAACATCCTAAAATGGGTTCTAATGTTTCTCTACCAGGAGAAATCTACCCTCTTACCTCCTTTATATTTCGTTGATGATGGAGAGCTGTACACACAGACAGAAACACACGAACCCTATTACTTTATAAAAATATAGAAAGATAGGTAGGTATAAATATGCGAGCAAACAGTCAATAAAACATATTAAAAAACACTTTGAAATGAGTTAAAACATATTTAATCTGAAAAGGAAACACTAGATAAGTGGATAGTCCTTAATCCGCGGAGTTTCCAAGAAATACTTTCCTTCTCATCAGAGGGTAGGAATTAGCAAAATGCGAGATCGGATTTTGCATGCAAAAGAATTTGATGAAACAAGTAAGTCAAAGATCTTACTTGATAACAAAAAAGTGAAGCAGAGGGAATATGGTGAAGAAAAAGATGATTATAGATTAGGTATATATATAGTTCCATAGCTATCTTTCTAAAACCCAAGTAAATAATAGAAGGAACAACATCAATGAAGGTGAAATCTTTCGAGACTGAAGCAATTTAAATCTTTTTCCGATCCAGAATGCCCGTTTTTTAGGGAGCTGGATATTCTCCATATTAAAAACCGACCTTGTGTCTAACTCTACTCTCGTAAGGAGGCAAGTAAATATCTTTCTTGGTTAATGTGATTAGATTTGGATATTTCCACAAATATTATAATGATTAAAAAAAACTTATGTTTTTATTTATCTGTTGGACGAATATTTTTGTTATGTAATAATTTCCAATATACAACACATATAGATTATTCCAAAATAAACCAAACCCATACGCCCCCCAAATTACATTATCTAATATATAAAACTCACTATGTCTGTGTGTGTCTCCGTTTTTCAATTTATATCTTCTCCTAGACGGATGATTGACAGACGATGTGCAATAGCTCAAAAGATTGCATATAGGGTGCAGAATTTTATTAGGGGTGTTTAATTGATTAAAACAATTGCTAAGGGATTAAAAAAAGGGGTTCAAACTTGAAAGAAATTACAAATTACCGAGCATAGTAACAATGGCGTCGTTTGCGCATGCACACGCTCTATAACAGAGATTTATTTATTGAGTCGTCTGATTGGTGCAGTGCGTGACATCATCGATTACTAACACCAGTGTTACGGGTTCGAACTCCACCATTGCATTTTATTTTATTTTTTACATTCCGATATTCTGGACCTTTAAATGTTACGTAATAATTATAAAAGAACACTTTTATATTAAAAAAATACGGAAAAATATTTTTGCTGTATATTAACGAAAATGCCATATTTCAAATATATAGGATATATTATATATCGGCTTATTTGTTACATTCCAATAATTACGTAAATAGATCTAGCAATGGAATTTTATATTGAATTCATTCCTAAACTATTTAATCGATCATTATGAATTTTAATTATGTGTATATGTCTGTATATTTGTATGTATTTGATTCGCTCCTAAATCAATTAACCTATCATTATTAATTTTAATGACGTGTATATGATTATATATTTCTGTGCATTGGATTCACTCCTAAACTAATTAACCGACCATTGTCAATTTTATTTATGCATATATATCTGTATATTTGTATGTATTGGATTCACTCATAAACTAATGAACAGATCATTATTAATGTTAAGGATGTGTATATGATTATGTATTTCTATTGTTGAATTCACTCCAAAACTAATTAACCGATCATTATGGATTTTAATTATGTGTGTATGTTTATATATTTCTACGTATTAGATTCACTCCTAAACTAATTAAACGATCATTATGAATTTAAATTATGTATATATGATTATATCCTTTTGTGCCTTGGATCAACTCCAAAACTAATTAACTGATACTATGAATTATATGCAATGTATATGTTTATATATGTCTATCGATGTCATATTTCAAAAATCACATACAATGTTCACTTACTTTGTAAATGTATTTATGTGTACAATGAATCCTATCCAAGTAATAAGAATTTTACAGTATAGTACTCATATGAAAACTTATGTAAAATCATCGAGTAGTTTCATCTTTATATTAGAAATGAGATACTTGCACATTATCCTACCCAAGAAATAAGGTACTTGTGCAGTATAGTACTCACATGAAAAAACAAAGAACATCTTACCTATGATGTACATAAGTTATCAAAACTGTAAATCCCGTTAAATATTCGAATAGTATAACTTACATCTAAAAAATAATGTGCTTCTTCACTATAGCACCCAGACTAAAAAGAAAACAAATTCTTACCCCCCCCCGATGTACAAAACATTTAGCACAATAGAAAATTTCATAAAATATTGAGTTCTTTCATTTATAAATTAGAAAAAGGTACCTGCACAGTATTTTACACAAGAAATAAGGTACTTGTGCAGTATCCTACCCAAGAAATAAGGTACTTGTACAGTATAGCACCCATGTGAAAAAGAAAGGAAATTTTACTTGCGACGTACATAAAAGTAATCAAAACCGAATATCATGTAATATATTCGAGTATTATGATATTTATATAAGAAATAAGGTGCTTCTTTACTATAGCACTCTGATATAAAAACAAAAAAACTCACCTGTGACACACGGAAAAGTTAGCACAACAGAAAATTATGTAAAATTGTCGAGTAGTTTCATCTATAAATTAGAAATGACGTACTTGTACATTATCCTACCCAAGAAATAAGGTACTTGTGCAGTATAGTACTCATATGAATAAACAAAGAAAATCTTTCTTGTGAGTGCATAAAAGTTATTAAAACCAAAAATCATGTAATATATTCAGGTAGTATAACACTCTGATATAAAAACAAAAACTTTTACCTCTGACATACAGAAAAGATTGCACAACAGAAAATTATGTAAATTATTTTAAATATGCATTGTACATTACCCGCCTTAGGCAAGGGAAGTTTTATATATATATATATATATATATATATATATATATATATATATATATATATATATATATATATATATATATATATGTGCTGAAAATTTTTTGTTCTCGGGAACGTACAATTATCTTATACATATAATACCCGTCCTATGATAGGTAAAATATTCTTTTGTTCAAGATGGCAAATGATACATAGACATAAAAATTTCCTCTATCCTAAGAATAACAGGTATGTTCCAATTTTTTCTTATACGGCCCCGAGCAACGCCGGGTGGCCTTGCTAGTCTAATACATAAAACTCACTATGTCTGCGTGTGTGTATGTGTGTGTGTCTCCATTTTTCAATTTGTATCTCCTCCTAGACGGATGATTGACAGACGATGTGCAATAGCTGAAAAGATTTCATTTTTGGTTCAGAATTTTATTAGGGGTATTTAATGGATTAAAATAATTGCTAAGGGCTTGAAAAATGGTTCAAACTTGAAAGAAATAACACCTTGACGAGCATAGTACAGTGGCGTCATTATGCTCATGCGTTACATCGAGTAAAAGAGAAATGTATTTATTAAGATATTTCACAATGTGTTATATTCTAAACTCTTTTTAAGAATTCAAAACACAGCAACCATTGGTGTAAGCAACAGTCCGTTTTTTATTTCTCCTGTTGTCCTTGCTTATGGTAGATAGAGAGAGAGATAGAGGGTGGGGGAACGACAGAGAGAATTATCGTGGCGTCCACTCAGTTAACAATCAAATCTCCAACTGCAATCTTTTTCCTTCTGTCACTTTTTCCTGTCAATCTTTTCAAAACATCCACGTAACCAGATTCCTTTCTGTTACATTTTTCATAACAATAACAAGGTTTGTTTATATTTGTGAGAAATATTGAAGCAATTCCCGTTTAGCTTGTCAATTTCTGACATTTCATCCGCAGACGCGTGCCACATTTTAATTCATGAACATACATATATGTATATACACCTATACACACACACACATATATATATATATATATATATATATATATATATATATATATATATATATATATACTAGCATGTCAACCCGGCTTAGACCGGGTCATTCGTGTAACAAATGGTTGTAAAGCGATTGTCTCTTTGGTGCAACAGTTAACGTGCCCGATTACTAGCACAAGTGTTGTGTTTTCGACCCCCCATTTCTTTTTTTTTCCTTTTTTTCTACATTCCGATATTCTTGATTTTTAAACGTTATATAATGAATACACAATATACACAATAACACTTTTATAAAAAAAAAATACAGAGGAATGTTTTTGATTTACGTAACGAAAATGTCATATTCAAATATATATATGATATATTGGCTTATTTGTTACATTCCAAAAAGCACGTAAATAGATCAAGTAATGGCATTTGTATTTGATTTACTCTTGAACTAATTAACTGATCATTAAGAATATTAATTATGTGTATATGTTTATATATTTTTATGTATTGATTCACTCCTAAACTAATTAACCGATCATTATGAATTTTAATTATGTGTATATGTTTATGTATTTTTATGTATTGGGTTCACTCCTAAACTAATTAACTTATTAATTTTAATTACGTGTATATTTTTACATATTTCTATGGATCCACTCCTAAACTAATTAACCGATCATTATTAATTTTAATTATGTATATATGTTTATATATTTGTATGTATTCGATTCACCCCTAAACTAATTAACCGATCATTATGCATTATAGTTATGTGTGTATGTTTATATATTTCTATGGATTCACTTATCTAATTAACCGATCATTATTAATGATTAGTTTGCGGATATACTTATATATTTGTATGCATTGGATTCACTCCTATACTAATAACCTAATCATTATAAATTTTATGTATTATATATGCTTGTATATTTTTATAGTCATATGCCAAAAATCACATACAATGATCACTTTTTAATATATTTATGTGTACAAGAAATTCTATCAAGTAATAAGGTACTAGTATAGTATAGCACTCATGGAAAAACAAAGAAAATATTACGTATGACATACATGAAAGTTATTAAAACCGAAAATCCAGTTTAATATTCGAGTAGTATGACTTACATATTAGAAATAAGGTGCTTCCTCGCTATAACACCCAGATAACAAAATAAACAAATTCTTACTCCTGGCGTACAGAAAATATAACAAACAGAACATTACATAAACGGATCGAGTTCTTTCATTTTTACATTAGAAATAAGGTACTTGTACAGTATAGTACCCATATAAAAAACAAAGAAAATCTTACCTGTTGCGTATATAAAAGTAATCCAAGCCGAAAATTATATAATATATTCGAGTAATATGACATTTATATAAGAAATAAGGTGCTTCTTTATTATAGAACTCTATTATAAAAACAAACTCTCACCTATGACATACGGAAAAGTTCGCACAACAGAAAATTATGTAAAACCATCGAGTAGTTTCATCTATATATTATAAATAAGGTACTTGTACATTATCCTACCAAAGAAATAAGGTACTTGTGCAGTATAGTACTCGTATGAAAAACAAATAAAATCCTACCTGTGACGTGAATAAAAGTTATTAAAACCGAAAATCACGTTATATATTCGAATAGCAAGACTTTTAAATGAGAAATAAGGTGCTTCTTCACTATAACAATAGATAAAAAAAAACAAATTCTTACTCTAGACGTACAGAAAATTTAGCACAACAAAAATTTACTTAAAAGTATCGAGTTTTTACATTTTTAAATTAAAAAAAATGGTACTTCCACAGTATCCTACCCAGAACATAATGGTACTTGTACAGTGAAGTACCCATATGAAAAACAATGAAATTCTTATCTATGACGTACATAAGTTATCAAAATCAAAAATCATGTAATATATTCGAGTAGTATAACATTCATATAAAAAATCCGGTGCTTCTCCACTATAGCACTCTGATGTAAAAACAAACACATTCTTGCCTGTGACATACCGAAAATTTAGCACAACAGAAACTTACAGTAATAATTTTAAATGTGTTGTACGTTACCCGGCCTAGATAAGGAATTTTTTCCACATACGTGCCGTATATTTCCTGTCCAATGAAGATACAATTATTCCATACATATGTTGTGTAATACCCGTCCTAGGGTAGGTAAAATACTCTTTTGCTCAAGATGGCAAATAATACATAAACATAAAAACTTCCTCTATTCTAAGAATAACAGGCATGTTCAAAATTTTTCTCATTGTCTTATACGGTCCCGAGCAACGCCGGGTGGCCATGCTAGTCAAATGCTAAAAAACATGAATTCATGTTTTGCTGTTTGTTTTTCAATAAAAAACCTGACCACTTCATTACAACTAAAATTAAAAACAAACGCTAACGAAAAAGTTGAGTTTTTTAAAAGTATCTAAAATTGTACAAAAGTATGAATAAAAAACTTTTCAATTAAACTTAAACAAAAGAAAGAAAAAATCATAAAAATGATTGAAAACTTACTTTTAATAGACAATTTGGTTACTTTTTGATAAACACTTACAGGGAATTATCGATTAAGCTGTGAAGAAACAAACGTTACTCGAAAATAAGGAGGATTTATGCCTGGGATGTCACCAAATCCATTAACTCTCATATTATATTAAAATGTGTAAGTATAAGGGTGTAGTGAACAAACGCTGATTAACTCATATTATGCCTCCCACCTTCCACCCTCTAAATAGAATTTGGTCATAGTATTACTAATATAAAAAAGAAAATGGCCGTTTTTTTTGTTTTTGTTTTTTTTTTTTGTTTGTTTTTTTGTATACCACATTGTTCTTTTAACATATACGGCATAATCACGTCGACACACCGGTTCACGCTGGATCACGGAAGTTAAGCAACGTTGAACCTGCTCAGTACTAAATGGATGACCATTTGGGACTTTCAGGTGCTGTATGTGCTCTCTCCGCTTATCTCGGCATTGTTTTCAGTCGTCCTGGTCTTCTCCTTGCCACTGGGCCCAAACAGTGCCGATTCAGGAGAGCAATGGAACTCAGAATTACACGTGTTACTACCCCTAAGGGGTATCCGTTGTCTTTTTCAAGGAATGACGTGATCACTTCATTATAACTAAAATTTAAAAAAAAAAAACGCTAACGAAAAAGGTTGAGTTTTTTTAAGTATCTAAAATTGGAAAAAGTATGAAACTTTTAAATTAAACGTAAAACACAAGAAAAAAAATTATAAAAATTATTGAAAAGTTACTTTTGATAGACAATTTGGTTACTTTTTAATAAACACTTACCGAGAATAATCGATTAAGCTGTGAAGCTGTAGAACGCAACGGCGGAAGTGAATGTTCCAATCAAACAGTTAGTGTCCATTTCCTTAATATTAAAAAAGAAGTAAACACCATTAATTAAAAGTCTACGTTGTAATGGAACATTTTCAAATAATAAAATTTTAATCCTTTTCATATTTTAAAATATTAATTCGTTTTTAGAAAGTTTTATTTCTTAGCAATTCAACTGATTAAAGTATATATTGATTAGCAAAAACGCTATTAAAAACATAATTTATGTCAGTTTTTTTTAAGTGCAACTTCAAAGTAAATGTTTGTTCAATACGTATATTTAAACTTTTTAAAAATAAATATTTTTTACTTATTTAAACTTTAATGTTTCATAATAAATAGGAATTTTGATCAATTAAAATATATTTTGTTGAAATTTCGAAAAAATAAATATGGAGGGGGAGGAAAACACGCACCAAAAATATCGAACATTTTATGGAAATCTGACCATTAATTGATTTTGCTAGACTTATTAAACACGGGTATGTTTTTACGTTCGGAATGCTTACTACATAAAGGGATATCCTTTGTCTTTTAAGACTGTACAGAAGCATGGATGGATGTTCTTTTAAATAAATGCATTAAAAATGTACAAAATTATTAATATGTTTGTCTAATATTGTTGTCATTGTTTTCCAATCAGATTGTTGGTATAAAGGAAAAGGATACTACGTTGGACAAAGTTTTAAAGACAATTGCAATTCGTGCGTCTGCCGTGCTAAGGGAAAAATCAGTTGTACTAAAAAAAATTGTGCAATCAAAGGTAAATAATATTTATTCCTGTATTGACAATAGACATAAACCCGAAAAGCATATCTCAATATAATTTTAGATATTTGCCATCCTAATGGTAAGGTCAGTTGTACTAAAATAGTTTGTCTAAAACGTAAATAAACAGACTTTCTGTATTCAAACTAAATGTAACTCCGAAAATCATATTCATAGATAATCATTTTGCTATAAAAATTCTATGATTCATTCGCGGATTTATCAGCCACTTTATATTTATTAATCATGCTCATCTAATATATAAAAAGACTATATGCCTGTCTGTCTGTCTTCATATTTTCAAATTGTATCTCCTCCGAAACTAAGAGTCGTAGAGCAGCGCTAGGGGTCTCAAATGATTGTTTGATTTTTTTTCTTTTTGAAAATTAAATATAACTTCGAAAATCATTTTCAGAAATAATCATTTTCCTATTAAAATTCTATAATTCAATCGCGGAAAAATCATCATTTAATATATATCAATCATGCTCATAGAAGCATAAACGTAATATCATTTACTTTCATTTATAATTGTTATATATTACGTGGAATAATTTACAAGGTGGTCAAAAAGTCAGGTAACATTTTAAAGAAAAACGATATTAGCAATACACGTATATTTAATTACCATACATTGAAATATAAAATGAAACAAACATGAAATATGTTTATTTTGTTAATTGTCGTCCATTTCTCTCTATCAATCGCTGGAAGCGATTAACCACTGATTGTGTAACACGTGTAATCATGTCAGCTGATATCCGCGCAATCTCCTCTTCAATAAATAACTTTAAAGACGCTATTGTATCAGGCTTCTTGCCATAAACGCTATCCTTTACATAGCCCCAAAGCCAGAAATCAGGAGGGGTAGTTTATATATTACACTCAAATATTTAAACAAATAATATTAAACGAATAGAGATTATAATGGATCATACTGTTTTTTCTACCTTTAACATGTTACCTGACTTTTTGACCACCCTGTAGGTGTTATATTTTTAACGAAATGTTCGTGATTGCTCCTTTAATCAACTTTTGTTAGAGTTCATTTTCTGTAAATTGAAGGAGATGCATTAATCCATTTGCGCAGGACGTATTTGTTTCATGTTTGATTTTGTTTTCGTCGAAACAGTTTTCTTAAATCATAAAGAGGTTTGATTTGTATTTTTACATAGCGTTTTCTTTTGCTCTCAAATAAAAGTGGCATAAAAAAAACTTAAATGAATCTAACAACACACAATTGTATAAAAAAATGTATGTTTTATTTTGTATCCAGGATGTAATTATAATAGCAAATACTACAAGTTTTCGTAGAAACAGGGATTTCTTAAATCGTGAAGAAATCGGATTTGTATTTCGATATAATATTTTTTTTCTAAAATAAAAAGTTACATGAAAAATTTAAATGAATTACAATATAACATTCCATAAGGTTTTGAATGTGTTTTTCATTTTAATGTTTTCTTTTTCTCTAAAATGAAAGTAACATAAAAACTTATTGAATCTAACAACTCACAATTGTATAATATTTTGAATATTTTTATATCCAGGATGTTATTATAAAGGCAGATACTACAGATTTGGAACAATCTTCTGGGACAAGTGCAATCTATATATCTGCCTTTGGAATGGTTACTTCATTTGTACCTTTATGTGGTGTCCACACAGAGGTAAATAAAATTAATCTTTGTATTAACAATTAAGATAACCAACAGCAAACCAACAAAAACAAAAGCTATTTTAATGTAACGTGACAAAGCAACCAACAAAAGTACAATTTCGAATTTTAATGTGACAGACCAACCGATGAACATGCTATTTTAAATTTAAATGTGACAGACTAACCGAAAGCATGCTATTTTAAATTTAAGGGTGGGACACCAATCAACAAAAATGTTATTTTAAATTGAAGTGACAAACCAACCAACGAAAATAACATTTAAAACTTTAATATGACAGACTAACCGATAAACGTGCTATTTAAAATTTAATGTAGCAAACCAATAAACCAAACAACCAAGATAAATTTTAATCAAGGATTATCAATATACTATCAAATATAATGATTCAATTACCGATTTTGGTCTAAATTCCTTATTTTGATATAATTACCAGTTACGGTCTCGATTCCTTTTAAGTTCTAAATATTAGATTAGATGTTTTTTTATTGTTTTTTAAATTTTCAAATTATGGTTTTAAAAAAAAGCGTATGATGTCCGCACATATTTTTGCAAACATAAAAATACACTCGATAGGGGCATAGATTACTCGATTCGATATTATTAAATATTTTTTGAAAATGTTTTCCTTGAAATTGAATTAAAATTGTGAAACAACTGAAGATTTATTTCTCTTTTAAACAAAGCTAATTTGGATTGGTTGGTTCTTAGTTGAAAAGCTATTTTTATGTAACGTGACAAAGCAACCAACAAAAAATACAATTCCGAATTTAAACATAACAGACCAACCGATGAACATGCTATTTTAAATTTAAAGGTGACAGACTAACCGAGAAACATGCTATTTTAAATTTAAGTGTGGGACACCAATCAACAAAAATGTTATTTTAAACTGAAGTGACAAACCAACCAACGAAAATAACATTTAAAACTTTAATATGACAGCCTAATCGATGAACGTGCTATTTAAAATTTTAGTGTATCAAACCAACAAACCATCCAAGATAAATTATAATCAAGGATAATCAATACACTATAAAATATAATGATTCAATTACCGATTTTGGTAAAAAATCCATTATTTTGATATAATTACCAGTTACGGTCTCGATTTCTTTTTCAGTTCTAAATATTAGATTATATATTTTTATTGTTTTATAAATTTTAAAATTATGGTTAAAAAGGTATGATGTTCGCACATATTTTTGCCAACATAAAAATAAACTCGAGGGAGGTATAGATTACTCGTTTCGATATCACTTAATATTTTTTGCAAATGTTTTCCTTGAAATTGAATGTAAATTGTGGAGCAAATAAATATTTATTTCTCTCTTAAACAAAGCTAATTTGGATTAGTTCGTTCTTATTTGACTTTTTCCTAAACAGTTGTAAATAGTTGATGGCTACGGATGCAAAATTAAGAGGACAATCAAATTAAATAATGTGTTACGATTAATTCTAAGTCCGTATTGCAATATTATAAAGTCAAACGTAATTGTAAAGATACTGCCATCCTCTCAAATAAATATAAACGAAGGGGATGTTCGTGAAAATGTAAGAAATAAGAAAATGGTAATTTAAAAAATATTTTTTTAATTAAAATTAACGTAAATCATTACAAACAATAGTCTATATGTTGGTTTAACGTAGAGGAAAATATGTGTTTCCCAACATTTTTGGAACAGTGAACAAAGCATTGAAAATATTGAAAAATAAATACACGAGAAATTAATGTCAGCAAAAGCAAGGTAAGTTACTTTTCCATCCATCGGGAAAACATTTTTGTATTTTTTAATAACTTTTAAAGTGGTTTCAGTTACAAATATATTTAGTGTAAAACGTCTCGAGAACGAAAAATAAAATAACCGTGTGAGTTAAGACGCGATAATCGCTTAAAGATCAAAAATTAAACAAAATACTGATAGAAACTAGTAGAATATTACGCAATTATCGAGGCTAAAACGACACCGCCATTTTTTACTCTTTCCATATTGTAACAAGCAAAAAACGTTTTTAAATAAGTTAAAATACAAATAAACTTTATAAGGTAGGTAGAAGAGTAATTTAGCTTGCCTTCGGTAACATTTATTTGCTTTGTAATCACTAAAATTATTCTATTTGTCTAATTGAATTACGTGTCATTTAAGAATCTTCATCTACTTGATCGCGGAGAACGGTACTTTGTTTAAGATATAATAATCATAAAGAAAGGAGAATATGTGTGAGCAAATATCGTCTGTTAGGGAAACGCAACATAAATATTTATGCTTACGAAATGTTATATGAGTGAATGGCTTGAAAAAGTATCGGTTCAAATAATGTAGAAGAATCGTGTTCTTATGTAGTTCTTAACATTATCGTATTGTGTGTAATAGTTGTACAAACATGGATGTGAACAAAAAACAATAAAAATCAATGTGGTATAATATTGTGTTCTCGCTGATGTGTAATGGGTATACGAGTAATGTTTTGTGAATGTGTCTAAGTGTAATTAAAGCTTCCTTCAGTCTTGACAGACTATGGACACCCACTGTAAGGGTGCATACGCGTGAAATTGTTGAGGCAAAAGTTGCGCAATCTCCAACCACACCTCTCCTGAATCAACATTGTTGAATACTAGTGGCAAGTGGAGGTTCAAGACGACTGGAAACAATGCCGAGATAAGCGGAAAGCACATATAGCGCCTATATTCCCAAATGGTCACCCATCTGGGATTAGCCAGGCTTAACGTTGCTTAACTTTGGTGATCTGACTAGAACCAGTGTGGCAATGCGATTATGCCGTACATAATATTTTAATGATAATATAGCGCCTTTATACATACGTGCGTGGTCTCTTTTTACTTCTGTTATAGTCGCTTCTCGTCGCTGCCCTTTCGTCCAATGGGTAATATAAAAATAATCTTGTTTTATGATAAAAAGACACTATGAGACCTTTGATAATCTAAAGTGAATTAGAGAGAAAGAGATAGAGAGAGAAAGAGAGAGATAGGGAGAGAGAGAAACAGACATGCAGAGACACTAATGTTCTCTTAGTTAATAATTTGCTCTTTAACTTCCTCACCTAGTGAAATAAGTGACGAACACGGGCAGAGATAAAGAAGGAAGATTCGCTTTAGATACACACGAGTGGGGTATTTATATGTGGTCCGGTTGTCATTTTAGAACCTTACTTTATATACAGACGGAGAACGGTACGCTGTCTAAGATACAATGATCATAAAGAAAAAAGATATGTGTAAGCAAATGTGTCCGATGTCGACTGTGACGGAAACGCAAAGTAAATTTGATGGACCGGCTTGAAAAAGTATTGATAAAAATAATGTAAAAACATCATGCAAGTGTAAATTAAAGATGGAGAAGAGTTTGTGAATAAATACGAATTCATAGTATTTGCATTTTCAGAAAATTATTTGTAAAGAATTATTTTGAAGTTGCTTGTTGGTGTGCTATAATATCATGTTTAATGGTGTTTTCGCTGGAATTTAATGGATATACGAGTAAAGTTTTAAGTCTTTATATATACGGGCGTGATCGCTCTTTTTACTAATTTTGTTATAGTCGCTTCTTATCGTCGTTGTCATTTCGTCTAGTGGTTTCGGTAGAAATAAGCTTATATTTTATGATAAAAGAAGACGCAAAAATACGTTGGTTTATTTGAAAAGAATCGACCCCGGAGAGAGAAAAAAGGAGACTAATGTTCTCTTAACTAATTATTCACTCGTTAACTTAACTTCCTAACTTTACGAAATGATTGGCGTAAATACAGACATCAAAGTAAGTTTCGCTTTGCATTACGAATTTTTTTCTTAGCTCGAACATCGTGACATAATTCAACTCCTCCGCTTTGTCAATCATTTGATCCACCTTCTCCTGTCTCAACTTTAGTTGACCTATCACTGGAAATGATTCTGTTTTTGCGGGTCTGGATTATTATTATGCACTTGGTGTGACCATTGTCCAAATTCACACTAACTTAATTACCGTATGGTCTCTAATTTGTAGCAGAAGGTTCAGACTTAATAGATTTTATCATGAAAGAAAATTTTAAATATGAATGGTTTGTTATTAGAAAAATACGTATTCATAACGACCGGTCTGAAAAATGTAATAAAGGTATATTTAAAAATTTATAAGTAATAGTCGAATAAAATTTAATTCTGTTAATTCCTTTTTCTGGTCTTCCGTAGATATGAAACGTTTTGAGTGAGGACAATGCTATGAAAGGTTACTTGCAATCTATATATTAGTCCGATAGCGTGTGTGTTATTTATTTATTTTGTGTGTCACGCTTTCATCTAAAGTGACTGTCGTTTAATGGTTATGGACTTCCATTTCTTTTAGCAAATACATTTACCAATAATTCTTCATAAGTTTTTGTTTCGGCTTCGATTATAACTATGGAACTCAAGTCATATATTTTTTATAAACGATTTTAACAAGAATTTTCCAAAAGTTTTGTCTCGGTTTCGATTATAGCTGAAAAAAAACTAAAATTATATATATATATATATATATATATATATATATATATATATATATATATATTCTGCATAAGTTTTGGTTTCGGTTTCGATTCGAGCTGATGCACCCAGATTATATGGCTATATATTTTTTATTTCTAAAATCAGAATTTCATAACATATAAGAATCGATAGAAAATTGACTCTATAATGATATATACGAAATCTCCATCAATTAAAATATCATATTTTACGAATGGGTTACGTCGGAGGCCCCTGTTCGCTTAGATAAACACTTTTGCAGTTTTAACAAAAGAGCTACAATAATATCAGGGCGTCTCCATTTACGCTGAAAATCTACAGAATGCCAACACCAATATATTACGTATGAAAGAATCCTATGTGGAATTTCCACAGATTCAGTTAGTGTAATATTAATCATGCATTTCAGTGTATAAGATGAATGAGTATTCAATTCTACAATATAAATATGACACGTGAAAATGTCTTTGCAATATAATCTACCTGTATGTGACATTGGTATCATAATGGCACGTTTTGATTAGTATGTTATAGCAAATTATGCCTGCCGTAGTTCACAGACGAAGCGGTACGATGAAATTCATGATAACAGTAAGAAAAGTTGTTAGTGTTTGACGAGTACAGTATAAAATGATTTACAATCGTTTTGATTGAGAATACGTAAGTGAATGGAGTATTTGGAGCGGAATAAATGTAGTAATCTGTATCCGTGAAAGAATTGCGCAGAACACGGTGTAAGAAATACTGTATGTCGTGATCGGCAAAGATGTGTTCAGGAAATGTTCGTTTTACTGTATATGAACCCATTTAGCGTTATTTAATAATAAATAAACAATACATATTTGCACTATATGCTTTATAGCATGTAGTCTTTTGTGTGGTATGACTACCAACTGCCAAATATACATAATTATATGAATAAAAAATCAATCAAAACACGATATCAACCTGAAAATATTTAAGCGAAATAAATCAAAGCCAGAATGATAATATTTAATTTATTCAATTAATCGTTTGTAATAATAGTGATTCATAGCCCAAACTTTGTATAGCAAAGTCTAATAGATTATCCTCTTATTTACCCCAAGAGGAACCTCATCAGCATCTTTTGTATTCAATATTTTAGTGCTTCATTCTAGTTCTTGTGAAATAGAACAGAATACTTAGAACCATGTGAGCAGGGCATTTTATTTTCATTTTATGATTTTTCGTTCGTCGAGTTAACATCCAGTTGTGTGTGATATCCTGTAATTAAAAAGAAATCTGATTTATATTACTATATAATATTGCCATTTAAAAAAGGTAAAATATGTAAATAAATTATGTGTAAATTATGAAAGTTTTTAAATGTGTTTTGTATTTTTATCTTTATTTTTTAATTCAGTTTGTTGGCATAAAGGAAAAGGATATTACGCCAGACAAAGGTTTAAAGACGATTGTAATTGGTGCACTTGTCATCCTAATCATAAAGTCACTTGTACTAACAAGATTTGTCCTCCAAAAGGTAAATAATTTTTATGACTGTATTGAGAATAGATGTCAACCTAAAAGTCATATCTCAAGATAATATAATAATATAATTATAATAATAGCAGGATCCATTAACCGGCGTCACCCGGTGGAAGCATGCCCATCTTGTAAAACTATTAAAGTACGATTGTTGTTGTTGCCCAACTCCCAACCTCCTCATGTTCAGAACGGATTTCGGAATGGACACCCCAACCTCCTCATCTTAAGACCGGCTTTTGGAATTGTCATTCGCAACATCTCCATGTTAAGAACGGCTTTCGGAATAGACACCTCATTTTGTGAGTGGAAGGGTCTAAATATTTGCCCCAAATTTAACTTTCATAATCGCTGTTAGGATCCCCAGGCAACAAAAAAATTGGGGGGTGGGGATAGCTGTGTCGATCGGATAGAATTAGATTTCTTCTTCACCAGTGCGTACTAATATGGCGGCCAGTTATTCAAAGTGCATAATACAAAGCTTTATATCGCGAAAACTACTTGTATCCGTCAAATATAAATGAGATTTTCTTAATCGGTATAGTGGAAAACCTATACGAATCGTCAGTTTAATGAAGAGTGTGTAGGTGGAGCTAAGTTAAAAAACCATCCTTAAAAAACAAAAAAAAAGCACGAACAATTGGTCATGCTCCCTCTCGTAAAAATATAAAGTACGGTTTATGTTGTTGTTGCCCAACCACCAACCTCCTCATGTTAAGAATGGCTTTCGGACTAGAAATGCTGTTTCTGAACATGTGATTAAATTAATAATGCGTCGATTTCAACATTCTCTTATCAGTCTCTATAGTGTGCCTATCATAATTACAAAGCGAATAAGCACTAAAAGCATCGCGTCTCTTACAAAACTATAATCTGGTCAACAGGACTATAAAATTAATAAACTTCTTCAAGTTTTTAAATTTTTATAAAAAATCATAGTCTAAAAACGCAGCTTTGGAATAATTGAAAATTCTATTCGAGACTTTTTACTTTCATCACATATCACTGTTTTTGCGATATGAATATATTTCAAATGCAACACATAGTTAAAGAAATATCCATAGCTTAAGTTAAAATATAATCCACGTTTTGATCGTCACCGTTATCTTTTTCCATTAATATGGCAGCGTGTTAGGAAAATTAAGAATTAAGGAAGTTGGGCAACAGCGGAGTGCTTATCAAAATATATTCATATATGTAACATAATATTAAAAAACGAATTCCGAACATCGTATTATAACTTTTATATATGTTTGAAATATATATTAATTTCAAAATTTTTTAAGTTTGCAATTCAATCCCTTGGAAACGTGTATTATTATTTTTAATATAGTATGTATATGCATACAAAAAAATGTTGTCTGTGTGTTTGCGGAACGCTCTCTAATAAATTTCTATTCATTTTTTTTATATAGAGACTTGAAACTTGATATATAGAGAATCCAGGCCTATAAAAGAAATTCGATTAGGCTTCTAACCGGAGAAAATAACTGCTAAGAAATAAAAAAGGAAAAATTTAGCAGACATAAGTTGATTAAACCTGAATCTTCTTCGCATGCGTGAATATACATTTATTTGTTCAAGTTTTGATATGCATATAGATTTAGCTTAGTTGGTAACGAATAACACTAGCGAGCTATATGTTTTGGTTTCGATTCTAGCTGATGGCTATCAAGTTATATTTTGTTAATATTTGAAATAACTATTATGTATTGGGTACAATATAATAATCAATAGAGAATGTGCTCTATAATAATTAATACTAAATCTGCATAAAATATCATATTTAAGCGTATTTTACGACCGGGCAACGTTTCGTGGCCTGCTAGTATTATATACTTTTGACATTTATATTATTGTTACAGTTGTTTTAAATACATTCCCTGAATTAATTTATCTAGAACAGTCATCGTAAGATTAACCGTTATTTAATATTAGGTTGGTGTAAAAATAATGTCGTTTTTTTGACGTTCAACTTCAAAAGATCATAACTCCTTTCATCATATACCTTATTAATTGAAATAAGAACCTTTGGAATCGACACATTTTTGGCAATAAGAAACAAGTTTAGCATAGAAATACGGTGTCCTGGAAGCGATGAAGTCATTGGAGGCCAATTCCGCAGCATATCAGCTTTTGAAGCTTTTTTCGCGCAGGGAGTTGTCAAGATGCTTGAAAACGTGATAACCGGTGGCTGAAAGGTCCTGTGAATATGGAAGACGAGGCAGAGTCTCGTATCCCAATTCGTTCAGCTTCTAAACAACATGCAGGCTAGCGTTGTCATGGAGGAGAATTGGTCCCTTCATCTTGACCAATCTCTGGCACATACGGTGAAGCTGGTGTTGCATTTCATCAATTTGTCGGCAGTACTTCTTCGCCGTAATCGTTTCGCCAGGATTCAAGAAGCTGTAATAGATAAGACCAGCCAGGGACAACCAAACAGTCACCATAACTTTTGGGGTGCAATTACGGCTTCGGGAAGTGTTGTGGAGCTTCTCCTGCATCCAATCACTGTGCCGAACGTCGCTGGTTGTCGTAGAGGATTCACTTTGCATCACACGTCACAATCCGCTCGAGAAATGAGTCATTTTTGTTGCACAGAAAGAGCGTAGAAGACACCTCAAAACGGCATTTTTTTTATTATTATCGTTCAATTCATTGATTTTTATATAAATGATATTCTTATTAACGTTGTATTGTTTCGTTTGTTAATAGAAAACGTTAGGAATCTATGACGACAAAATGTATTGCTACACTTTTTTTTTTTTACATGGAGTTCACCACTTATCAAGGCCCAATGGCCACTCAGGGATAAGAGTTACTGTGTGTACAATAATCAAAGGGATAGTGTAGCAATAGTATTGGAGAATTGGTAAGGTGTTATTACTTGGGGGGGCGGTTCATCAGGAATTTGTTTGTGTTGGACTTGAAGACATCCAGGCTGAAGTCGAGAGGGAAACAGGCAAGCGGAACAGAGTTCCACAGGCGTGCAGTTCTAAGAAAGAAGCTTTGTTCATAGTATCTACGTTTTAATTTAGGCACAGATAGGGAGTGGGGAAAATTATTGACGGTGGTTTCAGCTAGTCGGGTGTTTTTTGAGAAAGATTACTAGATTTCATTCACATCAAAGTATACAAATCATTAGTCAAGTTTCTCTTTCCTCCACTTTGATTGACACGGTTTTAAGTCAGTGTCCTGATTCCAATGTATTACATTAACTAGAAAAGACGATTTCTTTATCTAAATTAGCATTTTACCCATTGTACACGGATTCCAGGCATTTCTAGGTTGTATATTTGTCATTGACAATGTTCATCATTGGTTCTTTTTGCTCACAAGTTTTTTTCATTCAGTTCCCCGATTTCTAACGATTACATTAATTAGAGTTTCCGGGTTTTAGGCGTATTCTATATTGACAATAATCATGATTAGTTATTTCATCAGCATTTATTAAATTTTCCTTGTGGACGTGAAAACTTAAAAAAATACTGTGAATATTTTGCATAATGCCTCTTTTTATTTTGATCTTGTGCAGTTCATTTCCCGTATGGTGGTTTCTTTGACCTAGAATAATATATGTTTATTAGGAAACGATAGTGCTTTTATTTTTTGAAAAATAAAATAACATAATAAAACTGTGAATAAATGCAAAACGATAATTGTATAAAATTATAAATATGTTTTGTAATTTCTATGTTTTATTTTGTGCACAGGATGTGTGCATAAAAGGAAAAAGTACAAATATCGACAAAACTTCTGGGACGAGTGCAATACTTGCAGCTGCGGTCTTAACGGCAACGTCATGTGTACTTTAATGTATTGTTTCGAAAAAGGTAAATATAATTCACTTCTGTATTCACTATGAAGATAACTAAAAATATCTAACGACAGATGATCAATATTCTATTTAATCCAAGGATTCATTAGCATCGTTATCTCTAGTTTGATCTATAAGCTCATATCTCTATAATTAATAAAATAACGACGATCTTTCCCGTCTAGAAAGTAAATATTACAGGAATACAAACCCAAACCCCACGTATAAATTCAATACGGTTACACGGTAAGCAAGAAAGTTCTAATGATTATAACACATATATGGACGAACGGTTACGAAAAAATAAAATGTTCTCTGTTCAAATTCCACTCAAACACGCTGTTCGTACCCGACAATTTCGAATAGACTGTCTTCTGCTAGGCAACGTTGTCGTTGTTAAAAGAAAGTTCACTCAACGGGTTGATATATCGTTATTGATAGCGAGTGGAGAAAGAGAAAGAAAGCAAAGTAAGCATATGCATATTATTTGGATTTGTCGGACTACTGTTCTCATCTTGAGTGTGATTTTGCGTCTTACTCTCCACTGTTCTCTGTCTATAATTTTTACTTCGTCCCATAATGAAAGATAGTTTCCCTTTTCCCTTCAGATATAGTCAGCTATATCTGATTCTTCAATCTCTTCACGTACTACGGCTTTTCAATGTCAATCTAACCGTACTTTTAGTGGAGGACATGTCTCATCTTTGTATAGTTTTTTCACATTTACATAGAATTTCATATACACAGTTCTTAGTCCTGACTTTTTTCTGTAGGGAGCTTGACTCTCACAAGCTGTTTCCATCCAAATTCCGAGTTCGACAGAAACATTTCTGAGTTCGACAATATACACCTGAAGATGATCGGGGGTTACATCGACCGAAACGTTGTGAAAATCACACTCAATATGAGAACAGTAGTCTGATGAATTTTAATAATACAAATAACCGATCCTCATCTCAAAAATTCATTTTCCTTAATATTGTGTAATATTATTTCTCGTTATCGGCTAATGAATGGATAGTTATCCACAACACGGACCGTGCGATAATAATAACCTTATTATTTGGAAATCTATTAACATGAAAGATGAGAGCTTTTTGCGTCGCTTTCTTTACTTTCTCCTTTACATTTTTATAAACAAAAAATACCGTATAAATTAAATTTAACTTAGAACATCAGATCTAAAAATAGAACGGTCCGTATTCTGTATAAGTACAAAAATATATCTCCACCAACGCAGTAAATGAGGATTGTATAAAAAGAAGAATAGGGTTCTCCTTGTTTCACTGTGACTCGAAATAAAACACGACATTTGTCATGTTACCGCAGTTGTTAAGACAGCCAGTGCTCACCAGTCAACATGAGTAAACGCTAATAAATGCCAGTAATTGCCTCAAGAGAGCAGTAACCGTCTCCAAAGAAGTGCCCACTAGTGCCATACAGTCACAGTAACCAGCTTAAAAGAGCACTGACCACCTTACCATTAGTGACCAAAAGCGTTTGCCACTGGATGGAAGTGCTCTCCAAGTCATAAAAGTGCCCGGCAATTAAAGACAGGTTATTTGTCTGCCAATTTCGACCAGTATTATTGTAATTTTATAAGGGCGTATTTACATATTATTTGGGTTTTCTATACAAACGCACAAAGGAATTAATGCTAATATTTTAATATCGCGTTGCTAAGCAATATCATTGGTGAAAGTAAAAATGAACACGTTCTATTCATTTAATCAATCACTTGCAATAATATAATTCAAAGAATACTTTAACGTATACCAGAGTCTACTAACGTAAGTGTTTTTTTTTTTATTACTCTAATCGGATCCTGATCGACATCTTAAATGTTATATTTTATAGCGACAAGTTTATGGTTTTATTGTCATGCTTAGATGTATATTATTTTATGATATTTCCATGCGACTGTGAGTGCTTTCATAAATAATAAACACATATTGTATTTATTATAATATAAAGATCTGAAATATAAAAACGTACTTATATTTAGAAACGAAATCATATAAAATCTTAATATGCTCTTTTATTTTTGTCTTTATCTTCTACCCAGATTGTTGGTATAAAGGACACGGTTACGATGTTGGAGAGTATTTTAAAGACGATTGTAAGTGGTGCGTCTGCGTTGCTAAGGGTATAGTCAGTTGTACCAAAGTTGTCTGTCCACCAAAAGGTAAATAAACCTAATTTTTTATTGCATTTTCTCCCCAATGAAGGCACAGTGCCATTTTGATGTAGGTGGTTAGTTTCTGGGACATAATTTGTAAGGGTTCTATATAAAAAGTTGAACAGCAAAATGTCTGTTTACATTACACTTAAACTTGTGCATCTCAGTACAGTCAGGGAAACAGAAACCTGGAAGGGAATTCCAAAATCTAGCATCTCTAGGAAAGAGACTATTTAAATAGAAGACTTTCTTACACCTAGATATGTCTACTGTGTAGAGGTGGATTTTTGTTGCTTGTCGGGTTTGTCGAGGTATTTAAGTCGAGGGGGTACAAGGGTTTGTTCGTCGGAGCACCTACTATTAAAATACTTGTAAAATAAGCAAAGGGCTACAACATTATATCGATTGAAGCCTAGCTGATAGTGTGGGGCCTATTAGGTTGGCGACTCTTTTGAACCTTGTCTAAGTGGGAAATATTAGTAGCAGATGCACCGGTCCAAATGTGGAAACAATTTTCCATACATGAGCGAATGGTGGCCTTGTAAAGGATACTTTCAGGTGTAAGTAACTTTGCAGCACTGCAGGGAATGTGTACAGTCTTTGCAGCAGCATTGGCAATGCCCTGAATGTATCTATTTCAGTTCATGTTCCCTGTAAACGTTAAGTAAAAAAAGTTATAACGAAGTACTTTCAGGTAATGTATCATTAATCGTGTTTATTAGTGGTTGAGAAGGTTTCTTATAGTCATTACAGGAAATGAGCTTGGCCTTGGCAGCATTGAATATGGCCATCAATTTTTCTCCCCTTTCCCCTAGACAAGAGGTATTTCTGTAGGGTTTCCGCAACTGCCTTGAATACGTGTTTATTCGTTTTCCCCTTGTCTCTGTTATAGAGTGTGGTGTGGTCAGCAAATATACCCAATCTCAGAGACTATTTTATCAGGAGGGTCATTTATGAATATCAGGAATAATAAAGGCCTAAGGATCAGCCTCTGAGGTACACCCGCATTTATAACATATTGTTTTGACGCATAACCATCGAGGACAACCTGGATTCTTTCCTTACTTAAAAATGATTAAATTATGTTAAGTATTCGTCCATAGAATCTGATTTTCATGAGAAGACCATCGTGCTATACCCTGTCAAAAGCCTTAGATATATCTAGGGATACAGCCCTAGCCTCCCCCGCTTTATCCAGTGCATGGTATATATGTTCAGAGATTACAGTTAGGATATTTGCAGTAGAACGGGCTTGCCTAAATTCATACTGTTGGTAGAACAGAAGATTAGCAGCTGTGAATGGTGGATCAGAACTTGATTAATTATGGACTCAAATATTTTGGCGAAAAGAGAGAGCGAACGAAGACAAAAGGCTTACATAACAAATACAAGATGTTTATTCATCCAGCTGCTAATTCGATGCTAATTTGCTACATTGTCGTCTTTTCCTGATCTCTTCGTTCCCTAAGGAGTATCTCGTTCCGCCCTACCGGATTAACTGCTTCTCTCTTCTGGAGTCGGATTTTCTTTTTTAGTCCAACTTAAATGTATCTATTAATTCTATACTTCTTTGTGACGTCAACACGCGGGCCAAACATGTGAATCCCATGCACTTGCTTCCAATGCGTGTCCTCGCAACACGTCCCAGATTTTCTCTGTGGACATTCTTTAATTCCATTCTTCCATTTTTCTCTGTGGACATTCTTTAATTCCATTGTTCCATTTTTCCTACTCCGATCCAAATTAAACTAACACACCTTTCTGTTTACTTGCATTGTTTGTTGTATAAGTTATTTCTAACTTGCATTCCTCACTACAATGGATAATTCAATGCATTCTTGGAATCGTACCAAACTAAGAAAAATGTAACTTTAATAACTAAGTTAGATTCCAGAATTTTCCTGCAATGATAATATTCGATCCAAATTTCTACGTTTTTAACTAAAACCCGGGAACTGTCCCTTTCAATATACAACATGACGACAAAAATTAAATTTTGTAATTTTTTAAAAAGGCCTAAAAGATGTACTTCGTTTCCGAGTAAGACTTCATTCGCATGAATGTTTATCAAGTTTTTTCTTTCGTTCTGTTACACTTTGACTTATGATATTAAGCTTAGAAACGAACTTTTTACGATAACTTATAGGGTCTTTTAAAACTTGTTTCACGTAGTAATTTAATAAGGAAAAAATATTAACTTTAATATAAATAACTTAATTAGTAAGGTTATACCGTTTGTTTATTTTGTTTTTTTAATTATATTTTCACCCCAAACAACGCAAATTGCCATTTTGATGCATGGGGCTACTCTCAGGGACATAAGCTACAGGGGTACTATGTGGGGAGTTGGAAAGCAATATGTCGATTCACGTTAAACTTGAACTTCTGCATGCCAGTACAGTTGGGGAAGCAGGGACCCGGAAGAAAATTCCAAAGTCTAGCGGTTCTGGGGAAGAAACTACTGGAGTAGAAGGCTATCTTACTTACATCTTACATCTCTACTGTGAAAGAGGTGGGATTAAGCTGCTTGTCGGATTTGTCGGGTGTATTTACGTCGAGGGAGTACAAGTGCTTGCAGTTCGTCGGAGCATTCACCGTTAAAGTACTTGTAGAATAGGCAGAGGGGCGCTACATTTCGTCGATGGGACAGAGGTTGAAGCTTAGATGACAATCCAGGACATATTAGGTTGGTGACCTTCTATTGAACCTTGTCTAGGAGCGGGAGACGAGTAGAGATACACCAGCCCAAATATGGCAATAATACTCCATACATGGGCGAATGGTGGTCTTATAGAGGTACAGGATACTTTCGGGCGTTATTAGCTTTCTAGCATGGTAGAGAGAACCTACCTTCTTCGGAGCGGTCCTGGAAATGCTCTCAATGTAATTGTTCCAACTCATATTTCCTGTGAACGTTAGGCCGAGGAGTTTAAAAGATGTACTTTCAGATAAAGAGTATTTGGCCATTGCTATTGCTGGTAGGGAAGGTTTCTTTTAATTATTGAAGAAAACGAACTTAGTCCTGGCAGCATTGAATGTGACCATCCATTTTTGTCTTCATTCTACTACAGATTTGAGGTCATCCTCTAAGGTTTCTGACATTTCTTTAGATATGTGTTTATTTTTTTTTCTGTCGTGTCTGTTATAGATCATGGTGTCATCAGCATATATACCCATCTCACAGACAATTTTGTCAGGGAGGTCATTAAAGAATATTAAGAATAATAGAGATCCAAGGATAGACCCTTGAGGCACTCCCGCATTTATATCATATTGTTTAGATGTACGACCGTCGAGGACAACCTGGATTTTTCTCTTATCTAAGAAGGATTTAATTATGTTAAGTATTCTTCCAGTGATACCGTATGATCTGGTTTTCCTGAGAAGACCCTCATGCTATACCCTGTAAAAAGCCTTAGATACATCTAAAACTACCGCTGTACTCTCCCCTGCTTTGTCCAGTTAATGATATATATATTCAGAGATTACAATTAGGATTCTTCTGTGGAACGAGCTTGCCTAAATCGATATTGTTGGTCGGTCAGAAGTTTAGCATCTGTAAGGTGATAGACTAATTATGGACTCAAATATTTTGACGAACAGTGGGAGGAGGCTAATGGAGCGATAATTTACTGGGTCAGTTCTTTCGCCAGAAGTCTTGAAAACTATCAGTTTTCAAACAGTTTTCCAGCAAGAAGGAAAGCAATATTCGATAAGGTATTTGTTGTAAAGTTTGGAGAGAAATGGAGCTACTTCGGCGGAGCACGTTTTTGATAGCACAGTCGGGATGAGATCAGGTCCACATGCTTTTGAAGTGTCAAGATTTTTTATGATAGCATGCACCTGGGAAGGGGTGATTTTAAGATTGTCTAATGTGGCGTCTGTCCGTGAAGGAAAGTCTGGGAGGGGGTGGTTAGCAGGGTCCAATGTAGTGTTGGATGCAAACGTACTGGCTTGCATGTTAGCCTATTCGGTTGCTGAGAAAATAACCTCATGATTGTTGGATAGTGGGGGAATTTAATATTGCCCATTATTTACTACACTGTTAAGGATTTTCCAGAAGTCACGGGGTCTTAATTTCTGTGCTTCAATGCGTTTTTTTAGTGGTTTCAGTAAATTCTCCTTAAGCTTTCTTATGTTTTTCTCACAGTAATTGCTGTTTCCTATATACTTGTCTGTTTGAACTGGACTTATATCGGTTAAATTTGTGGTATGCATGCTGCCTTTGTGCAATGGTAGCTGCGCAAGTCGAAGTAAACTATTGGGGAGAGTGGGGTTTGCTATAAAATTTCCGCGTGGGAACATGTGCTTCAATTGCCGTTTTGAACCATTCAGTGGTCTCATTAGCGCACTGTTCAGCAGGAAGTGAAAAGATATTTCGCCATGGGGTGTCTTTGACGAGATCTCTGATGGCTTCCCAGTCAGCCTTTTTATAATATCTCATTATTTTGAGCAATGGCTCTTCAGTTTTAGCTCTAGAGTTTAGGGCGATTTCAACCATTATCACTACATGATCAGCATTCCCAAGTGGGCTGTGGGCATTTGTTACACAGTCATCGGGAATTGTGGTCAGAAACAGATCTAGAAGCGATGCATGTTGTTCTTGCTGGTCTGGGAAACGGGTTGGAAACGTAACCATCTGTGATAGGGAATGAAATATATAGAAACTATATGCTGTGGTACCAGCTGCGTTTGTGTAAGTAGAAAATCCAAGTCAGATGCTGTGGTGGACATTGAACTTGTGCGCTAGTGTTGAGGGAGAGTGCTGTATATATGCTATCAGAGACTTTGTTTATTAGAGTACAGTCCTGGGTTGAGGGAGAGCAGTAGAGAAATAAAATAGCTAATGTTATGTTGCATATTAAGCCTAAAGCACATAAAGGCTTGGTCGTCTGATTCTAGGTTTGTTTCTCTAGTCAAGGGAAGGGTGTTTCGAATATAGACTCCAAGCTTGTGCATATGTCTGTCAGTCTTTACTGCAGAGTAGAAAATACCCGGGCATATTAAAGTAGTTAGAGGGAATGGAGGAGTGTAGGCTAGTCTTACTTAGTGCTAAGATATCCGGGGTGTTTGTTAGGAGAAATGCTTCGACATCATTTAAATGCAAGCCTCAAAGGAAGGAGGCAATTTGGTTTTGTTGAGTTTTTTCCTGGTTTAAGCATAATTTTAGATTGTAATCTCATTTTATTAAGAGTTTCAGTTTAGGTAAGGGGTGCTGAACAAGTGGTTTTGCAGAATACGAGGCATGCAACACAAGTAGACCATCAGTTGACCTTCCATCTACTAGGATTGTGGTCTCAGGAAAGTCCACCGGGGATGAGTGCAGTGTCCGTTTCCATGCGCGATATGGCACGACAAACATTCCGATATTATTCAACTGTTGATGGAGCAGTCGCTCTAAGCGCTACCAAAGAGTTAGGACTTCTGTACTACTGGTCGGGAACAGCGGCCAGGAATTGTAAATCCGGTGCCCTCAACCCGTCAGACGATGGTCAACCCAATCTACTTTCACTGGAATTATGGCATTCAAGTACTCCCAAGTGCCCGGTTTAGAGGGATGGAATGTGTCGGAAGTGGGAAAAACGGCGTTCATTGCCCTAGTCAGGAAACAAAATCGACCACTGAGTGTTTCTGTCGAACCACTGTGTTTCGACCTCTACGCCTGGCTAATAGGCAAAGAAGTACAGAAGCTGGGCGATAAAGTGCCTATCTACTCCTTAAGCCGTTTAGGTTTGCAGATCGGTAATTTGTTTGAGTCACCAGCTCTAGGAAGGTTTTCATCCAAGACTGGAGAGGCCTTCCTTCCCTTAGGTTTAGCTTCAGAGTTTTCCATCTCCAAAATGGATGACCTGGGAAGATCTACGGGTCCGTCAGCACCGAGAGGGTTTGTCCCGAACCTGGGTCCTAATCTAGGTATTTCTGCGAGCCCACGTGGGTAGTTAATGTTACTGGGTTAGTTTGTAAAAGTTATATATCTACTGAGAAATGACACTCCTCAAAGTGATTAAGGAATATTGCTATTTCATTGTTACTGGAGGAGGGAGTGAGTAAAGTTCATGCAGTGGAAGCAGCTATATTTCCAACAGGTTTGTTGGAAGGAGTTAATATTTGGTTTAATATTTTTTCCTTTAAATTTATAATTAAATTTGTTTTCATGTTTGCTTAGGAATAGGATAACGCGTTACAGAGTAGCTTGATATTAAGAATTAACTAAAAAATTTTGTTGCCCAAGCTCTGTATATTTTAGATGGCAGGAGGGTTAAGATGTATATCCAATATAGAAACAAGTAACGTCATGTTTTATATGAAGTACAACACAGTACGGGTATAATTGAAATAAAATTATAAGCTAGGGCGTATTCAGTATGTATAAAAAGTAAATACATATATGGCCAGATTTCCAGTACATGCGAATATAGGGAAGATGTAGGTATTAAATATATTTCCACTTCTAATGCACATATCTTCAGCTTTCGTTTAAGAAACAGGAAGTTGTGTTTTGCATTACAGGGTATCGGTTCATTTTTTCTATTTATCATTGCAAAACTAAAGAAGGGGCATGTAGATAGCTGTAAATCTAAGTACAGACTATGGTTAGTAGGTATCTACCTGGATAAGAATAAACTAATGCATGCCTTAGAGGTAGAAATGGATAGATGTTTAGTGATAATGACTTCTAATCGGCCAGCATGCGAAGGTTAAAGGATGAGAGCTAAGGACCCCCCCCCTTCAAAGGCGTGTGTAATGTATGAGTGTTAGTGGCAGCTTGGGGAGTAGAGAAGATTGTTGGTTTTCAGGAGAGAATTAATTCTACAGAATACAGTAGAATTAATTATTAGAATTTACAGTGTCAAGTAGAAATAATTATTAGAATTTAGAGTTACAAGTAAAGTTTGGTTAGAAAAAAAATTAAAAGTTTATTTTATTATTTTTTTATTTTTTTAATTTAACATGCAAATCAGACAAAGGCAATCGTCATGGAGGTAAAGTATATATTGAATATACATAGCAAACGAACAGGGGTGTTTGTACCGTAATGAGAGAAACTATTAGTACATGGCGCGTTGGAATTTGTAGTTAAAGACAATCAATTAGGTCAGGTACAAGTTAATTCCCGTTCCCATTACGTTCTGCGATCCATTTTTAGACTAAGTTTGGAAGCTACAATGACAAAAAATCAATTTTGTGAATTTTTAGAGGGGGGGGGCAAAGATGTACTCCGTTAGATTCCCTTTGCACCAATGTTTATCAATTAGTCAAGGTTTTTTTCTGTTATGGTAGATACGTTTTCATATTGTTTTTCTATTCTTATTTTTATATTTTTTTTTTTACAAAGGCATCACCACATTATCAAGGCCCAGAGGCCACTCAAGGATAAGGGTTAAAGAGTGTACAGTAGAAATTGGTCAATATAGTAATCATTAGTAATGAAAATTTGGTAAATTTAATAACTTATATGGAACGGCTCATCAAGAACTTATTTACTTTAGACTTGAACACAACCATATTGTAGTCAGCCGGAAAGCAGGAAAACGGAAGACAATTCCATAGGCGTGCAGTTCTAAGAAAGAAGCTTTGTTCATGGAATCTACGTTTAGGTTTAGGCACAGATAAAGAGTGGGGGAAATTATTGATAGTGATTACAGCTAGACGAGTGTTTCTTGTGAAAGTTTGGGGAGGGGGGACCATAGATTGAAGCTCAGTTGAACACTTTCCATGAAAATAACGATACATCAGAGACAAACTCGCAACATCTCTTCTGTGAGATAGAGGTTGCAAGGAGGAGAAAAGGACATCTCCTACGAGGCTACGAAGTCTATTTTGAACTCTATCAAGGCAGGACAAGTCCTTTCTAGCAGCTCCTGCCCAGATGTGGCAACAGTATTCCATCCTTGGACGTACCTGGCTCTTATATAGGTAGAGAATAGCATCAGCAGTGAGATATCTACTGGATCGATAGAAAGATCCCACCATTTTTCCAGCGGCCTTGGCAACAGATTTGATATACGTGTTCCATTTAAGATCAGGAGTAATGGTCAAGCCCAGAAGCTTGTCAAAACTTGAGCCCTCCTGAAGACGAGAGCCATTCATTTCAATTGATGACAAATGTGAATTAGAATGTTGATGATGTAAAGAGAGAAGCTTGGTTTTAGATGCATTAAAAGTAACCAGCCACTCCTTTCCCCATTGTACTACGTGCTCAAGATCAGAGGAGAGAGAATTGGAGAGAACTTGGTCGTTTACTGTCTTAGATGTGGTACCATAAATGGTAGTGTCGTCAGCATAAATGTCTACAAATGATGTAAGGATATGATTTGGAAGATCATTAATGTAGATCAGGAAAAGAGTTGGGCCCAGGATGGATCCCTGAGGGACACCGGCATTAATACTGTGAGCTTCTGATTTTTGCCCCTCAACTACTACTCTTATGAACCTATCAGAAAGAAATGATTTAATAATTGAGAAGACTTTTCCAGCTATACCATAGCTAGCGATCTTATGAAGTAAACCTTTATGCCATACCCTATCAAAGGCTTTAGATATGTCAAGAGCAATTGCCCTAGAAAGATTGCCACCGTCGAGAGATTTGCTAATCCTATCCTATTACATGTAAATGGCAATTCTTGTGTTTAAAGTTAGCCCTTTTTTGTGCATGAATCCTGACTCGGAAAACTTTATTTGTAAAACAGTTTTTCGTTAGCAATTTTCATGATTGTTTTTTTTAATGAACATGGATTAGTTTTTGTTTTTATTATTGACTTGAGCACTAAGAGTGATGCGTCATGCGTATTATTTCCATTTTATATTTTGTTTTTGTCGAGTTAAATTCCACTGGCAGGTTTTAAAATTAGCTTTTTGTGCATGGATCCTGTCTCGAAACTGTTTGGTTGTTTAACTTTTTCTGTAAAAATTTTCTTGGTTGTTTATTTAATTAACATTTATTAGCTTTTGATTGTTTTGATCTGAAAATTCGTCTGTATAAGCCATACGCAGCGTACGTGTTTTATTTATTTTTTAAAATTTTGTTTTTCTTGCATTAAATTCAATTGGTATTCTTGAATTAGACTGAAATTGTGTTTGTATTAAGAAATAACATTTTTTAAATATTAAAGTAACATCAAAAACGTAAATAAATGTTTGTTTTTGTAAAATTCTATATGTATTTTTTAATTATTATTATTTTTCTTTCTAGGATGTTATTATAAAGGAAGATGGTACGAATATGATGAACGCTTCTGGGACGAGTGCAATAGTTGCATCTGCTTTTCTAACGGTAAAGTCGGTTGTACCAAAGCATATTGTCCAAAAAAAGGTAAATAAATTAATCTTTATTATTGACAATAAAAATAACTCAAGAAAATTATATTCATGAATAATCAATGTTTTATAAAGCCATGATCCATTCGCAAGTTTATCTGCATTTAATATTTATCTAAAATAGCCATCTTCATATATAAACTAACGCCAGTCTTTTTAACATTTCTTTTAATTTTTTTCTTTTAGGATTTTTAAACAATCTATACACTTAGATTACTATCTAAGTATTATCTTAACATATGAATAGCCAATAGATTTTTCGATTCCATTCTTTGTCTGAATTGATTCACATTTTGCAAAGTAGTATGCAGATAATGGAAACTTTTCATCTATGTAGAAATATATTCTAATAAAAATAAACGCCGGCTTTTCTATCATTTATATTAGATTAACAAAATCTAAAACCCATATCGACACTTGCTTTAATTTGATCTAACTACGTTTCTAAATAATGAATATCCAATCGATTTTTTTCTGATTTCATGCCATATCATTTTGCTAAGTAATTTTCAGATGGTCTTATTAGTTTTATCTATGTAGAATTATAGTAGAAAGCCACTGACTTAGAACGGGAACATTTTTAGTAAGATACATCTTTTCAGATTTACCAGTAAATTCATATTTCAAGCGTTTGACATGACTAATCGATATGCATTTGACCTATCGCAAATTAAAGTATCTATATGTTTTTTTAGAATTTGTTAACCTAACATAAATGAGAGAAAGGCCGTTTAATCGTGAAGAAAAGATTTACCTGTTCAAAACATTTTATTAGTGATAATTGATAAAAATTCATCATTAAAATATTAATCTCAATCTCTTTTAAGCATATATTTAATCTCTAATGAGAAAACCGATCCAACAAATCTAAAATAAAATATATTATTAAAATTTTATTAATTTACAGGTAATTATTGGTAGTTTTGACCAATCTCTGTGTTTTTCTAACATTTGGATTGAATTTCTATTAAATTATTTATGTCTGGGAATTCGGGAAATTACTAGCGAATATTAATAATAAAATTGACTTAGAAAACTTACGTTTACTTAATGAAATATAGATGAGTTAGATTTCAAAAACTCAAAACAAATAGGTATTTCGTGTTTACACCGGTTAATATTAATTCAAATAAAGCCGAGGCTGCTGCGAAAAATGTGGGCTTCCTCTACCGTGCTAGAAAGTACGCCTTAAATTATTAAAGGGCCCCCATTTACCCATGTATAGTGTAGTGTGGTTACATTTGGTCTGGTGCATCTGCTATTAGTCTCTCACTTCTGGACAGGGTTCAAAAGAGAGTCGCCAACCTAATAGGTCATAAACTGTCAGCTAAGTTTCGGTCTATGTCCAATCGACGAGATTTTGCATCTCTCAGCATGTGTTACACGTATTTAAATGGCAGATGCTCCGACGATCTACAAGCCTTTGTACCTCCTCGAAGTAAATACCCCCAATAAATCCTACAAGCAGCAAAATCTCACCTGTTCACTATAGATATCCCCAGATGACAGAAAGCCTTCTACTCTAATAGTTTCTTATCCAGAACGGCTAAACATTGGAATTTCATTCCAGGTTCCTTTTTCTCCAACTGTACTGACATGCAGAAGTTCATGTGTAATGTAAACAGACATCTTGCTGCTTAACTTCCTACATAGTATTCGTGCAGTTTATGTCCCAGATAGTAGTTTCCTGACTCAAAGTGGCACCGTGCGTTGTTTGGGGCGAAAATACAATTTAAAAAAAGCTGACGGATAATACTTGAAACTTTGATTTTTTTTTTCATTAATACTATTCTGCGTTGTTTGGAGTTTCGTGCTGAGTTTTTAAAAAGACGGTATATTAAAACGTTTCTAAGATTGTGAGCAATATGTGTAAACAAACATTTGACAAATATATTTTTTCATCGACAACATGTATAAGCAAATCGAATCATGCAGATTCTTTTTTTTTTTTTTTGTAAAAACTGCTTTAATAATATTAAAGATAAAGGGTAGATTAAAAGAAGAATATTGCAGAAATCGTGCCCCTATCCATTTGTTTGTCGACAAGATCGAAATTAGCTTTAATGTAGAGTGCATTTTTTAATGAACACTATTATTTAAATATTGTAAAATTTAAACACCAAAAAACAAATGTTTTACAATGTATGAACAAACAAATGTTTTACAATGTATGAACAAACAAATGTTTTACAATGTATGAACAAACGAATGTATGAACAAGCAAATGTTTTACAACGTATGAACAAACAAATGTCTTTCACTGTATGAACAAACAACTGTTTTACAATGTATGAACAAACAAATGTTTTACAATGTATGAACAAACAAAATAACATTTAACGTTGTTTGTACTTAAAACTACTGCGCATTGTTTTGCCAATATCTTCCATGTTATCGGCCTTGAGTAGACATGCTGCTAAATCGAGGCGATTTTTATTTTTGTTCTCTTCCAGCGTACCCCTATACCATTGCGTTGGATTCTTCCTACACTGAAAACCAACTTTGTGTCTTATCTACTTTCGAGCAGATGCAAAACAATTGAACTCTTTCAATAGTAAAACTGTATTTTATGTATACATTTTAATAGTCGTTGTTAATACAGATAAAATCCAGTTCATTCTCAAACGTAAAGGGCAAACAAACATACAAACGAACAAACGACAACATTTTATTGATTTGTCGAAGTCGAAAATTTATTAATTCCTTTAATTAATCATGTGCAATAATAGACAATAACCGCATAGAATACTTTACCGTGTCATAAAGTCTAATATCGAATCTTTTCATTCATTTTACTAATATTTTTTAATTTTCAATGAACTAAAGAATATTTAAAAGTATATAAAAATCTTATATTATAGCCTTTTCTTCACCACAATTGGATCCTAACCAGAAATTGATGTATTGTGCGTTTGATGAACAAATTTAATCATATTTTATATTTAATATTTTAAGATTTTATTATTGTAGTTTAAATTACAAAGCATCGAACTATCTGAGCAAGGCATTTTTTCCTGTTCTCAATTATTTCCAAAGAGTTAACACCCAGGTCAGGGACCCGAACCTTGGATTAACCACTAAGGAGGCCGTCCTATCAGCATGTGCAGAATACTGGGGCTGTTGCGTTGCCATTTGGTGAATGGACTCTGAACTATGCAGTAGTTTCTAGTGGGGCCTTTCGATGTGGGTAACTGTTACGGCTTTACCTTATCATGGCTTACTTTTCCTCTCTGTCCTGCTCTAACCAAGTCTGTCGACCTGTACTACAAATCCCAATTCTCAACATGAAATATATCCAGAAAAATAACACGTGTAAACCTAGAACCCCATCCTCCAAGGTAGACCCCTACTACCATGTCTCCTTTTCCAACATCAGGGGTCTATGTTCCAACCTTCCAGAGGTTGAAACACAATTACAGGAGACGAAACCAGACATATTCTTCCTAAGCGAAACTGGAATAACGCCGACCACTTCCCTTGACTAATTCATAATTAAAGGATAATCTAACTTAACATCTAAATCTGACTCCCAAAATTGTCATGGGCATGGAATATGTGCCTACATTAAAGATGGCTTTCCGTGTGGTAGGGATATCTCCAGAGAAGACCTAATTTACCTTATATGTGCTTCCGGGTTGCACTTGCTTACACCACTGCATTTATATTTGCTCTCTTTCGCCCCCACAACAGTTGAGTTACTATCTTTAAGAGCATATCTGAAAAAATTGACCAAATCCTGTCTGCTCACCCTTCAACTAACATCCACATTTGTGGTTACTTCAATGTCTACAATGTGGAATGGCTGACCCATCCTAACAAGACAGATGATGAGGAGAGGTTCTGTTTTTGTTTTTGCCATTACCTATGTTTTTGCCATTACCTATGACCTCACCTAGACTGTTCACAAACCCACGTACTGCCCGATACTTCCAGTCAGTACGCTAGCCTTCTAGACCTTTTCACACAACTTCCCATAAGCTATGTTCAAGTTCCGTTCTGTCTCCTCTGGGATCTTCCGACCACTCGGTTGTATCAGTTAAGATAAAAACGAAATGCAATAAGTCTTCAGATGTACCTCTCCACCGTACTGTATATCGATAACCTACTGCTGACTGAGATAGTTTCCGTACACTTATATCTGATCTACCACTGCATTTCATGTTTAAAAACGATGTGTTTTGACCGAATGGCTAATTGTAGGCATAGACCTATTCATACAATCCAAAAAATTCCAACAGAAACCTAACAGCCAGCCATGGTTCTCCCCCAGAATGTGCTGCTGCCATCGCGCACAGAAATCACTTTTTCCATAGCTGAGCAGCGGCTTGGTTCCCACCAGTTTTGACAAATTGCAAACAGGATCCTGAACAAAAGCGTGCGTTCTATCCCAACCGTCAACAATGGACCTAAGGTCATCTCGTCAGCATCAGACAAGGCCAAACTATTTGCCAAGAACTTTGCAGCTAATTCTACCCTATACAAAGAAGGCCATCAACTCCTCATATTTCTTCCTATAACGAACAACACGCTCTACAACATACAAATATCTGTGCATGAGGTCGCCAAGCTAATCAAGAACCTAGATTCCAGTAAAGCAACTGGCCTTGACGGCATTCCAATTATAGTGCTGGAAAAGCTTCAACCAGAATTTGCCCCCATACTTAAAAAACTCTTTAAGTGTTGCATTAAAGAGAAGTGCTTCCCAACACCCGAGAAAACCTCATCAGTATGCCCTGTATTTAAGAATTTATGTGATAAGTCATCTCCCTCTCAGGACAGACAATAAGTCTCCTGTGTGGCATGAGTAAGCTGCTGGAATCCATATTAAATAGAGAAGTAGTCAACCACCTCAGCAGAAATAACCTTCTTAGTGACATGCAATATGGTTTCCGTTCTGCAAGATCTACAGCAGATGTGCTAACTGTTATATCTCATATGATTAGCCAATCTCTTGACAAATGCATCGTCTCTAAGGCAATTGCTCTTGATATATCAAAGGCCTTTGATAAGGTATGACATAAGGGCCTACTTCACAAGATTTCCAGGTGCGGTATAACTGGAAATGTTTTCTCGATCATTAAATCATTTCTCTCTGATAGGCTCATAAGAGTAGTGGTTGATGGGCAAAAATCAGAGGTCCTCAATATTAATGCTAGACTCCCTCAGGGGTCCATCCTAGGCCCAACTCTCTTCCTTATATGCATCAATGATTTCCCAAAACATATACTTAAATCATTCGTTTACATCTATGCTGATGACGCGACCATCTACGACAACACATTAAAGGCCGTAAATGACAAAGTTCTCTCTGATCCTCTCTCCTCTGATCTTGAGCGCATGGTACAGTGGGGGGAGGAGGTAGCTGGTTACTTTTAATTCATCCAAAACCAAACTCCTATCTTTACACCATTAACGCTCTGACCCCATCTTGCATCAATTGAAATGGGTGGCTCTCGTCTAGGGGAAGCTCCATATTTTGATAAGCTTCTGGGCTTGACCTTTACTCCTAACCTGAAATGGAACATGTACATCAAGTCAGTTGTCAAGGTAGCTGGAGAGATGGTAGGGTCCTTCTACCGCTCCAGATGATATCTCACTACTGATGCAATTCTCTATCTGTATAAAAGTCAAGTACGTCCAAGGATGGAGTCTGCTGCCACATCTGGGCAGGAGCTGCTAAAAACTGCCTATCCTGCCTTGACAGAGTACAAAATAGGCTTTGTGGCCTAGTTGGTGATGCCCTTTTCTCTTCCCTGCAAACTCTCTGCCACAGGAGAGACGTTGCGAGCCTGTCTTTGTTTTATCGTTACTACCATGGCAGGTGCTCGTCTGAGCTCCAATCTCTGGTCTCCCCCTCACCAATCTTTCACGATAAACACCCGCCTAGCTGAAACCACTATCAAAAATTTTCCCCACTCCTTATCTGTGCCAAAATAAAAACGTAGATTCCATGAACAAAGCTTCTTTCTTAGAAGTGCACGCCTGTGGGACTCTGTTCCGCCTGCCTGGATGCTTTCAAGTCCAATGTAAACAAATTCCTGATGAACCGCCCCCTTAAGTAAGAAACTTTATCAAGTCTCCAATACTAACGTACTGTACACGCAATAATCCTTGTCACCGAGTGGCTTCCTGGCCTTGATAAGTGGTGACTACATTGTAAAAATAAACATCTGGGCAGGAGTTGCTTGAAAGGACTTATCCTGCCTTGATAGAGTTCAAAGTAGACTTCGTAGCCTCGTAGGATATTCTTTTCTTCTCTTCCATTCAATCTCTTTCTCACAGAAGAGATGTTGCGAGTTTGTCTCTGCGTTATCGTTATTTTCATGGCAAGTGCTCGTCTGAGCTCCAATCCTTGGCCCCCCTCGCCAAACACTCGTCTAGCTGAAAGCACTATCAGTAATTACCCCTAGTCTTTATCTATGCCTAAACCTAAATATAGATTCCATGAACAAATCTTCTTTCTTAGAACTGTATGCCTGTGGAACTGTCTTCTATTTTCCTGCTTTCTAGCTGACTACTATATGGTTGTCGTCAAGTCCAACATAAACAAGTTTTTGATGAACCGTTCCACTTAAGTTAACAAATTTATCGAATTTCCATTACTAACGTTTACTACATTGTCCAATTGTACTACTGTACACTCTTTAATCCTCGAGTGGCCTCCGGGCCTTGATAAGGAGTGATGCCTACGTAACAAAAGAGTGTTATCTAGAATGAGATAGAAGTATGATTAATATTAGGATATAACATTGTCATTTGAAATTAAAAAAAAAAAAAAAAAAAAGGAATTAAATGCATGAATAAAATCGTATCAATTTTCTACTGTATTTATTTTTTTAAATCTTTGTTTTCCATCCAGATTGTTGGCATAAAGGAAACGGATACGACGCTGGACAGCACTTTCAAATCGGTTGCAATAATTGCAGTTGTCAGGCTAACGGTAAAATCAACTGTACCAAAATAATTTGTCCACCGAATGGTAACGAAACATAATTTTTTTCATTTTCAATACACATAAAATAAAGAATCATACTCAATGATAAATAAGTAAACTTCTATCATTCATTCGCGTGTTTATCAGCAGTTTGATATTTATCACAATTGCTAATAAAATATTAATATAAGTATGTGCAGTTTCTATTTTATATTTTAAAATTAGTAGATACTAGCGGATAGGGGCCATTTTCCTCGGTCGTAAAATACGCTTAAATATGATATTTTATTTTTCATATGTTATTATCGAGTCATGATTTCAAAAGTAAAAAAAAAAGTATTTGGGTGCCATCAGCTAAAATAAAAACCGAAGGCAAAACTGTAGCATTCAAAGCTGCTGACGTTACCACTTTACCAACCTAACACACATATGAACTAATTAAAAGATGAATGTACAGAAGCCCATTTTTAACCCCTTTAAAAATATTTTAACCGGCTAAATCCCATAAAAGAACGTTCTATAAAAATCCAATCATTTGAAGCCCTTAGCGCCACTTTGAGACTTTTAGTTTCGGCAGCGATAGAGTTTGAAAATATGAGGACAGGACAAACGGACAGAGCGCATTTTATATATAATATTTATCGCATATAATGTTACATAGTGAATATATATTTTGCTTTTGCGTCTACTTTACATTATTTTCTTACTTGTAACATGTTATTAATAAGATAATGAACATATTTGAACATCCTCTGTACAGCGGCTGTCACAATGACTAAAGAAACAACCATTAAATGGTTTACACTTCCTAAAGCTATAAGTTAACAAACATCTCGATAAAACTGATAAAAATACCCATTATGAAATAAAATATAATAAAACTTTCGTGAATGTATAAAGAGAACCTATTCCAAATTTTTCTCTGCGTCATGTTGATCACAACATAATTCCCACCGAAATGACTTAGTATATGGAATAATCAATATATATATATATATATATATATATATATATATATATATATATATATATATATATATATATATATATAAACTGGCCACTTTAGGGGTGCTTGATTGTCATATATGTCAATGCAATTGGATTGGGTTGATTTTGTCTGATGGATTGAGGGTATCAGATTGACAGTTTCTGGCTGCTGTTTTAAGACTGATAGTACAAGAGCCCTAACTCTTTGGTAGCTCTTAGAGAGGCTGCTTCATCATCAGTTGTATAATATTGAGATGGTTGTAGTGCCATATCGCGCATGGAAAAGAGAACCTGCACCCATCTCTGATGGGATTTCCAGAGGCCACAATCATGTAGATAAAGTGTCGGCTGATGGTCTATTTGTGTTACATGTTTGGTATTCTGCACAACTACTTTGTCCAGCACCTCTCACCCTAAAACTGAAACTTTTAAATAAAATAAAATGGCAGGTCAATCAAAAATTACGATTAAACCAGGCTATAACTCAAACAAAATTTCTTTGAATTCATTCACGAATATCCGTGGGTTTAAAACTAAGTTAGATGATGCTGAATCATTTTTCTAACAAACATGCCTGATATCTTAGCGCTAAGTGAAATTAACTTGCACTCTTTTATCGCCTCTAACCACTTAAACATGCCTGGTTATCTCCCACTTTGCCGTAAGGACCCAGACAAACTGTGTCAATCGTTTTATTGCAGATTAGTAAAATATCAATATTTCACTAAATATACGTCACAAAAAATGAAAATTGTACCATCAATGGACTGCTTTAAGGTTAGTTATTTCCCAAAATTTTATTCAAATTCATACTATATTAACGAAGTTATGACATTATATTTATTATTACTATGTAAATTATACTGTCCATCGCTTTATTGAAGATCTCTTAAAATGCCAAAAAATCAGGCGATTAAAGGTTATCGAAAAGCAAAAGAATATTGCAGAACGATTGTCCATCAAAGATTTGATCACAGAGCTAGAAAGGGATCCTAGAACCTTGGCCTCATTCTTTAACAACCTGAACACAAAATCCAGAAAAATAAGGGCACAAGGAGAAACCTTTCAGATCGTGATATTCGGAAAATTCGTAAAGAAGTCAACCGAAACACAAACATCACCAGTGCTTCCGCTTTTGAAAAAGCTGGAATCGCTCCAAGATCCAGGAAGGTCGGATACAATGTGTTGAATGAGATTGCAAGGAACGTCAAACCTCTTCGAAGACCTCCATTAAGAAAGAACATAGGGAAAAACGAATGGCTTAGATACAGAATTACATGAAAATGGACTTTTCACCAGGCCCTATTAAGGGATGAGGCCCATGCTAATCTTGACGGTTTGGATAAATACATCAAAGTTTGTAAACTCGAACGGAACATGACCCGTTACAGAGTTCATCGCCAACAAGGAGGTGGAGGCATCATGTTTTGGGCGGGAATCATTGGGGATAAGTTGGTTTGGCCATGCCGAGTGCCAGAGGGTGTAAAGCATACCAGCAATGCATGCATTTCTTGGATAATCATTTGTCGACATGACTAGATGACCTACCATTTTAACGTCGCTTTGAGATGATGTTAATACATGACAATGTACCATCCCATTCTGCTTGTGGCGACTGTAGCCTTGCTTGAATTTATGAGATTCGTTGGGGAAACTCTCATGGCCTGACCACCGTGTTCTCAAGACCTTAACCCCATTGAATATCTCTGGTCAATATTAAAAAGAGAAGTTTCTGAGGGAGGAGAGTAATTTAATTCAAGGATGCCTTGTGGAGGAACATAGTTGACGTTGCTAAAGTCATAACTCCTTTTAAGATAAAAAAATTGACTTCCTCAGAGGACAAAAGGTTGTTTTAAGTTATTTTTAAAAAATGGTGCATATGTCAATAAATAATTAATTTATGTGACGCTAATACCTACAATATGTTTTGTTTATCATTTTTTGACAGAAAAATATAACAAAAAATAAAGTTCGCAAGATAATACATTGTATTTTTTCCATAAAACAACATTTTAAGAGACCTGTAATAAAGCGTTGGACAGTGGAAATTCAACGATAAAGAATAAAATGCCATAACTTCGTGAAGATTCCATGAATTTGAATAAAATTTTTGGAAATAACTACCCTTAAACAGCCGTTTGGTGATATAATTTTTTATTTTGTTGTAACGTATATTTAGTGAAATATTGATATTTTACTAATATGCAGTAAAGGGATTGACACAGTATATATCGAAACACCATCCCCTTGACTAGATAAACAAAACTACAATAAGACGACCACACCTTTATGGGCTTTAGACAACATGCAACATAACGATCATCATCATCATCATCATCATCATCATCATCATCATCATCATCATCGGCTTGAGCCCCTGAGGGGTATATGCCATCCACAACAGCCCACAAGCGTCCACGATCCTGGGCGATTCGCTCCAGATTCCTCCAAGAGTAGCCAGTCTGCTTGGCGTCCGCCTCCAGGTCTCGTCTCCAGGTTTTCTTTGGTTGGCCTCTTTTCCTCTCAGCACTGAAGCGTCCTTTCGGCTTTCATCTCAACACGTCATACTTTTTGCAGGTGCAGGGCCTTTTATCTCACAGAAACGGGCCTTTTTGGACGTTTGTAGATTTTTTTTGTAGCGAAGGGATCTTTTTTCGGGGTAAGAGTGCTGGCTCCACGCCCAATCTCCCCAGAAGTTATGTGGAGTGCTCTGTGGAGTGCTCTTAGCTATAGGCTTAGCTGTTGGGGTCACTGAGACACACAAGCTTCGCAACCAACGCTAAGGTTGCACCTGCTTTGGGAAGCAATATAATAGTAGCTACTTATATTCTCTCTTCGGGTCTCCTTCGATTCAGGACGGTACCCTAATAAACCAAGTCTCTGATAGCATAGATACAGCACTGTCTCTCGATACTAGAGCACAAGTACATGTATTCAATGTCTACCACAGTAAATGGCTTGGATTCTCTACTTACATAGACTCAGCTGATAGCATAATGCATAGTTCTCTATATTTCATTCCCTATCAGACGGTTACGTTTCCGAGATCAGCAAGATAAACATGCCTCACTGCTAGATCTATTTCTGAGCACAGTTTCCCATCATTGTGTAACGAATACCCATAGATTCCTCGGGAATGCTAATCTCGCTGTTATAATGGTAGAAATCGACCTAAATCCTCGACCCAAAACTGAAGAGCCATTGCTCAAAACGACAAGGTATTATAAGAAGGCTGACTGGGAAGCCATCAGGGATCTCATCAGAGATGTCCCATGAGGAAATATTTTTCTTCCCGCTGAGTAGTGCGTAAATGAGACTACTGAATCGTTCAAAACAGCAACTGAAACTTTTCCACGCAGAAATTCGTTAGCAAACCCCACTCTCCCCAATTTATTTACTTCTACTTGTGCAGCTTCCATTGCTCAATGGCAGCATAAATAAAATATATTTTGGAGTTAAAAAATTAATCAAACGAGAAAACGACATCTGTTATTAACGTTATCATACATATTTTATTGCCTTTTGAAATAGTGGACTGAATGCAAAGAAAACTACTTCCAATTTTTATATTATATATCATTGATCTTCAGTCTAGTTTCATGATTCTTTTAATTGCATTCTAAATTCCAATCTATCAGAAACGTCCATTAGTAAAACACAAAAACAGATATCCTTACGATGTGTCTATTAAATAATTGATTACATATTGTATTAGGCCGCCACCATCGACAGACAATACTTGTTAAAAGATGTATGACGTCACGTTTAGGTAACGACTAGTAGACAATAATGTACATATATACACACACATACATATATATATGTAAACATATATATATACACATATATACATATATACTTAAATAAATATATATATATCCATATATACACACATATATACCCATATATTTACAAACACACACACACACACGCACACACACACACATATATATATATATATATGTTGTTTTGAAAAAAAAACGAATGAATTTATGAAATGATCAACGTTTCGTCCGTGTTGCAGAGGACATCTTCAGGATATTAAAAGGAAAAATGCAAAAAAAGAAAACAATCATAGACCATACGAAAATGAAAAGGAAACAGTGTTAGAATGCTACCCATCGGGAAGGAAACTATGTGTGTGTATGGGTTGTTCAATGTCTATATATACACTTTTAAAAATACGTTAAATAAATATGTACACTTTTTTTCTTTTTTCTCTGAACTTATTCATTTTGTTGAATTATTTAAGGATTAAGGAAAAACGGTTAACCAGGATCTCTTTTGATATTTTGTTCTATATATATATATATATATATATATATATATATATATATATATATATATATATATATATATACTAAGAGAGAGAGAGAGAGAGAGAGAGAGAGACGCGTGTATATACACATTTATATACACGTTATGTTCAACGGCAAGAAAAATTCCTGTTTGTTTCTCTTGCAATCCGTTTTTTGCGATTTGGCGGAATTATCCCTGCTGTACAAGGAAGCATGCATAACAGAAAAAATGTACTAATATATATATATGTATGTATACATATGCATATACACTAATGTATATATACGCATATATACATATATATACATATACATATGCACTATATACAATAAGTAATGACCCTGACACACTTCCAGTTAGATGATCCAGCTGAATTTTTGCATGGGCAATGATTTAAATCTCTACGGGTTATGTAACAAATTACAGCTCTGAACTAACTATGGTTTCTGTTTGACAAGTGTTTGAACTGAGTCAGGTGTGAAATGGAGCCTGTTGAATATCGAGCAGTGATCCGGTTTTTGTATTTGAAAGGACGCACACCACAGGAGAATTTTGATGAAATGAAAGAAACTTATGGTGATAATGCCCGATCATATGACCTTGTAACATGCTGGCATCGTGAATACAAACATGGCCGGAAGTCTGTGGAAACAGCTCCCAGACTTGGTCGCCCCCTCTGCCATTGATGAGGCATTTGTCCGTCAAGTTGAGGCTGCCATTTTGAAAAATCGGCGCATTACTATTCGCCAAATAGCTCAAGATGTAAAGATTAGTACAGGGTCTGTGGAAACTATCATTCATGACCATTTGCATATGCATAAGGTGTCTGCCAGATGGATTTCCAGATTGCTCATACCATTCCAGTAGCGAGAACGCGTCGAGTGCTCGAGAATGAATTTGGAGATGTGCCAAGAAGATGAGTCAAAGTTTTTCAAAAGACTGATTACACAGGATGAAACCTGGGTCCATCACTATGATCCAGAGACCAAAGCTCAGTCAATGAAGTGGAAGCACTTGGACTCACCACCTCCATAGATGGCAAGGTTGCAGCCCTTCGCTGGCAAGGTCATGGTCACAGTCTTCTAGGACCATAACGGAGTAGTAATGACAGATTTCCTGGCAAAGGGTACCACAATTACAGGAGCTTATTATGATTCACTTTTGAAGAAATTAAGGGGAGCTATCAAAATCAAGAGGCGGGGCAAGATCAGCAAAGGTGCCCTCCTCCTGCAGGACAACGCTCCGGTCCACAACTCGCATGTCGCGATCAGAATCACGGGCGTGTGGTTATGAAATCCTTCCACATCCTCCCTACTCTCCTGACCTTGCACCCTCTGACTTTCACCTCTTCCCAGCCATGAAGTTGTTTTTGAAAGGAAAGCGCTTCCCAGATGATGCAGTATAGATTTCTGAAGTCACGTCGTGGGTGGAGGATCAACCTGGAGTGTTCTACAAAAACGGTCTCCAGAGCTGCATCAAACGATGGGAGAAACGCATAACTCTGGGTGCTTCCTATGTAGAGAAAGACTAATAACTGTGCCAAGTTTCGTTGCTCTACTGCTATGGCAAGCGGGTCAGGGGCATTACTTATTGCACGCTCCTCGTATGTACATATATATATACATATACACACATATATATACATACATATATAATATAAACAAACATATATAAATATACACAGATGCGTACATACATATTATACATTAATACGATAGCGTGTATGTTATTTTATGCGTCACATACATCTTTTTTCTTCCGAGTGACTGTCGTTTAATTGTTATGACCTTCCATTTATATAATAAATAATTTTACCAAGAATTCTTCATCAGTTTTGTTTTCGATTTCGATCATAGCTGAAATACTCGTTAGATATATAGATATATTTTTTCTTCATAAGTTTCGATTCAAGCTGATGCACCCAAATCATATAGGTCCTGGATATGACTTTAAACTATATCCGATGGTGAGGCCTCAGCTTGCGGGCTTTGGGGAGTGTGGGGGCCACCTTTTAATTGCCATTGCTCCCAGGTCCACTCTGACCTAGAGTGGTAGTACCTATTAGGGTCCCAACTCTGGGTTAAATAGAAACCGACTTGAAAAAATATATAGATATTCTATTAAAAAATTTCTTCAAAATCACTGGATTTGGCATTAAATAACCTGAAAAGTGTTGATATGCCGTAAAACAAAAACAACCAACCAACCAAATCATATGGATATATTTTTTTTTATTATTTTTGAAATCATAGCTTCATAATATATAAGAATTGATAGAAAATTGACTCTATAATAAGATATACGGAATCTGCATTAATTGAAATATCATATTTAAGCTACGCCGGGTGTCCCTGCTAGCTTAGATAAATAGTTTTGTAGTTTTAACAAAAGGCCTAAAATGATATTAGGGTCTCTCCATTTATGCTGAACATCCACAAAATGTCAACATCAATATATTTCATATGAAAGAGTTCGCTCTGAAATTTCCACAATTTCAAATTATTCATAATAAAAACAATAAATAATTTTTTTACCTTAGAATTCATGATAAACTGCAGGGACAACGCATTTTTTTTTATTTGCTTCTATTTTTTTAAAATTGTTATTGAATTAAGTGTAAGTATAAATCATGTTTGTGAGTTTTCTCTATTTTAATATATTTAAAAATGTGTTTTTCTAATTTTTTTTGTAAAATGCTGTCATTAATTATTGACAGTATGATTGTTCGACATTTCTTTCTGGCTTTTCCCATCATGCGTGTCGTCTTTTTTCAGTTAACAGACCTTTTTCCTCGGTGGTGGTGATTAATTCTTTCAGCTACATACACTGCGACTGATTCATTGTTTTTAAATACAAAGTACAAAATGGCGTCTAGAACTGCACGTTATGTACTTATTTAGACCGTTTAATTTTGATTCGTGTATTTTTATTAGATTTTGTATTTTTGTATGCATCAATGATTATCAATTTAAATTTCGCTGTTTATTACGTTTCCCCATTATTATTTTTATATTATTTTTTGTGCCGTTACATTTTTGTATAAAATATTACGATAATAAACGTTCATTTACAAAAGGTTGGTTTTGCATGAGGATTCACTTAAAAATATCAATTTTAATATGAATCACTTTTTAGTATCATTTCATTGTTCCATATTTTTTTCTAATATGCATAATTGCTTTTATCGCATACTTTGAAAACGACAAATTATTTTTTAAAAATTAACACTTACATTAACAGTTTAACTTCTATTCTTTCATGTTTGCGATAAGGCTATGTTCTTATTTTTTCAGATATAATGAAATTCATTATTTTTCACCAGGAAATATATTTTATACTCTTCACTCGAACATCAATTCACGTGAAATCATTTTTCTTTTTTTTCCCCCAGTCCCTCTGCTTCACTGTTTTTTTTTTTTTTTGTTTTTGTTTTTTTTCTTCTTAACTTTTACGCAAGCCTTCTCTACGGCTCTTTTGCAGTTTCATTAAATACTTTGCACACAAAACCCGATTCTGTATTTTGCTAACTCATCCACTCTAATGAGAATTTTGCTAACTCATCCACTCTAATGAGAACGAAGCTCCACGGATTAACGACAATTCATTTCATTTGTGTTTCCTTTTTGAAAGTTAAATATGTTTTTAACTCTTGATAAAGTATATTTTTAACATACTAGCATGGGTGCCCGGTGTTGCCCGGGTGTTTTGAGGTGTATGCTGAGCAAAACAAAAAACGGTCAAATTTTAAAAATTTGACCCCTATTATGACTCCTTAAAATGTATTGTTTAGGGCTCATATACAGTTATTAAGCTAGATCCATGTCCAAAGAATCTACATCTAAAATTTCACGTGTTTAGACCCAAAATTGTAGGAGGAGTTTGGTAGAGTTCTCAAAGGTCAAATCGTTGAACTTTGACCCCTTAATCGCAAAATTTCTGTCCGAAAACCAATCACATCGATTTTCCAAAATCTCAGTACCCTGTATATCAAATTTCAAATCTGTAGGCTTAAAATTCGTAGAGTTATTGCGTAGGGAAATGTACACAGACACACGGACACAAACACAGACACTTTCACTTTTATATATATATATATATATATATATATATATAGAGAGAGAGAGAGAGAGAGAGAGAGAGAGAGAGAGAAAGATTTTATTGTTTGTTCTTACACACAATACATATATATATATATATATATATATATATATATATATATATATATATATAAACATATAAACATATATATATAATCAGCCGGTAAATCTAGACCAATTCACTTATTTGAAAGGTTCTATATACCTATAAAGTTGTCGACGCCTCTCTTGATGTCTCGAGAGGGGGAGGAACCCAGAACCCCTCGAAATAAACAGTGTGAAAGCTGTGGAAGGACATCGCACCAGAACGAGCTAAACGGACGGAAGAAACGTCCGACGAGTGAACTCTGATGCCATAATTGTAGAATTACTGGATCCTTACGAAAAGTGTGTCAAAAACCAGAAAGATCGACAACGTTGTCAACGGATGATTCGATACGATACCAGTAAAAATACTTAACAGCAGAGAAGGAGGAGGAAAACCAGCGTTTGATAAATGAAAATAAAAATTAGCTGCAATACCACATTTTGAATGGAGAAAAGTAGATTCAAAAGAAGCTCCCCCCCCCCACTGAACCGCCACCCACCATAAAAGTCGAAGTATCTTTAATACCGGAGTCCTATGTTGAATTTAAGCGTGCTTTAGATAAGGACACTTGCCGTGGAATACACCATATCCAAGCCATCGCAGATACTGGAGCTTAAACATGTTCTAGTATCTCTGAAATACTCTCGGGCACATACGTTGGAGGTTCTGATGGAGTTCGTCAATTTGTCGGTAGTACTGCTCCACCGTAATCGTTTTTCCCGGATTCAAGAAGCTGTGATTGATGAGACCAACTGCATATCACCAAGTAATCACGATAGCCGTTTTTGGTGCAATTTCGGCTTCGGAAAGTGTTGTGGTACCATTCCGCCATCCCACTACTGTGCCGAACGTTGGTTGTTGTAGAGAATCCATTTGTCATCACACGTTACAATCCGCTCGAGAAATGGATCGTTTTTATTGTGCAAAAGTAGCGTAAAAGACACCATTAAGTGACGTTCTTTTTAATTATTGTTCAATTCATGTGATAGCCATTTATCAAACTTTTTTGACTTCCTTATTTCCTTTAAATGGCGAACGACGGTTGAGTTGTCCACCTCGAGTTCAACAGCAACTTCTTGTGTGGTTTTGCGAGGATCATCTTAAATTAAGACTTTTAAATGCTCGTTTTCAATTGCAGTCTTCATCTTCGAGGCTCTCAGCACCAGTGCGAAATTAAACTAGAACAAGATAATCGTGCGGGTTTGAATTTTATGCTTGGCCTTTTTGGTTAAGATCAAAGGTCTGTGTTAATAGATGCTGCTCTTAGCTTTTTAAGATTTTTAAGCTTTTCTTGGCCTTTTGGCCAAGCTGAGCCACTACCTTCAAGAGGAGCAACCATGGCACCCCGCGATTACTGCCACTCTTCCCGACCTCATTGCAGACCGCGGGGAGATTTAGCCTTCTTGAAAAAGTGCCGAGCCACGCTAAAATGACTACCAAGGTCCAGCGACCTTGTGACTGCTACCCGTAGGGAACTCCACAGGGATCTAGTGAGGGGGGCCGCCGATGACCTGCTATGCGCGCGTTTGGGTTGGCAGCAGAGTAAGATCCGCTCCACGTCGAGTTGGGTGCCAGGTTCGAGTCATCTGAATAATTCAGAGTTTTCTCTGACCTGGCAATTGGCCTGAAATGCATTTCCACTTAACAACGTACAATGCTGTTCTGTTTTTTTGGAGTCGCCTGCTTGTCCCCGTTGTGAAACAACAGCCGTAGAGACGACTGATCACGCTTTCTTCGATTGCCGCGAACTGCGCCAGTACTGGTCATATGTCAGTGGGGTGACGATTCGCATCGATCCTGAGCATCCACGTCCGATTACCGTATCCAATGTCGTTGACAACGTGAGGCCACCATGGGACCGGGAAAGACAAATGGTCTACATTACGATCCTGGTCATGGCGAGAATGGTGATTTGGACGTCGCGTCTGCAAGATGGCCGGGGGGGTGTCTTTTTCTGATCAGGATCTGATCGCTTTCTTTAAACACCAACTACGGGTGAAGATCAGATGTGATAGAAGAAAGCTGCGTCGCGCGGCATTTGGCAGAAGATGGATACATGCAGCAAGTCTGTGTGTACGAAGAGGAGTCAAATTTGAATACGTGTTCCCCGCCTAGGTGTGGAACGCGCAGTTCCGTAAAGTAAAATTAAACAAGTAGCCTCTCAGCTAGCTGAGTGTGCGTTCCATCCGTCCCTGATTAGGAAGCCTCTAAGATACCCACCCCCTGCAATTTTTGTTTTCACCCCTTCCTCTAAATTTCACCCATCTTGGAAAGAAAGAAATACAAACTTACCCCTATCCCTTACCCATAAAATTTTCTTTTCTCTATTCACCCGCATCTTGAGGGCACCCCCACTTAGAGACTGACCCACAGAAGCGAGGTTCCTTTTACAAACCTAGTGGAACGGGCAGTCTATCAACTAAACGGGGTTGGGAGGGTCCTACTAATAACCTCCTCCCCCCCTGCCTCGACACATATGAATTATTGTACCATTTTTATTATCTTTTTTTGTTTTTACACGTCAATAAAAAATGTTTTAAAAATTGGGAGATAAGTAGGACGCCCCCCAGTATGAAAGGGTGAATGCGATATTATGGTGAAAGAAGATACTAGCTGGGAGAAACTTTTGATTTTGTTTAGTTCTGGAGCGACAAGGATGACCAACGACCTCAATAATCCCCCCTTTTGAGTTGCCATGTGCCTAAATTTTTTGTTCATTGTTGATTTTCAATGTATTTTTAACATGAATAAAGGATTTAATATCTCAAAGTGTAGTATCTGTTCTGGCATATACTGCAAGCAAAGACCATATGTGTGGCCAACCCCACATATAAGACCTTGGTCCATGTAGTGGCAACCCTTCATACCAATTGTCACTATCCAGCTCCCCTACTCCCCTGGGAGTTGGTTCCCATTTCCCCTTCAGTCTTCACATTAAAAATCGGCCTTGTGCCTAATTTGCTCGGTGGGGGAGTAAATAAATACCCTTTTCCCGGCCTTTTGGCCAAGATCAAAGTGTAGTATCTGGTCTGGCAGATACTTCAAGCAAAGACCATATGTGGGGGCGACCCCACATATAAGACCTTGGTCAATGTAGGGGCAACCTTTCATACCAATTGTCACTATCCAGCTCCCCTACTCCCCGGGGAGTTGGTCCCCATTTCCCCTTCACTTCTCACATTAAAAATCGGCCTTGTGCCAAATTTGCTCGCTCGGGGAGTAAATAAATACCAACCCCACATATAAGACCTTGGTTAATGTAGGGGCAACCCTTCATACCAATTGTCACTATCCAGCTCCCATACTCCCCGGGAAGTTGGTCCCCATTTCCCCTTCACTCCGCACATTAAAAATCGGTCTTGTGCTTAATTTGCTCGGTGGGGGAGAAAATAAATACCCTTTTGGGGCCTTTTGGCCAAGATCAAAGTGTAGTATCTGTTCTTACTACAGGCTGTACTTATGTTTGTAACTTTTCCTTGGTCACATAGCTAAGATCAAAGTGTAGTATATATCCTTAACAGATGCTGCGCTTACATTTGTAACTTTTCCTCGGCAATGGCAGGGGAAATCCTTCCATGCTAAGGCATTTTTAATCGCATGCAAGTCACTCCATCGGTCGGTCTGTAACACATTTACATTTTATTTTATTTTTTTTAAGCAAGGGTTATGGAGTAACATTTTTGTCCCCCAATTTATCAGAGAGAGACCTATGTTTTCAATGGGTCCGTCTGTCCGTTAATCCGGATGACTGACAGATAAGCGTCCATTAGTTTTTCCTGAAATTTTGTCACAAATTATCTTTTAATATATAAATGTGCATAGTAATTTTTTTTTTTTTTTTGTGAAAAATCTTGTTTTGCCCGCAGGGGCTCCAAAGGGGTCAAAAATGGCCCAAAATGACACTTTTTGTCCCGTAACATTTGATCCATCCATTAGATTTTTCTGAAACTTGCCTAAAATATGGAGGACATTGTTCTTAATCTAAATTCAGTATGGATGACCTTGACAAAAGTCTGGTTAGCGTCCCCCGGGTACTTTTAGTGCTAGAAAACACACCTTTTGGGGACTCCCATGTAGCACCAATTTTTGAAACTATATTTCGTACAGAGGGGGACCATGCATGGGCGGCTCGTTTTTTAAGCAAAGGGCATGGAGTAACATTTTTCTTTCTTTTTATGTTTATTATTGGTATAATAAACACAAAAAGAAATAAAAAGTACATGTGTTATGGACAGACTGATTTATTTATTGGTTTTCGGGGTTCCTGAATACGAAAATAACGTTTCAGATGCCCTTTATCAAATAGTTTTTGTGATATAAAGTGGGGGATCACTTTTCTGTATTAATTTAATGTAAAATGATCACCCACTTAACAACCAGTCAGCCTCAAAGCTATTCAAGTCATCCTCAGATCATTCAAGTTGTTTTTGAAGGATTCCAGTTATTTTTTAAGCATTTAAGTCATTCTTAAGTTCATTAAAGTCATTCTAAGTCATTTACCTTTTATTTATTTAAGACATTTCAGCCCACGTTTCGGCCATTTTAGTTTATCTTTAAGAATTCCATGTCAATCCTACATTCACGCATTCATTCATTACACGAGAGCACGCGACTAATGGCTATCGGCCTTGTTATAACTGCATACGGCGCAAAGCCAACTAAAAAAATGACTGGAGCCATTTTAAACTTCCTGATGCCGATGAATCGTTGTTTGGACTAGTGAACCAAGTATCGTAACCATTTTCACAAGCTGATATCATATCCCCTTTTCGAATATTGTTGTGCATAAAGGACCTCAAATTCGTTTGGCATGGAACTCTAGACAAGCTTTTTGTAAGAGTCCAAAAAAAAACATTTTTCGGAAAATCGAAGAGAGAGTCAAAACATTCGAGATGAACAGGACAACTGTCGTAATTGTCTGTATTTTTGAGATGCGTTGTTTTCATTGATTGAGATTGTCGGACTGACTTCCTCATCTTGGTTGTTATTGTCACAACGTTTCAGCCGTTTTGCCCTCCGGCCTCCTAGATCATGTGAACTGAATAAGACCATCGATACAGTTAACAATGGAGAAAGAAAAAGATAACCAACTGGCCTTCCTTGATATACTCATATCACGCACAGAGCATGGGTTTAAGACATCCGTATATCGCAAGCCTACCTTCACCGGACAATACTTAAACTTCAACTCCCATCACCCATACAGTATCAAACATGGAATCGCACGCTGCTTACAACATCGAGCAGAGACAATAAGTAGCGACACCATTACATACCACCAAGAAATGGTCAGGTTGAAGAATACCCTCCGTCGTAACAACTACCCCGATAGCATACTATCCACCAGACGTGTTAATAGTATAAGAGAGGAGAATGAAACCCAAAAACCTCCAACGGTCTGCCTACCATACATACGAGGCATCTCCGAAAAGATTCCGAGAATATGTGCCCCCTACAACATCAGGACGGTATTCAAAAGCGAGTCAACACTCAGACGACACCTGGTACGAGTGAAGCCCCGCATGGATGAGAACATGACCAGAAACTGCATATACTCCATCCCATGCAGTTGCAGAAAGGTTTACAAGGGTGAAACATGCCGCCCCCTTAAAGTAAGGGTGGAAGAACACCGAAAAGCGGTAACTAAAGGGGAGACGGAAAAATCGGGTATAGCCAACCATGTCTGGATGGATAGGGGGGAATCATCGCCCCCTATGGGATGAAGTAAAAATAATAAACAGAGAGACCCACTGGAAAGTGAGAAAACTTAAAGAAACAGCTCACATGCTCGGACATAACAACCTACTGACCAAAGGTGCTGAGTTCAATCCTGAACGAAGGCAGTGAAAAAAGTAACATTGAAAAACAGAGAATCAGCAACTATGTCCCAAAGCCTAGCTGGAGTCCGAACATGGTACCCCCGTAATAATAATAAAGGGTTGGGTTCGAGACTCCTAACAAACCGTTCACCTGACGAAGGCCGGAGGGAAAAACGGCCGAAACGTTGTGACAATAACAACCAAGATGAGGAAGTCAGTCCGACAATCTCAATCAGGACAACTGTCCTTTCAACGAACTATAGCAAGATTGGCATCGGGTATTTTCTGTTTCAGAAACACTGCCAATGCCCAATGAAATTAGGACCTAACTGTGTGAGGACCACTGGAAAATGATTTGGGCCGGATCCCAGTTTATGAAGGATGTAGACTCGCTACTCTCAAATAGATCCAGAGAGAGAGAGATAGAAAGAGAGAGAGAGAGAGAGAGGGTGGCTCTGGCATTGCTATACGGAGTGAAGTCTTGTAGAGTTGTGCGTTTTAGGGTGCCTAAATTTATTGGTTACAGTAGACCACCAGCTACTGATAAAAATATTCTTGGATCAAGTCCTGAAAAATATAAAGAACCCTCGTCTTTTTTCTTTTAAAGAACGGTCGTAAATGTACAGGTTTCGGAATAAGCATGTTCTTAACGGCGCACCAGACTGTACCTCTCAACACCTTGCACCGTCAAGACATAGCAGATTAAAGAACAGCAGATTGAGGGGGCCACGCAAGCATCAATCACAGTTGCGTACGCACATGACCTCAAATTTCCAGCTATAACCTTGAATAGAATCGTGGCAGCTGCGGCCACTGATGGGGATGCCGACCCTTAGCGATATATATGAGACGGGTTCCCCAAGCCACGACACGAACTGCCACCGAAATTCCGGCAATTCTGGGCAATGGTAGACCAACTATTGTTTAGAAGGAGTACCAAAAAAGGGGATACAATTCTGATACCATATCAGATTAGAGTTAAGGTATTAGAGACATTGAACTACGCCCATCAAGGGGTGAATGGTATGTTAGCTAACGCTATACAAAGATTATTTGGGCCCGGTCTAGACGCTAGTATCCTACAAACAAAGGCGCAGTTTCGAAAATACAATTCGATCGTCCCATCTCAACCGAGAGAACCACTAATACCACGCTCAAACCCGGAATTACTGTTCCAAAAACCCACAGACCTACAGGATATGCATGGGAAGAGCTACATGATATAGGCAGACCGATACACCAACTAGATTGAAGTTGTCCCGCTACGATCAAGGAATGCTGTAGCAGTATGCGATACATTGAAGGATTGGTTCTGCACATATGATGCCCCGAGGGAGATATCATTGGTTCTGCACATATGGTGCACCGAGGGAGATATCATTGGTTCTGCACATATGGTGCACCGAAGGCCACTTCGACATTGGGGTATTAATCTTTCCTGTGAGACTGGGGCATAAAGAGACGTATATCATCCACACATTATCCCCAAAGTAATGATCGTGCCGAACTGGTTGTAAAAAACGCCAAAAAATGCTCATGGACTGCATTGATGGCTACGGCCACCTACGATATAGGAACACACCCCATCATGATCTCGTATTGTCACCAGCTGAAATGTTATATGGTCGAACAATAAGGGATCACCTCCCTATGCATCGAGAGAAGCACCGGATTCACAATCGATGGACAGAAACCAAATAATTAAGAGAAAAGGCGATGACAAAAAGGCATGTGATAAACAAAAAACAATACAAAATGCATAGCCGTAAACTCCAACAACTCCAGGTTGGCGAATCTGGTCCTGTGTAGAATCAGGATGGACCATATCCGCGACGATGGAAGGAAACGGGGAGTAGTTGTCGAGACCATGTGTAATGCTCAATACAGGATACAGTTGGATGAAGCTGAAGGATAGCACTGCGTAATCGTCGTTTCCTCTGGAAGATTCAACTTATCATGGATACGCCAGATTATTCCTGTGTACAACCACACCCTCAACCACCGCCTCAAAGGCCAAGAATGGAGTACAGTGTATTCCCGCCTGACATACATTAGAGGATGGACGTAGAAAAGACATATAATGATGTAGTGATGGCAGACGACACATTTGATGCAGAGGTGGCTAACAAACTCGATCAGGCAGAATCAGCGAATCCGATCCCACGACGCAACATGCGAGTAACACGACCACCAAGACAATTATCCAACTCACAACTACGCAGAACTTTCCCAACAAGTGACCACAAAACACCGATGTTGCGGTCATAAGGCGGGGGACATGTAGAGAATGGGAACGACCAATGAAACGTGTCGGAAAAAAGTGAAACACCAGTCATCATGCGGTGTTATAAATTCAGCACTGGTCTTTTTAAATTCACTTTACACATTATTGCTTTCATATTACGTATCAGTTTCCTTGTGGTTACATTTTTTACGTTCTTTTATAAAAATTTGTAATTTCTTTAATGATTGGCTGCGCATGATAATTTAGTTCAAAACAATTATTGATTTTAGTAAGAATCACTTTTTAGAACCGTTTGTTACGTATGTACCTCTTTGACTTACTAAATTTCATTTGCATCAATGTTTATCAGCTGCAGTTAACTTTTTCTATTCCTCCGTTGTTGTCAACATTTTTTTTTATTTAGTTTATTGGGTCATATTGGTTCATTAATGGCAAAATCATCCCACGAAGCAGCAACTTTATGGCAACCTACCTTCCATATATAATACTATAAGGGAAAGATGCCTAGAATTTGCCGGTCACTGTCTGAGGAGTAAGCATGAATTGGTGAATGATGTATTGCCATGGACTCCACGACACGGACGCGCAAGCAAAGGACGACCTAGATCCACGTACACCCAGCAAATAGCACACGACGCCAACTGTGAACCTGAAGATCTGAGGCAGCTGATGGAAGACAGGAAACTCTAGAGAGGAAGAGTCACATTGGTCCGGGCAACAGCCCGTCATGATGATGATGATGATGATGATGATGATGATGATGATGATGATGATGATGATTGTTTAATTACTCTTCAAATAACAATCCATGTGTCTCAAGTGAGCATTTTACCACTTCGTAAACGGTTCCTGTTCTGACTTTGTTATATTTTAAGCAGAAATGTGCATCATTGTTTATTCAATCAACATTTATTAGGTTTTATTTGTTGCTTGAAAACCCAAAGGAATGCTTCAAGCCACTTGCACAGAGCGTATTTTTTAAAAAATTGTCTTCTCATAGCAGGGGGTTCTATAATTATAAAATGATTTGATTTTAATGAGAAAATGTTACCTGTTAAAACATTTTTAATGTAAACAAATTCAATAAAAATGTTTATATAAAATTTTCAATGCGTTGTTTAACATTTTTATAAAATTTATTCCCAGTGTGCACGTATAAAGGAAACACCTACGCATATGGAGAATGGTTCTGGGACAAGTGCAATAGGTGCATGTGCTTTGGTGATGATGTCGTCAGTTGTACCAGAATAGCTTGTCCAGAAAAAGGTAAAAAACTAGTCACTATATTTGTAAGAACGATAAATCCGACAATGTTATTACATAATAATCTATATCCTATTAAATCCAACGGTTTTCTATTTTTTATATTTATTAAACTTACTCAACGTATATATATATATATATATATATATATATATATATATATATATATATGTATGTATATATATAATGTTGTAAAAAATTAGTTATCACAGTGTGTAGCTGGCCTAAGGTGAGGTTGCAAAATAATACTTCCTTCGCGACCTTCTTCTCATATCTCTTAACTACAAGTAACAAAGAATATAGTGCTTTCCACTAGTGACAAAAAGGTTTTATAACAAATAAACCTTCTTATATTAGTATAAATATCCATCAAACTGTCGTTCGAACAGCCTCCTCAGCCCCAGCACATACACTTTTTTAAGTTATCGCATTATTTATTACATAAATAGCGTAAGCTTATTCATCATCTCTTTATGTTAATATTTTTAAAACGATATATATATAATATAAATATATATATAATATATATATATATATATATATATATATATATATATATATATATATATATACTTAATTATGTTCAGAAGACATGATGCATTAGATGGATTCAAACAAATTTCAGCCAACGAATTTTTGTCTTTCTTACTTTATCTTATGTTATTTTCGTTTTCTATCCAGATTGTTGGCATAAAGGACAAGGGTACTACTATGGTCAAATATTCTGGGACCAATGCAATCAATGCATCTGTTTGATTAATGGCATTATCTATTGTACGTATGGATATTGTCTACAGAAAGGTAAATAAGATATATAATAAAAGTAACTCCGAACATCATCTTCAAAGATGATAATATTCTATTTAAACAATGTTCAATTTCAATGATTGATTCTTCAATCGACATTTATCCGGTTTTCGTTTGTACGCTTTAAATCGAAATTGAAACTTTTGTGCATGTGAGCATGGTGTTATGTTTGTTTTCTTTTTTCTTTTCGTTTTATCATTTTTAATTTAGAATCTACATTTACCTGATAGAGTTATCTTAGAAAATTGTCTAGGGTGCAAAGTCGTAGAACTCTTTCTGAAGCCAAACCTGGACTTGTGCGCTGGCACCGAGTCCTGCTGTAAGACCAGGGTCTGCCAACGGCCATCTGATTACACAAGGGGATCACTACACTCTTCAGCACATCCCGGTACACCTAGGTGTTGACTTTCAAGCCGACTTCGCAGATGTGAGGTAACATGATGTGGCCATCATTTGAAATAACACCAAAGACCATAACTTGATCGAAAACTTTATTGATCTGTGTCTTCAAGCGTTAAAACGTCAGAATTTGCATTTTGAGGATGCTGGGTATGGGCCTGTTGTCGTAACTTGGATCGATAGAGAGCATGAGTTGTACAGCGGCGCATCTCTGGTCGCGCTCGTTGAACATTGTTTCACTTTTAGACAAGATAGAAGGCTCCTATCGGATTTGTACACAACAAGCCAACTAGTAGATGGTCTGTCACAAAAAAATAAGAAACCGATTTTCATCAAACGGAAATGGAATCATGCCGTCTTTTCTATGACAACAATTTTATCGTTCAGCCATGTATTAGGATATATGTTTATTTAAAAAAAATTAAGTCATATAAAAACATAAATAAACTCATAAAGATATTGGTCTTTCCAGATAAGGAAATGGATATCCATAAAGGTAATGGTAACTGCTCGCATTTAATCGGCTAAATTTTCTGCAATCTTTGGCAGCATGAAAAACCAAAAAACAAAAGACGCGCAGTCAGGACCGAAATGAAATGCATATCCATAGTTTGTATACAAGAATATCCAACTGTTTAAAAGTAGACTATGACAACGGTGTGAGGGAGGACGATTGCAGTTAGAAGCAACCGTAAACTTCGAGGGAGTGAGAAATAGAGAGAAAGAGAGAGAGAGAGGGGGGGGGGGGAATGTTGCTAATCAACATTTAAAAAGAGAATTATTCGTATTAATTATGTAATGAATCCGGTTAAAATAAATGTGATAAACCGCAAACTATTTTAGATGAAATGTTCAACCCTATCAATCCCTAATTTTGAATGATTAAAGTTATCAAGAAGCTGGAATTGGTATGCAACCTATCGGATGTGGAGCGGTTTAATCGTTATATCTCGTAATTGCGGAGCGTTCGCTGACGAAGTTTGAGAAATCGGTCACGGCCTGAAGTAAGAAAGTGTTTATCACATGTTTTGCCGCGGATAGATACCTGGCACACGAAAAATATTAGACACATATGGCGAGTTCGGGAGATTTTGACGATATTAACTTGTATGAGTTTACGAAAGTTATCTATTCTTTTTTAAGGAATTGAAAACAGTGTGATGACGTGCGTTTCACGTAATGTGTGATCTTACTAAACGCTTAGTCTTTCCTTAGGATGTATGATCTTTCTGTAAAGGAGTTTTTGGCCCGAGATTGGGTTCTTATGAAAGCTGAACATGAAGTAGGGAGTCATTCGTTTCTGCGATGTAGCCTGTCTAGAACATTCCACCATCTCCGAACATTAGACTACTACTGATATTTGCTATTGGTGAAAAATTCTAAATTCTCTCAATTTCCAAAATACCCATAATTCCGTAGGGAATGGTTCGTCTTTGTTTCTACTTGAACGTTTCTGCTATGAAATATTGTAATTTTAATGTCTTCAGTTACCGTCGATGCTTACATTACGCCGGACTTAATCCTACATTATAGTCATGTAGTCATGTAATGTGCCTGTGTTATGTTAACACAGAAAAACGTTAACAGAAGTGTTTTTCTATTAAGTATTCACCGCTGCGTGTTGTATAGTCATGTATCAAAAGTGTTTATTTTACACAACCTGGAAGATATAGAAGAAGAAGAAGAAGAAGAAGAAGAAGAAGAAGAAGAAGAAGAAGAAGAAGAAGAAGAAGAAGAAGACGCTTCACACCTTTCTGTTCCGGAGGCCATTTGTCTTCAACTGCTGTTGGGCTCTGCGATGAACGTCCATTTTACTAATACAGTAAAACGATTGAGGCATGCCTGACTTTTCTTCTTTCTGAACCACAGGACAACGACTTTATATTCCATTTAAGCTAATTTCTGTAAACATTTCAGTGACCAATTTATTTCTCTAAACAGTGAAAAGGGCATGCTCCCAGTTCCGGACCCGTATCGAGGCGGTGATTGGAGCTGAAGGCGGCTACATTGAATAAATGTCAGATCTACTACATAATCAAGTTACTTGAATTGATTTTTTCAATAAAAGTTTTTAAATAAAGCTGTAGTGTTGCTTTCTTTAGGGCGACAAATTTATCATTCCACCTTGTACTAAGTTTTGAAACTGATTTTGACCTCTATCAAATAGTGGGGGGCGGCATATGGAAGAAGAATCTGTCCGGAGGTCCTTTGTCTTCAACTGCTAGTGGCGCTATGATGACTGTCCGCCATACTAATACAATAAAACGATTGAGATATACCTGACTTTTCTTCTTTGTGAACCACTGGACAACGACTTTATATTTTATAAATATAAATTTATTTCGGATGTCTCAGTTTTTTCACAGGAGTCTGCTACGTGTCTACATGCTTGTTTCGTCTAGCCTTGCTTCCCGGGCTTTTTTGAAGCACGTCTGCACACCTTGGTGAATAAATCCAAACTCTGATCTTTTTGACCTTTACGTTCCACTTCGTCATCTCAAAAGGACACTTTCATTTATGAGTTTCGGCGACGTGTGTGATTAAACGACACGTCTCACTATCGTTTGACCTCTTGGTCCGTACCCAACTGCTCAAGGTCGATCTAGTTATATTTTGTTTATATTTTATTTAAGCTAATTTCTGTAAACATTTCGGTGACCAATTTATTTCTCTAAATAATAAATAATTCTTAATATAAACTATTTTAACAAGATCACTGCAGTTGTCTACTTATCACTAGATAGATAGATAGATAGATAGATAGATAATTAACACTTTTAAACCTGTTTTTATCTAACGCGTATAATATTTAGCAATTTACAAAATAGCAGCACGGATAATATTGTTACGATATAGCGACAATAAGAAATTACATAATTAAGATATTAATAGACGAATACAATCTATATATGTATAAACGTGAGAATGCGTGTATGAGAACGCTTCTCAACTTATATACTCAACGAATTATTGATCTACATATTTTAAATTTTGTATATAGGGTATTCAGACATTTGGAAAACTTTTAATATTTTTTCATCTAGAAAAATGGCTGCTAAAGGGTCAAAATTGAAAAATTGGTACCTGGAGACCGTTTCGTTGTTATCTGTTTGCTGTTTTACGACTGCGCATGCGCTAATTATCTACATTATGTTAAGAATAAGAAGCTTTGAAAACACCTCTTGCAGATCGTGTTTAGTCGGGCTAATGGTTATCGTACTTAACTCATTGTTTTTAGGTTTTGGTTTCGATCTCAGCTCGAGTATTTTTTTACTTACTATAAGAAACTGTTTAGAAAAAACATAATACTCACATGTACATGTTTCAGTTTCTTCCTATCTTTTACGTCATTTTTAAAGTAATGTTACGTTAAATATTGAAACACCTTTTGGATGTTGTGTTCAGTTGAGCTAATGGTTATCTTAACTCAATACCTTAAGGTTTTGATCTCAGCTCGAGCATTTTTTTTTTTTTTTACTTACAAGAAGTGAACGGTTAAAAAAATACACTACTCGCATGCACATCTTTCAGTTTCTGCTTTTACGTCATTTATTAAAGGAATGTTAATTTATTAAAGGAATGTTAATTTATTAAAGGAATGCCACGTTCCGTTAAATACTGGCTAACGCCGGGTACATATTCTAGTATTATATAATTGCAGGTTATTTTTACAAAGCTTAGTTTTAAGTCGATCTGCACAGCTGCCTGTGTCTTCAATACAAACACACAAATGAATGAAGACTAATATTTTTTAATCAAGTCCCTAAACAACAATATGGATCAAAGTCAAAATGAATATATACAGTTTATTTGTAATAATAATCTATTAATGCACAAAATACTTGCGTCTAATATAATATAATTTTATTTGCTTTCCAGCCAATGTTGCCCGGCATTTAAGGTGTTCTGTATTTAAAAAAAAAACAACCGCCATGATTTTCTTTGTACAATTAATAAAATGTTAATTTTATTTTTATGTTTGTTAACACGAATGCTTCGCAATATGTGCACAGAGTATTTTTAATGATTTTTCACATAGAGTCCACATTCAGCTGTAAAGGACATGATGAAATAAAAAGAAGTATTTTTTTAATTATAATATAAAAAATAGAAATAAAAGTATATCTATGAAAAACTTGGTATATTTATGAATAAATCGTGTAAAATTCTTAATGTGTTTTCTACATTTTGTCTTTTGTTTCTATCTAGATTGTTGGTATAAAGGAAAAGGTTACTACCTTGGAGAAAAGTTTAAAGACGATTGCAATGACTGTGTTTGTTATGTTAATGGTGTAATGCGTTGTACCAAAAAAGCTTGTCCAATAAAAGGTAAATAAACTTAATCATTGTATTGATAATAAAGATAACTGAAGATTCAGAGATAATCAATATCCTATCATAATTCTAGGATAGATTCGCGAGTTTGTCAGTATTTTTATTTTAACCAAACATGCTCGTATAAATAAAAATATAAGTTTGTTTCTTTTTCCTTAAGGGATTTTATAATTGGTCAACATCTATCACGTATATTAGATTACGCCATAAACATATTATGGTTTTGTTTTAGCTTCAAGTGTGATATTGTAGTCATTTTTAACTTTATGTCTCACCGTTTGGTTTGAGGTTCGCGTAAAACACGTTCATGATGAATGTTCAGATGACCAATATCTTAATACTGCTGTCTAAATTCCGCCAACATCTGATTAATCAGATAATTAATTTATTCGAGCATTCGCTTACCAATTTCTATAATGTGTCTGTCATGATAACCAGACAAACAAACACTAAAACCAAACACATTCTAAAAGGAATTATAGGTTAATCAATAAAGCAACAGAATTAAAATAGGTTCATCCAGTTTACAATTTAAGTAAAAAATTAGAGTTTAAAAAAATACTACATTAATAAAAGTTCGGCCAGTTTAAAAGTTAAAAAAAATTAACTTAAAAAAGACTTTGAAATGATTTGCAATCAGATTTGAGTTTTTATGAAATTTCATTAATAAAAATTCGTCCAGTTGAAACGTTTAAACAAAAATTAGAGTTAAAAAAGAACTTTGGTATGATTAAAAATGAGATTTGATTTGTTAAATGAAATTTCCTGAAGAATGTGCAATTTAGATTCTTTGAAAGCAAAGGGTCCTTACATCCTTCTTTGATCCCATCTGAATATGTCCCAAATGAAACCTGTACCATAACCCGCTCGCCAGAAGGAATAAAGACTTCAAAATATGGACAGCAGTAGAGTGTCCATCAAACATAACTTCCTGTACTTAACATAATAATTAAAATGTGTTCTAATTGATCAGGTTAGAAAATCTCATCTGCTCAATATGCGTTATCTGAAAACCTGAAAACAAGTAAAAGGAATTCCGGGATTAATTTCATAATTTTTTAATATGAGTTTTAAATATATCTTAGTCTGAACATTGCTTTTGATCAATCCGCCATGAATGTTCAGTAGTTAAAACAATAACATATATTTTTAAGGCAGAATATCAATCATCCATTACATGTGGTATCTAAACCGATAATACTTTAAATAGCAAATTTTTTGCAAGATTTGCCGTTAATTATACACAATTCAAAATGGCGTCTACAACCATTGTACGCAATTATTCAAGTCGTTTACTTTCGATGCATTTATTTTCCTCGAGATCTCGTTGTCGTCAATGTTTAACCGTCTTCTTCCATTCTGTTTACTTTAACAGATTTGGGGAAAATCATTCATTTACGGTTTACAAGTTTATCAATTCTTTAAGTTAAATTTCGTTTTGTTTTGTTTGTTTGTTTTTTTTTTCGACATCTCAGTTTTTGTTTGGTTACACATTCTTCCAATAAAATTCTGCCTAGAAACACTTGCAATAAGACTTGATTCATTCAGTAATTTTATTACAAACAATTGAAATATTATCCTTTGTATAAGGAAATAGCATTGTATTTTCGAAAATAAATGTAACATAAAATTACGTGCAAAAATATCATAGTATACATTTTTAATATGTTTTATAATTTGTGTTTTTATTTAATCCGCAGGATGTGTGTATAAGAAAAAAGTATACAAACTTGGAAAAATCTTCTGGGACAAGTGCAATCCTTGCATCTGCAACTATGATGGCACAGTATTTTGTACTCAAATGTATTGTCCAGGAAATGGTAAATAAATTTAATCTCTGTATTGACAATAAATTCAGCTAAAAATATCATACTCAGAGATAATCAATATATTATTAAATCCAACGACTCATTAGCGAGTTTATCTCCATTTTAATATTAATCAATATTCTGAAGTGATATATATAATAGCGTTAGAATAATATGTCGTCTATGTTATATTAAAAAACTTCTTTAAACGATGTAGATATATTAGGTTGGTGCAAAAATAATGTTTTTTTATTTATAACATTATTTTTGCATCAACCTAACAGAAGTAAATTTTAATCTAAGTATGTTGTAAAAAAATAATTTCAAATCTATCTTGATTATCTTCTTCATCCGAAAATATATTGTCAATTTGTTTAGTTATTTTAAGAATAGGGGTGTGATAATTAGGGCTGTGACAACAGCATATTCTTTTCATTGTGTTGTCTCTCGAGTGTGTATCCGTTCATATCTTATATGCTTTTATATAGAGTGATATGGTTCTGAATTGATTAACTGTGTCTAACTGTTTCGGATATATACTCGAGAGTAAAAACAATGAAAAGAATATGCTGTTGTCATATCTCTAGTAATAATATCGATGCTCCCTCCCAGACGAGAAAGAGAAAAGGAAGAATGACAATAAAAGAGTGATATTGGTGTATCGGCAGAACAATTGATAGGAAGTTGCTGGTAGGGATAGACAAAGGATTTTTGATGGGATTGTTAGTCAGGGTACGTCGAACAAAAGGACCTGATATATATATATATATATAAATATATATATATATATACATATATATATATATATATATATATATATATATATATATATATATATATATATATATATATATATATATATATTAAGTACGCCATAATTCCGTTGACAAAGTGGTTCCCGAGAGATCACTGAAGTTAAGCAACGTTGAGCCTGGTCATTACTAAAATGAGTTACTAATTTGGGAATTCAAGGCGCCGTATGTAGGAGGACGCTTAAACTTCCCTGCAAAAGTTACAAAAACCTAAAAGTTGCAAAAAACTAACGTCGTAATCCGACATAATACATGCGACTGGGGACCGCTTGTGAATTTTCTACTCTCATATAACTTCCTCCTTTGGAGGAAGCCGATTAAACTCGAATAGGGTTAGTGTCGTTTCATACTCACACACACACCTGATGTATACTAAGAGTTCGTTTTAGGATTGGCATTGAGTTTTATGTCAGTTTTCCGACAGTTGGTAGCGGTATACTATGGGACTTGGTGTTGGGAAGGTTGATGGCAATCAAGTTGAGGACAGTTGCCAGTTGGATATAAATGAGGACAGTGCTTGGTTGCAGACAGTTGCAAGTCGGACAAAGTGGGTGCCAGATCGTGGTTTGGACCAGGTCAGAAGAGCTTTGATAGATGTAGATGAGATTACATCATTTGACGAGCTTGGCCTAGGCCGAATAACTAAGATATAGACTTTCGCGCCTTGAAGATAATTTTTAACAGTGGCGCCACACACGCCCCTACGCCAACCAACATATACGAAATGTGTCGGAGTCTTTGTTTTATTTTGTTTCTCTTATTTTATTTTTATACTAGTGAGTAAGTACGCCCCCTCAGCAGTCGTCAATGAGTAAGAGACGACACTGTCAGAACCAGACAAGATGAAAGAAAAGAAACCCACCGTACACAAAGTTATTGAGAGACACATCGTATCACAGTGAGAGTATTTATTCTCACGTGTTAAATAATGTACTAATTCTTTCGCTTTACAAGTTACGGTTTACGACTTCCGGTTTCAAAAATTCTAAGCAAGTTTAAATAAATAAAAAGAAGTCTATAATTTTTTTTAATCAAAAATTTGCGGGATCACCTTATTTCTTATTTTAATTATTTTTAAATAGATTTATACATTTTATTTTATACACTCCTAACAATATAAATAAAAAATAAAGCCGAAAATCTATCTACCTATCTATCTATCTATCTATCACATAAAAGGAACCAAATTCCCATAATCACTGTTATATTACTATGCAAACAATATATAAACAATGATATCGGTATTTCAGAAGTTAACAATTATAATGCATAATATAATAATAAATAATATATACAGAACTTTTTCAAAAATAAACAATATGAACGTAATTTTTTTAATATAATAAACACTTTTTAATTTATTTTAAAAAACATCTACAGAACTTTTTTAAACAAGTTAAATTTTTGAAATAAATTTTAAACAATATAAATTTCAATTTTTATAATTTTAAACAATATAAACGAGTTTTATTTTTAGACAATATAAATAGAAGTATTTATAATTTTATAATTATAATTTTAAACAATATAAACGAGTTTTATATTTTTAATTTTAAACAATATAAACAGAATTTTTTAAAGCAAATATTGCTCACGAATGCTTTAGATTAGGGAGATATATTCTCCCTAAAACAATGTACGTTTTTAGCGTCCAAAATTATTAAAACGATCATTTCGATTGCAATTTCATTGCAAGTATGAATAGTTTTCTATCAAAAAACTTAACAAAACAAAACACTACACAGTCAATTGACATATTTTTAAAACTACTTTATTTATTTATTACGAAATGTAGCCTGTGAAAAGAAATCAAAATCTACTGCTTTTGCTAATACTTTTCACGGTATGCATTCGATTCTTGCGTTTCTATACATTGATTATGTATACTAACTTGCACTTTTACACATTAGATCTGTATACTCACTATTCCATAGCCATCTATAATATATACTGACCAAACGGGTCACCGGTAGTCTAGTATTCAATAAACGTAAAATTACCCATGAAACATTTTAATTAAAATTGTTTATATTAATATTCACCTGTTTTACTATCCAGGTTGCTGGTATGAGGGAAAATGGTACAAATATGGACAAAAATTTAAAGATGGTTGCTATCGATGCTTGTGTCAGTGGAATGGTAGAGTCATTTGTACAAGAATAACTTGTAACCCAAGAGGTAAATAACACTGATCGTTTAATTGGCAACTAGCTGAAATAACCAGTGTTGCCAGGTTGTATTTGATATATTTGAATAATCCGTCCTCATACATAATAATGTGGTTTCCGACAAAAGAAATATTTGTGTAGAAATATCTGCAAGAAAAGTTTTATTTTCCAAACCTGTCAATAAATATTTTGATCCTGCCTGTGGTAAAATATTTAAAATCATGCAGATATTCGCCTTTATCAATACAAAGACATGGTGGTACAAGTTTTTTAGACACGACTTATTACCATCAGTTAGAATCGAAACCAAAACATCTCGCGTCCCAACCGCATTCTCTACCAGTATTGTTATCGATACAAAGATAATAAAGTCTAAATATTAACACATTTGAAGAAATTAATTTTATGTGCGCATGCGCAGAAAGAAGTAATATGAGGAGCTAAGGCAAGATCAAACTTTAGTTTCTTTCAGGATATTCCATTATATAATTGGTGTTACATTTTTTTTCTCATAAGTTCTTTACAGTATACTTAAAGTGATATTTTTATTTTATTATTGGGATTTTTTTTTACAAGGTAGTCACCACTTACAAGGCCCGGAAGCCACTCGGGGACAAGGGTTATTGTGTGCACAGTACGTTAGTGTTGGTGATTTGATAAAGTGTCTTACTTAAGGGGGCGGTTCATCAGGAATTTGTTTACATTGGACTTGAAAACATCAAGGTTGTAGTTAGGTGTGAAACAGGTAACCGGAACAGAGTTCCACAGGCGTGTACTTCTAAGAAAGAAGCTTTGTTCATGGAATCTACGTTTTGATTTAGGCACAGATAAGGAGTGGGGAAGATTTTGACAATGCTTTCAGCTAGACGGGTGTTTATCGTGAAAGATTGGCGAGGGGGATCATAGATTGGAGTTCAGACGAGCACCTGCCATGATAGTAACGATAAAACAAATACAGCCTCGCAACGTCTCTTCTGTGGGAGAGAGGTTTCAGGGAAGAGAAAAGGGCATCACCCACTAGGCAACGAAGCGTATTTTGTACTCTGTCAAGGCAGGATAGGCAGTTTTTAGCAGCTCCTGTCCAGATGTGGCAGCAGTATTCGATCCTTGAACGTGCTTGGCTTTTATACAGATAGTAAATTGCATCAAGAGTGAGATATTTTTTGGAGCTGTAGAAGGATCCTACCATTTTTCCAGCGACCTTGGCAACTGACTTGATGTACGTGTTCCATTTCAGGTCCGGAGTAAATGTCAAGCCCAGAAGCTAATCAAAACATGGAGCTTCCCCTAGACGAGAGCGATCCATTTCAATTGATGCCAGATGGGGATCAGAGCGTTGATGATGTAAAGATATGAGCTTGGTTTTAGATGCATTAAAAATAACCACTACCTCTCTGATTTCTGTCCATCAACCTCTAATCCTATGAGCCTATTGAAGAGAAATGATTTAATCATCGAGAAAAAACTTTCCAGTTATACCGTAGTCGGAAATCTTGTGAAGTATGCCCTTATGCAATACCTTATCGAAGGCCTTTGATATGTCGAAAGCAATTGCCCTAGAAAGGAAGCCTTTGTCGAGAGATTCGCTAATCCTATAAGATATAACAGTTAGTACATCTGCTGTAGAGCTGGCAGAACGGAAACTATATTGCATGACACTAAGAAGATTATTTCTGCTGAGGTGGTTGACTACTTCTCTATTTAATATGGATTCCAGTAACATACTCAAGACACACAGGAGACTTATTGGTCTGTACTGAGAGGGAGGTGACTTATCCCCTGTATTCTTAAATATAGGGCATACTGATGAAGTTTTCCAGGGTGTTGGGAAGCACTTCTCTTTAAGGCAACGGTGAAACAGTTTTGTAAGTATGGGAGCAAGTTCTGGTTGAAGCTTTTTCAGCACTATAACTGGAATGCCGTTAGGGCCAGTTACTTTACTGGAATCAAGTTTCTTGATTAGCTTGCCGACCTCACGCACATATATTTGTATGTTGCAGAGCGTGTTGTCCGTTATAGGAGGAAATACGGGGAGTTGATGGCCTCTGTCGCATAGGGTAGAATTAGCTGCAAAGTTCTTGGCAAATAGTTTGGTCTTATCTGATGCTGACGAGATGACCTTAGGTCCATTGATTATGGTTGGGATAGAACGCACGCTCTGTTCTGGATCCTGTTTGCTATTTGCCAAAACTAGTGAGAACCAAGCCGCTGATCAGCTACTTTGGATTTAACAGACTGAGCATATAGCTCTCTTGCATTTTTATTACTCTTTTGCAGTGGTTGCGTGCAGTCCTGAAGGCAGCTTTAGTCTCAGTGCATCTATTACGTTGGTAGCTATGGAAAAAGTGATTTCTTTGTGCGAGGGCAGCAGCACATTCTGAGGAGAACCATGGCTGGCTGTTAGGTTTTTGTTGGAATTTTTTGGATGGTATGAATCGGTTTATGCCTACAATTAGGCATTCGGTTAGGTCTTATACTATCGGGCACTCTGGTGGGTTCGTGAACAATCTGGATGAAGTCATAGGCAATGGCAAAATCATGACAGAACCTCCCCTCATAATATGTCTTGTTAGAGTGAGTCAGCCATTCCACATTGTAGACATTGAAGTCACCACAAATGTGGATGTTAGTTGAAGGATGAGCAGACAGGATATGGTCAATTTTTTCAGATATGCTCTTAAAAATAGTAACTCAACTGTTGTGGAGACGATCGAGAGAAAATATAAATGCAGTGGTGTAAGCAAGTGCAACCCAGAAGCACATATAATGTAAATTAGGGTCTTCTCTGGAAATATCCCGACCACACGAAAGCCATCTTTAATGTAGGCACATATTCCATGTCCATGGCGATCTTGGGGGTCAGATTTAGATGTTAAGTTAGAGTATTATTTTATTATGAATTCGTCAAAGGAACTAGTCGTCCTTATGCCAGTTTCGCTTAGGAAGAATATGTCTGGTTTCGTCTCCTGTAATTGTTTTTCAACATCTGGAAGATTGGAACGTAGACCCCTCCTCCCTGATGTTCGAGAAAGAGATATGGTAGTAGGGGTCTACATTGAAGGATGGGGTTCTAGGTTTACACGTGTTATTTTTCTGGGGGTATTTCATGTTGAGGATTGGGATTTGTGGAACAGGTCGACAGACTTGGTTAGAGCAGAACAGAGAGGGAAAGTAAGAGAGAAAAGGAGAGGAAATTTTTTCTTGTAGTCATGATAAGGTAAAGCCGTAACAATTACCCACTAATATGGCATCGAGAGGCCCCACTAGAAACTACTCCTTGGTCCAGAGTCCACTCACCAAGTGGCAATACAGCAGCCGCAGTATTTTGCACCTGCTGATAGGACGGCCTCCTTAGTGGTTAATCCAATGTTCGGGTCCCTGTCTATCAGGCGGATAACGTCAGCCCAGATGAAAGGTTTACCTCCAGCACCCTTACTAGTGACATGGCCACAAGGATAGACATAGGAACAGAAAATCTCCGACATCTCAGGCTACTGTTCACAAAGTACTGTCTTCCTGGAGGGCAGCTTTTTCTTCACCCTTTGTCAGAAACATCACTCATTGGAAATGAGGGCTGAGGGACAAATAGGGAGAAAGCGAAAGCAACGAGAACTGCCGATAACGCATCCACAATGCGTTGCCTTCTCTCCATTAAAAAAGGGAGGGTGTAAGGACTTATTAATATTTACTTAGTATAAGTCCGTCGCTCTAATTCGAAATTTAAGATATTTGAAGATAAATTCCTCTCCCATAATTACGAATGAAATGAAAATGGAATACATATAGATTACTGTAATTTCCGTTTAAAAGTGTTCAGTTTTTCTTCTTCCCAAGAGACACTTCTAACAAAGTAATTATAATAAGGACAATTTAGCACTGATATTTTTTAAAATACCGGTCGGGAGTTTTCACGTGTTCAGATATTCATTAAACTTATTTCTTCTTTGCCAAAAAGGCACCACCATCGATTTGGAAAGTTTTCCACTCACTGACACTTGCCATTCGAGTTTAGGTGCTTATGGCGGAAGGGGTGAGGAATGGGTCACGATGGTGGGATGTTATCGTTTATATTTATAGAGAGAGTAAGCAGTGTGATCCTAAAACTTTTTTTAAAATGAACTTTTGTGACCTCTGAACTGTTCCTTAAAAGTATTCTCTGCCATGCCAGTATAGTATCTACTAGCATGTAGCTGTTATTTTGTGGATATTTTCGCTAAGTATACTACCGAGGTTACTAAGCAATTTTCATTCAGTGCGGATTCTTGTTTATTTCTGCAATTACAAGTTTTAGTAGTGTTATTTTTATTTAACTCTTATGTATTATTTTGAATCTTTATATGTCTCTTTATTATTTTTTTTCCACAACTTTTCGCTGCAGTTGATGTTACGTATTTTTATTGAAGATTGTATTGAGCATATTATTTGGTGGATAGTGTTTCATTCCCAAGTTAGTTTTGACATTTTAATTAAAAAGTGTGTAAACCATATAATTTTCCTTTTCTTATTTCTGGGTGTTTATGTATTAGATATAGGCTGAATATATTCTAGTTTTGTATTTTTGTAACTATTGGTATTTTTATAACCAGCGGTTAAAAACTTACAAAGCTAGCATATACCCAACCATTATCTGATAGTCAAACACCCAGATTTAGACACAAGGCCGGTGTTTTAATATGAGGAAAAAATCCAGCTCCCACAAAATAACACTCTGGATAGAAACAAAAATAAAAATAGTCTCAGACATGAAGGATTTTTTTCTCCACTGACCAGGGACAGAAAATGTGAAAGTCAGCACTATAACAGATACTACACTGTAATTTAAGTAACAGCATTCATCGTTTTTTCTTTAGTAAACATGTATTAGGTTTACATTTTGACAATAAGAACGAATGAGACATGTGCGAAATGTTTTTTTATTGTTTTTGTGAAAATCAATTCCACTGAAAAGATTCCTTGACTAAGAAAGAAATTGCATTTTAATTATGAAATAATATTGTATTTTGAAAATATAAATGTGAAAGACAACGTAAATGAATTTAAAAACATAGTTTTGTAAAATCAAAAATCAGTTTTGTAATTTTTATTTTCATTTTTAGGATGTTATTATAAAAGAAAATGGTACAGATATGGAGCAAGATTTTTGGACAAGTGCAATAAATGCACCTGTCATAATAACGGTAGAGTTAGTTGTACCAAAAAAGGTTGTCCAGGAAAGGGTAAGTAAAATCACTCTCTACATTTGACAATAAACACAATTCCCCAATTTATAGATAAAAGATATCTGATTGGATTTCGATCTGAATACGTACTTAAAAATAAACATATTTTTAATAAACATGTATTAGTTTTACATTTTTAATATACATATAATAGTTTTACGTCTTTTAATAAACATGTATTAGTCTTACGTTTTTTAATAAACATGTATTAGTCTAACGTTTTTTTTAATAAACCTGTATTAGTTTTACGTTTTTTAATAAACTTTTATTATTTTTACGTTTTTTAATAAACATTTATTATTTTTACGTTTTTTTAATAAATATGTACTATTTTTAAATTTTTTAATAAATATGTATTAGTTTTACGTTTTTTAAAAAACATATATTATTTTTACGTTTTTTAATAAATATATATTATTTTTACGTTTTTTAATAAATATGTATTAGTTTTACGTTTTTTAATAAATATGTATTAGTTTTACGTTTTTTAATAAACATGTATTAGTCTTACGTTTTTTAATGAATATATATTAGTTTTACGTTTTTTAAAAAATATGTATTAGTTTTACGTTTTTTAATAAACATTTATTATTTTTACGTTTTTTAATAAATATGTATTATTTTTACGTTTTTTAATAAATATGTATTAGTTTTACGTTTTTTAATCAATATGTATTAGTTTTACGTTTTTTAATAAACATTTATTATTTTTACGTTTTTTAATAAATATGTATTATTTTTACGTTTTTTAATAAATATGTATTAGTTTTACGTTTTTAATAAACATATATTAGTTTTACGTTTTTTAATAAACATATATTACTTTTACGTTTTTTAATAAACGTGTATTATTTTTACGTTTTTTTATAAATATGTATTAGTTTTACGTTTTTTATAAACATATATTATTTTTACGTTTTTTAATAAACATGTATTAGTCTTACGTTTTTTAATAAATATGTATTAGTTTTACGTTTTTTAATAAATATGTATTTGTTTTACGTTTTTTAATAAATATGTATTAGTTTTACGTTTTTTACTAAATATGTATTAGTTTAACGTTTTTTAATAAACATGTATTAGTCTTACGTTTTTAATAAATATGTATTAGTTTTACGTTTTTTAATAAACATGTATTAGTTTTATGTTTTTTAATAAATATGTATTAGTTTTACGTTTTTTAATAAATATGTATTAGTTTTACTTTTTTTTATAAATATGTATTAGTTTTACGTTTTTTAATAAATATGTATTAGTTTTACGTTTTTTAATAAATATGTATTAGTTTTACGTTTTTTTATAAATATGTATTAGTTTTACGTTTTTTTATAAACATATATTAGTTTTACGTTTTTTAATAAATATGTATTAGTTTTAGGTTTTTTAATAAATATGTATTATTTTTACGTTTTTTAATAAATATGTATTAGTTTTACGTTTTTTAATAAATATGTATTAGTTTTACGTTTTTTTATAAATATGTATTATTGTTGCGTTTTTAATAAATATGTATTAGTTTTACGTTTTTTGAAAAATATGTATTATTTTTACGTTTTTTAATAAATATGTATTATTTTTACGTTTTTTAATAAATATGTATTATTTTTACGTTTTTTAATAAATATGTATTCGTCTTACGTTTTTTAATAAATATGTATTAGTTTTACGTTTTTTAAAAAATATGTATTAGTTTTACGTTTTTTAATAAACATTTATTATTTTTACGTTTTTTAATAAATATGTATTATTTTTACGTTTTTTAATAAATATGTATTAGTTTTACGTTTTTTTATAAACATGTATTAGTTTTACGTTTTTTAATAAACATATATTATTTTTACGTTTTTTAATCAATATGTATTAGTTTTACGTTTTTTAATAAACATTTATTATTTTTACGTTTTTTAATAAATATGTATTATTTTTACGTTTTTTAATAAATATGTATTAGTTTTACGTTTTTAATAAACATATATTAGTTTTACGTTTTTTAATAAACATATATTACTTTTACGTTTTTTAATAAACGTGTATTATTTTTACGTTTTTTTATAAATATGTATTAGTTTTACGTTTTTTAATAAACATATATTATTTTTACGTTTTTTAATAAACATGTATTAGTCTTACGTTTTTTAATAAATATGTATTAGTTTTACGTTTTTTAATAAATATGTATTTGTTTTACGTTTTTTAATAAATATGTATTAGTTTTACGTTTTTTAATAAATATGTATTAGTTTAACGTTTTTTAATAAACATGTATTAGTCTTACGTTTTTAATAAATATGTATTAGTTTTACGTTTTTTAATAAACATGTATTAGTTTTATGTTTTTTAATAAATATGTATTAGTTTTACGTTTTTTAATAAATATGTATTAGTTTTACTTTTTTTTATAAATATGTATTAGTTTTACGTTTTTTAATAAATATGTATTAGTTTTACGTTTTTTAATAAATATGTATTAGTTTTACGTTTTTTTATAAATATGTATTAGTTTTACGTTTTTTTATAAACATATATTAGTTTTACGTTTTTTAATAAATATGTATTAGTTTTAGGTTTTTTAATAAATATGTATTATTTTTACGTTTTTTAATATATATGTATTAGTTTTACGTTTTTTAATAAATATGTATTAGTCTTACGTTTTTTTATAAATATGTATTATTTTTGCGTTTTTAATAAATATGTATTAGTTTTACGTTTTTTGAAAAATATGTATTATTTTTACGTTTTTTTATAAATATGTATTATTTTTACGTTTTTTAATAAATATGTATTATTTTTGCGTTTTTTAATAAATATGTATTCGTCTTACGTTTTTTAATAAATATGTATTCGTCTTACGTTTTTTTATAAATATGTATTAGTTTTACGTTTTTTAATAAATATGTATTATTTTTACGTTTTTTAATAAATATGTATTATTTTTACGTTTTTTAATAAATATGTATTATTTTTACGTTTTTTAATAAATATGTATTAGTTTTACGTTTTTTAATAAACATTTATTAGTCTTACGTTTTTTTTAAATATGTATTAGTTTTACGTTTTTAACAAATATGTATTATTTTTACGTTTTTTAATAAATATGTATTAGTCTTACGTTTTTAAATAAATATGTATTAGTCTTACGTTTTTTAATAAACCTGTATTATTTTTATGTTTTTTAATAAATATGTATTTGTTTTACGTTTTTTTATAAATATGTATTAGTTTTACGTTTTTTAATAAATATGTATTAGTCTTACGTTTTTTAATAAATATGTATTAATTTTATTTTTTTTAATAAATATGTATTAGTTTTACGTTTTTTAATGAACATATATTAGTTTTAGGTTTTTTAATAAATATGTATTAGTTTTACGTTTTTTTATAAACCTGTATTAGTTTTACGTTTTTTAATAAATATGTATTATTTGTACGTTTTTTAATAAATATGTATTAGTTTTACCATTTTTAATATATATGTATTAGTTTTACGTTTTTTAATAAACATGTATTAGTTTTACGTTTTTTAATAAACATGTATTAGTTTTACGTTTTTTTATAAATATGTATTAGTTTTACGTTTTTTAATAAATATGTATTAGTTTTACGTTTTTTTATAAATATGTATTAGTTTTACGTTTTTTAATAAATATTTATTAGTCTTACGTTTTTTAATAAATATGTATTAGTTTTACGTTTTTAAATAAATATGTATTAGTTTTACGTTTTTTAATAAATATGTATTAGTTTAACGTTTTTTAATAAACATGTATTAGTTTTACGTTTTTTAATAAATATGTATTAGTTTTACGTTTTTTAATAATCATGTATTATTTTTACGTTTTTTAATAAGCATGTATTAGTCTTACGTTTTTTAATAAACATGTATTTTTTTACGTTTTGACAATTAAAAGGAATGAGATATGTGTGCAGCGTATTTTTTAATGGTTTTTGTGAAGATCAATTCCGCTGAAAAAATCTTTTGTAATTAGAAAGAAATTGCATTTGAATTATGAAATAATATTGTATTTTGAAAATATAAAAGTGAAAAAAAACGTAAATTAGTTTAAAAACATAATTATGTGAAATTCTGAATGTGTATTGTGATTTTATTTCTATTTATAGGTTGTTATTATAAAGGAAAATGGTACAAATACGGAGCAAATTTCTGGGACAAGTGCAATAAATGCACCTGTCATAATAAAGGTATAGCCAGTTGTACCAAAATAGGTTGTCCAGAAAAGGGTAAGTAAAATCGCTCTCTACATTTGACAATAAACACAATTTCCTAATTTATAGATTAAAGATACCTGATTGAATTTCGATCTGAGTAGATAGTGTAGACAAGATGTCGGCAACTTATTCGACCCCGCGGGCCGGGTTGCGTTATAATGAAAGATCGCTGGCCTGACGAAGGCCATCTAATAAAAATTAAGGAAAATTACATGAGCAGACCACTGTCCACTTAAATATTAAAAACTATTATTTTAAAAAACAACTATTGAAAAATCGGAAAATTAAGGAAAATCTAAAATTTAAAGTTTGAAGTTGTTAACCATTTTCAATTTTAGAAGAGTTTGTGGTGGGGAGCCAATCTGTATAAGTCCTAGACGAAGAATAGAATTCTTGTGCAAAGACGAAAAAGGTATGTGCGAGAATTATAGAAGATCTTGTATATTTTATGGAGTGACTCTTGTTTCTTGATTGGTTGTTGGCAGAGCGCGGCTCAATTTAATTGGTCAGTTCACTTCTGTCTATAATTAGAACCTTCCAATTCTTTAGAATCGTGCCCTATTAATTATATAAAATATTGCAACAAAAAAATACCAAACGAAAATCAGTTTTCCTCGAGAAACGTCAAAATACTTAAAAAATTTTTAAAAATCAACCGAAATAAATGGATGAAATTATGACGTGTATGTTTAAAACTGTTATTGGAAATTGTACTATAAACGAACCATACACATAAACAAAAATAAAAACGAAAAAATATACCAATACACACAAATAATTGCAAACCTATATGCATATGTACGTACTTATACATGAATGTGTGAATGATATAGCATGTGGACGTACGTAAGTACGTACGCCCACATGCGATATCATTCACACATTCATGAGGCATGTATGTATTATATACGTACGTTTAACTGTCTTTAGATCCTTGCAACCTCGTATGTCAGTTCCGTATTGACTTCTTTCGCTTTATCGTTGCTTAATTTTCTGTTATCTCTTAATTTATTCAAAGGTTTTTAAAAATGTGTATCCATTATTTGCTATTGAACATAAGCAACACGAGTTTGTAAAAATATGTCTTATAAAAGATAGCTGGTAGATGATATAATAATTTAGTGCACTGAGACGTGTAGCTATTCTATGGAGAATGACATAATTTTCATCGTTAAATTGAGAGGGGTTGACAGAGCTGCATATTTACATTTACAAGTGTGAATCTACACGAAAATAATTTATATTAACATACAGATCAATATAGTGGTAAAACATATTATAAAATATAGTGTTAAAAAAGCTTCAACCAGAACTTGCCCCCATACTTACAAAACTGTTTCAGCGTTGCCTTAAAGAGAAGTGCTTCCCAACACCCTGGAAAACCTCATCAGTATGTCATGTATTTAAGAATTCAAGTGATAAGTCATCTCCCGCTCAGTACATACCAATAAGTCTCCTGGGTGTCATGGGTAAGTTGCTGGAGTCCATATTAAATAGGGAAGTAGTCAACCACCTCAGCAGAAATAATCTTCTTAGTGACACGCAATATGGTTTCCGTTCTGCAAGATCTACAGCAGATGTGCTAACTGTTATATCTCATAGGATTGGCGAATCTCTCGACAAAGGCTTCCTTTCTAGGGCAATTGCCCTTGACATATCAAAAGTCTTCAATAAGGTATGGCATAAAGGACAACTTCACAAGATTTTCGACTACGGTATAACTGGAAATGTTTTCTCAATCATTAAATCATTTCTCTCTGATAGGTTCATAAAAGTAGTAGTGGATGGACAGACATTAGAGGTCCGCAGTATTAATGCTGGTGTCCCTCAGGGGTCCATTCTGGCCCAACTCTCTTCCTGATCGACATCAATGATCTCCCAAAACACATACTTAAATCATTCGTTGAAATATATGCTGATGACACGACCATCTACGGCAACACACCAAAGGCCGTAAATGACAAAGTTCTCTCTGATTCTCTCTCTTCTGATCTCGAGCGTGTGGTACATTTGGGGAAGAGGTGGCTGGTTACCTTTAAGCATCTAAAACCAAGCCCCTATCTTTACATCATCAACGCTCTGATACCCATCTGACATCAATTGAAATGGATGGCTCTCGTCTAGGGGAGGCCTCCTGTTTTGACAGGTTTCTGGGCTTGATCATTACTTCTGATCTGAAATGGAGGTCCAATCTCTGCCCCCCTCGCCAATCTTTCACGATAAACACCCGTCTAGCTAAAACACTGTAATTGATTTTCCCCACTCTTTATCTGTGCCTAAATCAAAACGTAGATTCCATGAACAAATCTTCTTTCTTAAAACTGCACGTCTGTGGAACTCTCTACCGCTTTCCTGTTTCCCTCTTGACTTCAACATGGATGTCATCAAGTCCAACATAAAGAAATTCCTGATGAACCCCCGTCACTGAATAATGACACTTTATCAAATATCCAATTTGAATTAACACTGCAACACGATCCCATTGATTACTCTACACAAAATAACCCTTATCCCCGATTGGCCCCTAGGCCTTGATAAGTGGTGGCCTTCATGTAATATATATATATATATATATATATATATATATATATATATATATAGTTATAAAATATATATGGCGATTAAGCTACACTGAATATTCCGCGTTTCATCCACTCTAGAACTCTTCAGGCTTATGCGCGAGTCCTAGAGTGGATGAAACGCGGAATATTCAGTGTAGCTTAATCGCCATATATATTTTATAACTTACTAACTAGCTCTACCTACGTATTGAGCACTTTTGAAGTAAATGCTTAAAGTTTACGCATAAATCTATCATTTCGTATATTAATTTTATGTGAGTAAATTAAGTAGTTTTATATATATATATATATATATTATTATTATTATTATTATTATTATTATTATTATTATTCATCGGATTACTGTTCTCATCTTGAGTGGGATTTTCGCAACGTTTCGGTCGATATCAACTCCGACTTTCTTCAGGTGTATCATGTCCATCTCGGGAATGTTTCTGTCGAACTCGGGAATTTGAACGGAATTTCTCGAGTTCGACAGAAACATTCCCGAGATCGACAAGATACACTTGAAGAAGGTCGGAGGTTATATCGACCGAAACATTGTGAAAATCACACTCAAGATGAGAACAGTAGTCCGATAAATAATAATACATCTAAAATTTCAGAAACCACACACATACACACACACACACACACACACACACACATATATATATATATATATATATATATATGCAGAGTATTATCCTCATTTTCACACAGCGTTTCCACCAACTATTTCTGTAGTTATTGTCAGGTAGTGAAGCACGACGGGATAGCAATGCTGAGTCTCTTAACTGTATAAGTAATTATTGCCTTTCATAGTTTCTGTAGTCTTACCATGTTTTGGCCAACTAATCCTTTCGCCGGCTTTGAGTAGGATTGAAACCGCTATCTTCAGACAATGCTCACCTGGAACCGTAGAAATTCAACGCCCCTCTCCACTCCGCTCTGGGCGCCAAAAAGCGATCAAGGTTGGATTGTTTGGTCTTATAAATCCAAGTTTTTTCATTCTTACCTCGTCTTCTATGGCCGGATCCGCACAGAATGGTATATTATTTTTATTATTGGAATCCTTTTGGTGAGACGACAACAACTATGGAAGGCAGTAATTACTGACGATAAAGTTAAGAGATTCAGCATTTCTATTTCCTCGCGGTTTACCACCTGACGAAAGCCGGAGGAATAGTTGGTCGAAACGTTTTGAAACAACAACTAGAAGATGAGGATAATAATCCGTAATTGAATAATTTTTTCTCAATTGTTCTTAGTTGCTGCAATTTGAAAATAATGCTGTTCATGTTGATCTTCCAAACAAAGATACCATCTTTCTTGCGTGGAATTAGATTCAACTGAGTAAATACATTTTACGTAAAAATCAATTAATGAAATAGCTTTGAAATTTAATCGGCTCTCAGTTTTTGTTTTATGATTTTTTATTTATTTATTTTTTTAATGTTTTACACCGAATTTGAGATAATTGTGTTTGGATTGAGTTTTTGTGAGTATTCAAATTCGGTTAAGTGGATCGGCGAAAGATAATTTTTTTTTTTTATTGAACACAATAGTATTAAAAATAGAGCCGCTGGATATCAGGCATGCGGGCCGTAAGTTGCAAAACCTTAATGTAGACTATATTGTTATGCCATCGTAGTTGAAGACCGGAACATTTTTAGTAATAGGCATTTTTTTTCTGATTTAGATGTACATTTATATTTTAAGCATCTTAGCTATTCCCCTTATAATTGACTGTTACGTTTAAACAAATAAACATCTACATGTTTAAAACGATTTATTGGTAATATCTATCGTAAATAAATAAGATTAAACTATTCAAAGCATGCACTTTTTTCGATGGAACCGATCAAACAAATATTAAATAGGATACAATTATAAACATTTAAATTTCAATAACCCCAAAACAAGCAAATTCGGGCTGACACCGGTTGCTTTCACTTGTAATAACTCACACACAAACACTGGACTTATTAGAAGAGGGATTATACTGAAATAAAACTAATTAAAACTATTCTGCGTTTCGTATTTATTTTTAAAAGGAAGTATACATTTTTTTTCAATAAACAAAACATATAAACAAACGTAATAACATTTAACAAATAAATTTTTTATTTACAACATTTATAAATTAACGTAATCGACAGACTTCGCGGATTTGTCTTTGTAAAACCTCTTGTATTAGAACTATTCTGCGCTGTTGTGTTTTCCGTATTTATTTAAAGTCAAAATTTGAGTTCGTGTCTCATAGTTACATCTTCTCCCATTTATTGATTACATACATCTGATTCCTAAATCAATTTGTCGTCACACAATTGACTTTTAAATCAATATCGCCATAACTATAGCCGTCTATCATACTAACAAAAATAGCAACACGTTTTTATTTGTGTGTATGTGTATGGTTCGTTTGCGGAACAATTTCCAATAACAGTCTTAAACATACACGTCATAATTTCATCCATTTTGACATTTCTCGAGGAAAACTAATTTTCGTTTGGTATTTTTTGTTGCAATATTTCATAATTTTATTCCGGTAATATTTACATTCAACTCCATTTTGAATTAGAAAATGTTATTATATCACATTATCATTTAATTTTGTTTTGAAATATGAAAAGAATAAGAAAACCGTATAATATTCGAAATATATGTTCTACTTTTTGTCTTTGTTTTTCTACGTAGATTGTTGGTATAAAGGAAAAGGATACATCATTGGGCAAGGATTTAAAGACGGTTGTTATTGGTGCGTCTGTAATGCCAACGGGCAATTCACTTGTACTAAAATAGCTTGTCCAGTGAAAGGTAAATAAACAATTTCTGTATAACAGTTCGTCCAGAAAAAAAAGTAAATAAACTTAATTTCTGTTTAGACAATAAACGAGATTCGGAAAATTATATTATTTTATTATTATTAACTATATTAATTATGTTACATCTTTCAGCGGCAATGCTCGTGATTGCCCCTTTAATCAACATTTATTAGAGTTTAGAGTATACAGCGAGCTATTTACGTAAAACTTTTTTTTCATTTTTTTTAATTTGATCTCTTAGAGATCGGGTGTTCTTAAATTATAAATAGATCCGATTAATATTTAAACATATCATTTTCTCTTGCAAAATAAAAGTTTCATAAACAACGTCAATATCTTTTATATAACATAATTATATGAAATTTTGAATGTGTTTCGTAATTGTTTCGTTTTATTTTGTATCCAGGATGTTGGTATAAAGGAAGATACTACAGACCTAGAACAAGCTTCTGGGACCAATGCAATATGTGCAGTTGTTTTGGTAACGGCATAGTCATTTGTACCTTAATGTCTTGTCCACAAAAAATAAAAGGTAATAAAATTACTATCTGTATTGATAATCAAAATAAACTTTGAAAATCATAATCAGAGATATCTAATACTCTATTAAATCAAGCGATTAATTCACAGGTGTATTTGTATTTTTATCAATGATGAGACGATTCCAAAATGTTACTCTATTGCGATGCAATTACCAATTCTGCCTTAATTTTCGATTCCAATACACTTTCCGATTCCGTTTCCAATTCTTTTTCAATTTCTAAATATATAATTAGATAATTGTTTGTTTTTTCTAGATTTTCAAATTAGGGTGAAAATCTATGTATTAGTCGCACATAGCAATGCAAACGTAAAGAATACACTTAGGAGACGTACATTATACGATTAGATTTTTCTACATATTTTTCTTGTAATTGATTCAAAACTATAAGACAACGGATGATTTATTTCTTTTTATAAAACACGGGCGATTTGCATTAGTTCGTCGTTAGTTGACAAAATTCTATTTGAAGTTTTTTTCGTGAACAATTGAAAATACCTGATAATTGAAATTCAAAATAAGAGCATGAAAGATCACAATAGTTTTTTTTTACATAGAGGTCACCACTTATCAAGGCCCGGAAGCCACTCGGCGATAAGGGTTATTGCGTGTACAGTAATCAATGGGATAGTATCGTAGTAGTCGTTAGTATTGGAGATTTGATACAGTGTCCTACTTAAGAGGGTGGTTCATCAGGAATTTGTTTATGTTGGACTTGAAGACATCCAAGTTGTAGTCAGGTGGGAAACAGGCAAAGGAAAGAGAGTTCCACGGGCGGGCACTTCTAAGAAAGAAGATTTGCTCATGGAATCTACGCTTTGATTTAGGCACAGATAAAGAGTGGGGAAAATTAATGCTATTGGTTTCAGCTAGACGGGTGTTTTTCGTGAAAGATTGGCGAGGGGGGGACCAGAGATTGGAGCTCAGGCGAGCACCTGCTATAGAAATAACGATAAAACAAAGATAGGCACGCAACGTCTCTCCTGTTGGCTGTTTTTAGCAGTTCCTGCCTAGATGTGGCAGGAGTACTCCATACTTGATCTTCTTCTCTTCTCTATCTCTTCTCTGTATAAATAAAATGAAGTCATTTTCCCCTCTTAGTTTGACCTTAATAGGATTAAAACTCATACATTTCATGCAAATATAATATGCACAAACTGCAGCACATTATCTGAGGTGTGTTATAGGCCTATTACCTATAGAGTTGCTCGATAATCGTACATTCCTATATTTTTTCTGGTGAGAGTTCACTGCCAAAACCTGTAAAAATCAATGGAAGTTGTAAAATCTTTTCTCTCCATTTAATTCCTCCTCTCCTTGCTCCCCATTTACACCGCCGCCTTGTCGTTCACGAGGAACTAATACAAACGCACACCGGTTAGGAGTTTTGTAGTTACATACAAAAACTGGAATGCTTCCTACTACGGGAAACGCACGACGCATAATTATACATTGCTTATTTACAATTTATTTCGAAACATTATTACACTAGGATAAAAAAACGTTCCTCTCCTTTTCGTTTTCTTTCATTAACATATAATATATCATTTTCTTTACATCCCGTTTCGTTTCGTTCGCTGCATTCATTTTCTATTTATTTTTTTCTGATTACTGCTTTACATATTAATTTTCCGGTTAACGCATTACATAATGTAAGATGCCAATTTTTCACTTACAGCGATTACGAACAAATCAATCTCGATTAATAACAAATCAATCTAGGTGTGCTTTAACATATTTACCAACTCACATCGAGAGTTACTACATTTAAAAATGTAAACAATGCATTTTATATGCATCTCTAAATAAGGACGTTCCGGTTTAATGCGTTTCGTGTGTTTTCGTTTCGTTTCTTGTTATGTTCCCATTTTTCATATTGCATTGCGGTTGTAAACATCATTACAATATAACTCATACCAAAATGGATTACACTACTGGCGCTATTTTTAGCACAAACAATGTGTTTTCTTTTTGATAATATTTACTGCATTAGATTATGAGTTGAATTTTCTAATTATCTTCGAATTATACAAAGAATAGTATGATTTATCTAGAATGGATTTATACATTGCATTTACTTAACTTCAAAAATTAACTGAATTGGTAAGCTCGTACTGAAACAAATTCTCATCACTTTCTTTCCCTCACGTGTCCAAACACTTTCTTTGATGGGGAAATTACGTTTGGTCGTTAATCTTCAAATTCCTATTTCAGTCACCTAAATTAATTAGTGTGAAAGGAGCTTAGGAATTTCGGCATAGAATTATATGCCGGTACATTATTACATTACGGCAAAACCATCGTTCATATTCCACAAGTGAACTTCGATAAGTTTCCAGGTATGCTGACACCGTTACTGGTTGTCTATTCCGAAAGCCTTTCTTAACAGGGGGAGGTTTGGGGTGTCTATTCTGAGCCCAATTTAATTGGAAATGTTTCGCTTTTATTAATGAGAACGGGAAAGTTTTACAGGGAACATTTTTGGTTATAAAAAACAGACAATCACATGACATATTCATCAGGGTTTAATATGGACGAGCGCCATTTGATAACCAAAAAAAAACTAAAACATTTATTGTATAAAAATGTATTAAAATATAATTGGACAAACATTTAATGTATAAAAATGTATTAAAATATAATTGGACAAACATTTATTGTATAAATATGTATTAAAATATAATTGGACAAACATTTATTGTATAAAAATGTATTAAAATATAATTGGACAAACATTTATTGTATAAAAATGTATTAAAATATAATTGGAAAAACATTTAATGTATAAAAATGTATTAAAATATAATTGGACAAACATTTATTGTATAAAAATGTATTAAAATATAAATGGACAAACATTTATTGTATAAAAATGTATTAAAATATAATTGGACAAACATTTAATGTATAAAAATGTATTAAAATCTAATTGGACAAACATTTATTGTATAAAAATGTATTAAAATATAATTGGAAAAACATTTAATGTATAAAAATGTATTAAAATCTAATTGGACAAACATTTAATGTATAAAAATGTATTAAAATATAATTGGACAAACATTTATTGTATAAAAATGTATTAAAATATAATTGGACAAATATTTAATGTATAAAAATGTATTAAAATATAATTGGACAAACATTTATTGTATAAAAATGTATTAAAATATAATTGGACAAACATTTATTGTATAAAAATGTATTAAAATATAATTGGACAAACATTTAATGTATAAAAATGTATCAAAATATAATTGGACCAACATTTATTGTATAAAAATTTATCAAAATATAATTGGACAAACATTTATTGTATAAAAATTTATTAAAATATAATTAGACAAATATTTATTGTATAAAAATTTATTAAAATATAATTGGACAAACATTTAATGTATAAAAATTTATTAAAATATAATTAGACAAATATTTATTGTATAAAAATGTATTAAAATATAATTGGACAAACATTTATTGTATAAAAATGTATTAAAATATAATTGGACAAACATTTAATGTATAAAAATGTATCAAAATATAATTGGACAAACATTTATTGTATAAAAATTTATCAAAATATAATTGGACAAATATTTATTGTATAAAAATTTATTAAAATATAATTAGACAAATATTTATTGTATAAAAAATTATTAAAATATAATTGGACAAACATTTATTGTATAAAAATGTATCAAAATATAATTGGACAAACATTTATGGTATTATATGGAAAAATGCGCGCATGAAAAGTAATATTCTTAAGATTTTATTAAACCTGGAAAAGTAAAGGACAAGAAATTCAACCTGGAAAAGTAAAGAACAAGATATTCTAGTAAAGTAAAAAAATAAGAATTTTTTAGACTTAAAATATTGCAGCTAAAAATAAAATTTGAACATTGATAAATATTTTATTTATTATTTGCATATGTTGTTGTTTATTGTTCAGTTAGAAAGGGTGTCAGTCGCTGGATTGAACTTATTTCCCCCCTATTATTTGCATATATTTATGTAGTGAAAATTGTTTGAATAAAATTAATTCATTAGTTAGTTAGTTAGTAGATGGAATTAATAATTTTATAATTTACATAAAAATTAATAATTTTATTATATCATAATTAGGATCATTTAATTCTTTCTAACTGAACAATAAACAACAACATATGCAAATAATAAATAAAATATTTATCAATGTTCAAATTTTATTTTTAGCTGCAATATTTTAAGTCTAAAAAATCCTTATTTTTTTACTTTACTAGAATATCTTGTTCTTTACTTTTCCAGGTTGAATTTTTTGTCCTTTACTTTTCCAGGTTTAATAAAATCTTAAGAATATTACTTCTCATGCGCGCATTTTTCCATATAATCCATGATTTTTCCAGGCATTGCTATTGTATTAATATATAAATTTATAATATTTATTAATGATTGTCCAAAAAAATTAGCTCTCAAACACACATTTATGCAATATTTATCATTCAATCACAGTAGTTCCGAGCCAGGGTCTCTACCGAGACTGCGGTTCATGAATTCGTGATCTGTATAGAGCGTAAACTAACAAAAAAGAAGATGCCACTCGGTGTCTTTTTACATATAGTTGGAGCTTTTGACAACATACCCTTCAGTAGTATGTTCAAGTCGCTACGAGAACTCAATATGCCACCAGTACTCATCCGATGGATTGAGTATATGGTGAGGCACAGAACAGATCAAGTAGAACTACTGAGGGCAACTGTTAAAAGGGAAGTAGTTAAATGAAACCCCCAAAGTGGGATTTTATCACATTTACTATGGAACTGTATGCTGAATCCTCTTTTAAAAGAGTTTAAAAATAGGAATATTTATGCCCAGGCTGCTGCTGATGACATCGCAGTGCTGGTCGCGGGTTCAAAAGCCTCATTGGTATGCTGACACCGTTACTGGTGGTCTATTCCGAAAGCCTTTCTTAACAGGGGGAGGTTTGGGGTGTCTATTCTGAGACCAATTTAATTGGAAATGTTTCGCTTTTATTAATGAGAACGGGAAAGTTTTACAGGGAACATTTTTGGTTATAAAAAACAGACAATCACATGACATATTCATCAGGGTTTAATATGGACGAGCGCCATTTGATAACCAAACCAACCCTAAAACATTTATTGTATAAAAATGTATTAAAATATAATTGGACAAACATTTATTGTATAAAAATGCATTAAAATATAATTGGACAAACATTTATTGTATAAAAATGTATTAAAATATAATTGGACAAACATTTATTGTATAAATATGTATTAAAATATAATTGGACAAACATTTATTGTATAAAAATGTATTAAAATATAATTGGACAAACATTTATTGTATAAAAATGTATTAAAATATAATTGGACAAACATTTAATGTATAAAAATGTATTAAAATATAATTGGACAAACATTTATTGTATAAAAATGTATTAAAATATAAATGGACAAACATTTATTGTATAAAAATGTATTAAAATATAATTGGACAAACATTTAATGTATAAAAATGTATTAAAATCTAATTGGACAAACATTTATTGTATAAAAATGTATTAAAATATAATTGGACAAACATTTAATGTATAAAAATGTATTAAAATCTAATTGGACAAACATTTATTGTATAAAAATGTATTAAAATATAATTGGACAAACATTTATTGTATAAAAATGTATTAAAATATAATTGGACAAATATTTAATGTATAAAAATGTATTAAAATATAATTGGACAAACATTTATTGTATAAAAATTTATTAAAATATAATTAGACAAATATTTATTGTATAAAAATTTATTAAAATATAATTGGGCAAACATTTAATGTATAAAAATTTATTAAAATATAATTAGACAAATATTTATTGTATAAAAATGTATTAAAATATAATTGGACAAACATTTATTGTATAAAAATGTATTAAAATATAATTGGACAAACATTTAATGTATAAAAATGTATCAAAATATAATTGGACAAACATTTAATGTATAAAAATGTATCAAAATATAATTGGACAAACATTTAATGTATAAAAATTTATTAAAATATAATTAGACAAATATTTATTGTATAAAAAATTATTAAAATATAATTGGACAAACATTTATTGTATAAAAATGTATCAAAATATAATTGGACAAACATTTATGGTATTATATGGAAAAATGCGCGCATGAAAAGTAATATTCTTAAGATTTTATTAAACCTGGAAAAGTAAAGGACAAGAAATTCAACCTGGAAAAGTAAAGAACAAGATATTCTAGTAAAGTAAAAAAATAAGAATTTTTTAGACTTAAAATATTGCAGCTAAAAATAAAATTTGAACATTGATAAATATTTTATTTATTATTTGCATATGTTGTTGTTTATTGTTTAGTTAGAAAGGGTGTCAGTCGCTGGATTGAACTTATTTCCCCCCTATTATTTGCATATATTTATGTAGTGAAAATTGTTTGAATAAAATTAATTCATTAGTTAGTTAGTTAGTAGATGGAATTAATAATTTTATAATTTACATAAAAATTAATAATTTTATTATATCATAATTAGGATCATTTAATTCTTTCTAACTGAACAATAAACAACAACATATGCAAATAATAAATAAAATATTTATCAATGTTCAAATTTTATTTTTAGCTGCAATATTTTAAGTCTAAAAAATCCTTATTTTTTTACTTTACTAGAATATCTTGTTCTTTACTTTTCCAGGTTGAATTTTTTGTCCTTTACTTTTCCAGGTTTAATAAAATCTTAAGAATATTACTTCTCATGCGCGCATTTTTCCATATAATCCATGATTTTTCCAGGCATTGCTATTGTATTAATATATAAATTTATAATATTTATTAATGATTGTCCAAAAAAATTAGCTCTCAAACACACATTTATGCAATATTTATCATTCAATCACAGTAGTTCCGAGCCAGGGTCTCTACCGAGACTGCGGTTCATGAATTCGTGATCTGTATAGAGCGTAAACTAACAAAAAAGAAGATGCCACTCGGTGTCTTTTTACATATAGTTGGAGCTTTTGACAACATACCCTTCAGTAGTATGTTCAAGTCGCTACGAGAACTCAATATGCCACCAGTACTCATCCGATGGATTGAGTATATGGTGAGGCACAGAACAGATCAAGTAGAACTACTGAGGGCAACTGTTAAAAGGGAAGTAGTTAAATGAAACCCCCAAAGTGGGATTTTATCACATTTACTATGGAACTGTATGCTGAATCCTCTTTTAAAAGAGTTTAAAAATAGGAATATTTATGCCCAGGCTGCTGCTGATGACATCGCAGTGCTGGTCGCGGGTTCAAAAGCCTCATTGGTATGCTGACACCGTTACTGGTGGTCTATTCCGAAAGCCTTTCTTAACAGGGGGAGGTTTGGGGTGTCTATTCTGAGACCAATTTAATTGGAAATGTTTCGCTTTTATTAATGAGAACGGGAAAGTTTTACAGGGAACATTTTTGGTTATAAAAAACAGACAATCACATGACATATTCATCAGGGTTTAATATGGACGAGCGCCATTTGATAACCAAACCAACCCTAAAACATTTATTGTATAAAAATGTATTAAAATATAATTGGACAAACATTTATTGTATAAAAATGAATTAAAATATAATTGGACAAACATTTATTGTATAAAAATGTATTAAAATATAATTGGACAAACATTTATTGTATAAATATGTATTAAAATATAATTGGACAAACATTTATTGTATAAAAATGTATTAAAATATAATTGGACAAACATTTATTGTATAAAAATGTATTAAAATATAATTGGACAAACATTTAATGTATAAAAATGTATTGAAATATAATTGGACAAACATTTATTGTATAAAAATGTATTAAAATATAAATGGACAAACATTTATTGTATAAATATGTATTAAAATATAATTGGACAAACATTTAATGTATAAAAATGTATTAAAATCTAATTGGACAAACATTTATTGTATAAAAATGTATTAAAATATAATTGGACAAACATTTAATGTATAAAAATGTATTAAAATCTAATTGGACAAACATTTATTGTATAAAAATGTATTAAAATATAATTGGACAAACATTTATTGTATAAAAATGTATTAAAATATAATTGGACAAATATTTAATGTATAAAAATGTATTAAAATATAATTGGACAAACATTTATTGTATAAAAATGTATTAAAATATAATTAGACAAATATTTATTGTATAAAAATTTATTAAAATATAATTGGGCAAACATTTAATGTATAAAAATTTATTAAAATATAATTAGACAAATATTTATTGTATAAAAATGTATTAAAATATAATTGGACAAACATTTATTGTATAAAAATGTATTAAAATATAATTGGACAAACATTTAATGTATAAAAATGTATCAAAATATAATTGGACAAACATTTAATGTATAAAAATGTATCAAAATATAATTGGACAAACATTTATTGTATAAAAATTTATTAAAATATAATTAGACAAATATTTATTGTATAAAAAATTATTAAAATATAATTGGACAAACATTTATTGTATAAAAATGTATCAAAATATAATTGGACAAACATTTATGGTATTATATGGAAAAATGCGCGCATGAAAAGTAATATTCTTAAGATTTTATTAAACCTGGAAAAGTAAAGGACAAGAAATTCAACCTGGAAAAGTAAAGAACAAGATATTCTAGTAAAGTAAAAAAATAAGAATTTTTTAGACTTAAAATATTGCAGCTAAAAATAAAATTTGAACATTGATAAATATTTTATTTATTATTTGCATATGTTGTTGTTTATTGTTTAGTTAGAAAGGGTGTCAGTCGCTGGATTGAACTTATTTCCCCCCTATTATTTGCATATATTTATGTAGTGAAAATTGTTTGAATAAAATTAATTCATTAGTTAGTTAGTTAGTAGATGGAATTAATAATTTTATAATTTACATAAAAATTAATAATTTTATTATATCATAATTAGGATCATTTAATTCTTTCTAACTGAACAATAAACAACAACATATGCAAATAATAAATAAAATATTTATCAATGTTCAAATTTTATTTTTAGCTGCAATATTTTAAGTCTAAAAAATCCTTATTTTTTTACTTTACTAGAATATCTTGTTCTTTACTTTTCCAGGTTGAATTTCTTGTCCTTTACTTTTCCAGGTTTAATAAAATCTTAAGAATATTACTTCTCATGCGCGCATTTTTCCATATAATCCATGATTTTTCCAGGCATTGCTATTGTATTAATATATAAATTTATAATATTTATTAATGATTGTCCAAAAAAATTAGCTCTCAAACACACATTTATGCAATATTTATCATTCAATCACAGTAGTTCCGAGCCAGGGTCTCTACCGAGACTGCGGTTCATGAATTCGTGATCTGTATAGAGCGTAAACTAACAAAAAGAAGATGCCACTCGGTGTCTTTTTACATATAGTTGGAGCTTTTGACAACATACCCTTCAGTAGTATGTTCAAGTCGCTACGAGAACTCAATATGCCACCAGTACTCATCCGATGGATTGAGTATATGGTGAGGCACAGAACAGATCAAGTAGAACTACTGAGGGCAACTGTTAAAAGGGAAGTAGTTAAATGAAACCCCCAAAGTGGGATTTTATCACATTTACTATGGAACTGTATGCTGAATCCTCTTTTAAAAGAGTTTAAAAATAGGAATATTTATGCCCAGGCTGCTGCTGATGACATCGCAGTGCTGGTCGCGGGTTCAAAAGCCTCATTGGTCAGACGCATTGCCAAAATGGGACTACATTTTTCATCAAATGTGATAACGAAAAATTTGAGTTCATTCAAAGAATATGTATATCATAGAATTCACTAATATTTTTAATCGATAAATTCACCATTTTTTGCTATAAAATCATAAGGAGAGTTAAAAAATATTAGTTATTAAAAAAAAGCTCGGTTTTTTAATTATAAAAAAAACGATACACGGGATTGAACCTAAAATCTTTCCACCAACCCCCGGTACTCTAACCGTTACGCTAACATGTCATATTGGCAAAATCGCAGTAAAAAATATTTATATACAAAAAAGTTATGCAAAATAAAAAAAAGCGTTAGTCACTTATGTACTTACTCTCCTGTTTGTGAACCCACATATTTTGTTGTAACTTTTTTTCTACTGAACCAATTTTGGAATATTTTTTTAAAAATGTAGCTAATGAGGTGTTCTATCCAACTATATGACCTGATTGAAATTTGGTTACGAACGGAATTGGTGGTGGGGGTTTGAATGTGTCTGGATTCATTCAATTTCGGACTTAAGCATATATTCAACCACTACCGTGGTTGAATGATAAAACTTTATTAAAATATAATTAGACAAATATTTATTGTATAAAAATTTATTAAAATATAATTGGACAAAGATTTATTGTATAAAAACTTATCAAAATATAATTGGACAAACATTTATTGTATAAAAACTTATCAAAATATAATTGGACAAACATTTAGTGAAAAATTTGCTTAAATAAATTAGACTTTTAATACAACAATTTTGTAATGAAAGCAACATCGGATATTTATAAAATTGTTTTCTTTTTTTCTCGGACAAATAAATATTACGAAAAGTTTGCGTAAAACATTTAAAAGTTTAATTAAACAATTTGGTAATGAAAGCAACATCGGATTTTTATAAAATTGTTTTCTTTTTTTTTATTCCAACAAATAAATAATTGAAAACATTATTTTGAATTAAAGCAACTTTGAAAGGTCAACAACAAATTATTTTAAATGATTGTTTTTTTTTCTTTTTTTAACGGGGAAGTGGGTTGTTTTCTTATTTATTCATTTTTTGTTTTAACGGCAATCGTTTAAATTTTTGGTTAATAAAAAAAAATTACAACGGAGCGAAATTTAAGTTTCCCTTCCATTTTAACAACAACCGAACAAATAAGGGGGATTGATTTACTAGGATTTTTATTAGAAGCTGAGCACTTATTAAAATTATTTTAGTGTTGAATTTGTCGCATTTTCGTTACATTTGTTACTTTACAATCGCTGGTAGCCCACTTCAAAAATTGAATACAAGATTAAATTAAACAGAATGGTACTCATGCAGAATTTGACCCCCATCCCTGATTCCATTTCATTCCACCGGATTCAACCGAGGGTTGTTTAAATGTTGAAACACTAAATCAACGTTTTATTTATTTTTGTTGCATGATTAATGAATGTTTGGTGGCACCCACTCATTTACATATGTGGATAATATTACACATAAATAACAAGACTCGGTTCGTCTGAGTGTGTGTTAACCAGAAGCCACTGAAGGCCGAGCCGAGATCTAATATGTTCTCCAGCCAAGACTCTCTTACCTGACAACCATTATGTAAATATACTGTAAATATACTTTTCCTAATACACTTCTTATTGATCTACCTGTGGTTGTTGAGTCTTCATTTGTATTGCCTTATACGTTATTTTTCAGACTTTTCGACTGGTCTAAACTCCATATTACAAGATTACCATTACCCTGTACCAAGCCCAGAGGAAATAATCACAAAGTTGAATGGTGGTAATATCTTCTCCAAGATAGACTTGAGCGACGCGTATTTACAAATACCAGTCGAGGAGAATTGCTCAAAAATACCATGCATCAACACGCATAAGGGATTGTACAAATACAACCGGTTGCCCTGTGGCATCAAAGTAGCGCCTGCCATCTTTCAGCAAGCGATGGACACCATGCTAAGTAGTATGGAGTGCGCATGTGCATACCTGGACGACATTGTTATCAGGAGCACATCCTTAGAAGAACATAAGATGCATTTAAAACAAGTATTCACTCGAATACAAGAATTCGTGTTTAAAGTAAAAGAAAATAAATGCGACTTTGGTATGAGCGAAATTAAGTGTCTTGGACATATAATAAATAAACATGGGCGACGTCCAGACCCAGAAAGATCGGCGGCAATAAAAACATGCCAGCACCTAATAACGTAACAACCTTGCAGAGTTTCTTAGGACTCGCAAATTATTACCAATCTTTTATTGAAGGGATGCATAATTTGCGAGATCCCTTAAATGAGCTGCCAAAAAAGGACACACCTTGGAACTGGACGCAAGAATGTCAAACCGCTTTTGACAAAATAAAGAGCGCACTAACATATGAATTATTTCTAACTCACTATGACACAAAATTAAATGTAGTCGTCGCTAGTGACGCTAGTTCCTACGGCATAGGAGCACGCATTCAACATATCATGCCTAATGGATCTAGAAAGCCAATAGTTTACGCTTCGAGAACGCTGCTTCCAGCAGAGAAGGCGTATTCACAGATTGAAAAAGAAGCTTTGAGTATAATCTTTGCAGTGACTAAGTTCCACCGATATTTATATGGTAGACATTTCATACTTGAAACCGACCATAAACCATTAGTCACAATCTACGGATAAAAAAAGGATTGCCGGTATACACCGCAAATAGATTGCTGCGCTGGGGTACGATCCTACTGAATTACGATTTCCAGATACAACATCTAGGAGCGAAAAAGATTTGCCATGCGGATGGACTTTCAAGACTGATACCACAGAAACATAATTTGGAAGAATCAGTGATTGCAGCAATTCAAACAAACGTCGAAGTGAAAAATATGGTAGCAAACATCATTAAAGAACTACCGGGAACATTGTTGGACATTAAAAGAGAAGCCGATAAAGATGAATATATAAATGATATAAAAGAAAAAATTATAAATGACAAAAAGGTTCAGGAAATTTTTCCATATGTAACGACGTGTTATTATACAGCGAGAGAGTAGTAATACCTAAAACGTTGCAGAAGAGGATTTTGAGAGATTTCCACACAGGACATCCGGGGATAAATCGGATGAGGTCTCTAATGAGAAGCTACGTATACTGGCGTAACATGGACATCGACATAGCAACAACAATAAATAAATGTAAAGGATGCCAGTTAGCGGCAAAATCCTCACCTATAGTGCACAAACCTTGGCCGAAAACCGACCACCCATGGTCGAGAATCCACATGGACTTCGCTGGTTCAGTAGGAGAAAATTACTACTTAATTGTAGTTGATAGTTACACAAAATGGCCTGAGGTAATTCGTTGCAGGAATCCAACAACGAACAACTCAATAGGATTCCTACACGAGTTATTTGCACGATTTGGTGTACCAGACATTGGTCACTGACAATGGAACTCAATTCACATCCACAGAATTTAAGGAATTTTGTGACACGTTCCAAGTAAAGCATATCACTACTCTTCCGTACCATCGAAGGTCCAACGGCCTTGCGGAGAGGTTCGTGGACACGTTAAAACGAGCGTTGAAAAAATCCATTGGTATACCAACGGAAAAAGCTTTGCAACATTTTTTGCAAATATATAGGATAACACTTCACCCTAATACACCGTCAAACATATCACCAGCTGATTTGATGTTTGCCAGAAAAGTGAAATCGGCGTTTGATAAACTATTGCCAAGACAGACAATTGTCCGAAACATTACACACATGATAAGAAAGAAATATAACTCGGGAGATTGAGTATATTTCAAGCGCTACAGGAATAACACTTCTTACTAGGAATGTGGAGTAGTAGATAAACGCATTGGTGATTGTACATACATGATTAAAGGTCCACAAAATATACATAAAAGGCACCTGAACCAAAGAAAAAAAAACGCCACATTCAAGATGGTGATTATACAACATCAGTCGAAGAGGAGGATATCATGGACATCATATACGAATCCTTTAATTTGGAACTGCCTCAATATACACCTGAACCCCGAAGATCAGGTAGAAAAAGAAAGTTTAATGAACCATTAATGTTAAATCCCAAAGAAAAAGATATTGAAATCTGTGTGACTTCAAATCTTGGGAGGAAGGTGTTGTGGTGACACCTACTCATTTACATATGTGGATAATATTACACATAAATAACAAGACTCGGTTCGTCTGAGCGTGTATTAACCAGAAGCCACTGAAGGCCGAGCGGAGAGCAGATATGTTCTCCAGCCAAGACTCTCTTACCTGACAACCATTATGTAAATAAACTGTAAATATACTTTTCCTAATACACTTCTTATTGATCTACCTTTGGTTGTTGAGTCTTCATTTGTATTGCCTTATACGTTATTTGGCTCAACCTGCAAACATAACAATTAATTAATTAATTATGGGAGTATTTTTTCTGTTTTTCTTAACATCTGTTGACAAAAAATTCATTTGTACATTCTCTTGAAAAAAATGTTCTCTACTTTCACCTAACTATTTACAGTGTTCATATAAAACATTAATCTTTTATTTTTATAATAAAAACCCCGTTTGCAAAAAGAAACGTTTACTGCCAATTTTCTTTAAAAAATGCATGTTTTTCTGCAAAATACAATTTATGGTAAAAAAGGAATCTTTTATTTGAGGAAAAAAAATGCAGAAAATATTAAAAGTAAATAAACAATACAAAATGTAATTTTTCTTAAGGAGTGTGTTCCATTTTAACAAACTGAGCTACAGCAAATCGTGGCCGGGTACAGCTAGTAGTAAATAAAGCTCATTGTCTATGTTGAAATTAGTTTAAAAATAACAAGGTTACTATTTAAAAAAACATTCATAACAGGAGCGAGAGGCCTTGTTAACTATTCTGTACCTTCCATATTTCAAAAAATGTTCACATTTCTATCGTAATTATAAAGATTTTCTCGGTTAATTCTATTTGTTACATATATGTGTCTGGCCGGTGATCATCTAGCGATTAAAATGGACAGTTAATTCATTTATCAATGAATACGAGACACTTTGTTTATAAAAACAGACTTACTTTATTTTGCAATATTTAATATACACACTTCAAGACAATGATGGCGGTAGGGTGTTAGTGGAAGGGGTGGTCGCGAACTGTGACGATCTGTCCCTCAGCTGTCCGTCTCTCTGACTGTCTTTGCTATATTTATCTTTTCTCTTTTATTGAAGTATCTTCGACCTTTTAACCCAGTTTTCCTTTGTTTATTTACGTTTGCCTGGTTTGACCCATAAACGATTTGTCGTCATGGATCCAGGCCGTTCACAAGCCCAGGGATTTCATTGTTTAATATCATTTGCCTGGTCTGACCCATAACCGACTTGACGTCATGGATCCAGGTCATTCACAAGCCCGGGGATTCCATTGTTTATTTTCGTTTGCCTGGTCTTAGCTCGTTCGCACCTCTCCATAACATATTGCCAATATAACTAATATGCAGTAGATTGATTTGCTGTACTGTAAAAAGAAAAAAGATGCAGATAGTAATAATATTAATACTGCTAATAGTAATAGGGAACAAATGTTATCGATTAACACCTTCAGTTAAATTACTTCTCACAAATAAAAAGATTTCACTTTTTAAGTGATTACGTGTGAACACTTTCAAATATCTAACAAAAATAATAAAAACAAAACAAACAATAATTGTATATTTTAGAACAAGAGATTAGTTTTGTACATATATCTTAACCGAAATTGTCATTTTATGCGATTTCCAATTTTTGGGTGCCCACTAAATAGTTTACTACAAACCATAAATCCAACTGATCTGATTATGAAACTATGCGTAATCGCTTACCAACAATGATTTAAACAAACCAAACTTACAAAATACAATACTACACAAAGAATATACTGTTGCACGGTAGCCATAATAGTAATAATACAGTATTATACATAGTAAGTGGTATAATTAAGCCATTCGAAAGTGCTCAATATCATGGATAGGGCAGATATGTTCAAACGCCGTGTTGTCTTAGAGAAACAACATTAATGAGGGTTTTTTTACTAGTAGAACTAGTGTGGTGACACGCCGCGTTGTCCGGATGAAAGAAAGTCATTGTGGTATTTTATACTATAATAATAGACGAAAAGGGAATATTATCGCTTCGAGAAATTATGATAGATCCGATTTTGTGAAATATTGCCAATAGATTTAGACATCAATTGAAAAATGTTGCAAAAGTTTTAGTTTGTTTAGAGCATTTAAAAGGTTTACGGAATATAATACGTGTATAAGTATGACATTTTTAATGAACATATTTATGAATGTATTCCATTTATTTAATCAATCATTTGTAATAATAATCAGTTAATGTACAGAAGAATATAAAGTATAATATTGTGTTCTTTTATTTACCCCACGAGGATCCTGGCTGAAATTCCAGGTGTTACGTTTTTAGCAAAAACGTTCAGGATTTTCATTGGTGCTCCCAGATCCGGCTGTCTGAAGATATTGGCTTCCTGTGACTAAATGTGCCTAAAATTGATGCTTGTTGTTTTTCTACTTCCTTTTGCAAAACTTAAATATGTTCTGCAAAACCAAAAACAAAAACAACAACCCACCGTCTCCCCCTTTTTCTTTCTTCCTATTTACCATTTTCTTTTTCTATCTCCCCCACTTTCTGACTGGTTTTCTAACTTAAAATGTATCAAACATTAATACTATAACCTTTTTCTATCTCTCTCATCGCAAAATTCATCCATGTTTTGCAGAACAGGGAACAAAAACGATACAATCAACTACAAAAAAAACACTAAAAACTAGCGATTGAAGATTGTTACGTTTTTTATCAACAAAGTTCAGGATTTTCTATGTTATTCAAAATTCTATGGTTTCATTGTTGAGTCGGTAAAACAGAAAATTTGGTTTTAAATTATGTTTGCAGTGCATATATTTTTTAAGTCAATGATTTTATTCCTGAAAACTATTGTATTCACTTGAACTGCTATCTTGAATTAGGAACACATCTGATTTGAATTTAGATATCACATTAAGTGTAAGAAGTATGCGTTAGTTTGCTTGAAGCATTGTTAGAGAATAAAAGGTATTTTTAGAATTTTTTTAACTAAATATCACCCACAGTTAAAATTTATCTTATAATAAAAACCAGCCATTTTGCATTTTACATCCGAGAGAGAGAGGATTCATTTCTCCACGGACGATAGGTTATTACCCGAAAGGACCTTTGGAATTAAGTACCACCCACAGTTAAAATTAAGGTAGATAAATGAATGAATATATATTAAAAATGTGTATATAATAAATAAAAAAGAAAATAATATTGAATTATTTATTATTCATATATTTATCTTCACACAAGGACGGTACATTCCTGCACTGTTCTAGCCCTTTAAAAATACCTTAGATATTACATTGTTTTTAAATTTAAAAAAAACGTAAAAACATTCATTTAAAAAATCATACCAAATACTTAATGTGTGTTGTACTTGTTGTCATTGTTTATAATTCAGGTTGTTGGCATAAAGGAAAACGATACAACGTTGGACAAAGATTTAGAGACGAGTGCAATTGGTGCAAATGTCATCATAATGGTAAAGCCACTTGTACCAAAAAAGACTGTTCACTATATGGTAAATAAACTTCATTTATACATTGACGATAAATGTAACCCAGAAAATCATATTCAGAAATAACCAATATCCCCTAAATATTTTATTATTTATTCGTAGGTTTATCAGCATTTGTATATTTATGAAATATGCGCATAGAAATATAATTTTATCTAGTTTCATTTACGCATTTTATATATTATGTATTTCTTGCTACAAAATAGTCCCAGTCTTTTATTTTTAGCAGGCATGTTTACGATTGCTTCTTTAATTGACTTTTATTAAAGTTAAATTTGTATGTTGGAAACCGGAAGGGATGCTGCGAGACATTTGTGCATGGCGTAGTTTTCATTTATGATTTTGTCTTCGTAAAAACGGTGTTTTTTATCGAATTGTAAAGATATCTGATTTGAAGTTTGATATAAAATATTCGTTTTTAAAAATAAAAGTTACAAAAAGAAAAGAATTGAAAAGAATTGTATGTAATTTTGAATGTTTGTCATTTTTAATGTTTTATTTTGTATCTAGGATGTTGGCATAAAGGCAAATACTACCCATTTGAAGCATTCTTCTGGGACCAGTGCAATATATGTGTCTGCGCTCCGACTGGTGAAGTGCTTTGTACCTACATAGGTTGTCGACGGAAAGGTAACTAAAATGAATCTCTGTATTGATAATGGAGATAACTTTGTCAACCAAGCTCCAACCCCTGTCCCATCATCGCAATGTTGCATCTCTGTGCCTGTTTTACAAATATTTTAATTGAATGTGCTCTGATAAACTCGTTGCACTTGTGCTTCCTCGACGTACATATCCCCAACAAACCCGCTTACCAATAAAATCTTACCCCTTCACTGTTGAGGTCCTCAATGGCCAGAACACTTTATATTCTAATAGTTTCTTACCTCGAACAGCTAGACTTTGGAATTCCCTTCCTGCTATTTGTTTTCCTGGTTATACTGATATGCAGAAGTTTAAATATAACGTAAACCAACATCTTGTTAATCTTTCATATGCATAATCCCAAATAGTAACCCCTTTACATTCAAGTGGCGATATGCCTAGTTAAGGGTTAATGTGAGTAAAAAAAATATTTAATAACCTTGAAAATTATAATCAGGAATAGTCAATACCTTATGTAATCAAACGATTTATTCGTGAATTTCTCTGTAGTTTGGTTTGTGATGCGGCGATTCCAAAAATTGTCTCCGGGTTACAACACCGATGTTTTACGATCAGTCATAAGTCCGTGTTACAAGGCTATAAAACCACACATAGTCGATGAATGCCTGCTTTTGAATAAAACTAAACACATAAGATGTTTGAAAAATGGGGAAAAATTAAAAAGATATTTTTAAATTCAAAGTAACGTAAATCACTACAGGCAATAGTCTATGTGTTGGTTTAATGTAAACAAATTTAGTTGATTTCCTAGAACAACCAAGAAAGCAAGAAAAGTGGTGTAAAATAATTACACAACAAATAAATGTAACTAAAGATCAACTAAGTTACTCTCTTACCTACTTGGATAAGGTTTTATGTTTGAACTTATTTTAAAGTGTGTTAGTTACTACACTAAAACGTCTCGATAATCTGCAGCCTTGTTCGAGCCTCGAATTTGAATGTTTTATTGTAGTGCTTCCAAACTAGAGTAGAAGCTTCGAACAATGTGAGCAGGTCATTTTGTGTTCATTTTATGAATCTCAGGTTCGTAGAATTCAGATTCAATTGCGTGTGTTGTCTTGAGTTAGAAATAAATTTTATTTGTATTACGATATAAAATTGTCATTTGAAAAAAAAAAAGGTAAAATACGTAAATAAATTCATAATGTAAAGTATATAAAGTTTAAAATGTGGTTTGTACTATTTGTCATTGTTTTCTACGTAGATTGTTTTTTTTGTTTTTTTTACTTTGTATCATTGTTTTCTACGCAGTTTGTTGGTATAAAGGAAAATGGTACAAATATGGACGAAGATTTAAAGACGATTGCAATTGGTGCGTCTGTCGTCGTAATGGTAAAGTCAGTTGTACCAGAAAACTTTGTCCACCAAAAGGTAAATAAACTTTTTATTTCAGTACTGGCAATAAAGGTTAACGCGAAAATCATATAAAAAGATGATTATTATATTACAAATGAATAAGAAATTTATCCGCGTGCTGATAATTTACATGTTGTTATTTTAAAGCAATGTTTATTCCTTTTTAATTAGAATTTTTCTCTACCACTAATAGCAATGGCCAAAGACTCATTATCTGAAAGTACTTCTTTTAAACTCCTCGGCCTAACATTCGAAGGATACATGAGTTGGAACAATTACATTGAGAGCATTGCTAGGACCGCTGTGAAGACGGTAGGATCTCTCTACCGTGCTAGAAAGCTACTAACGCCCGAAAATATCCTATACCTCTATAAGGCCACCATTCGCCCATGTATGGAGTATTGTTGCCATATTGTGGCTGTTGCATCTGCTCATAGTCTCTCACTTCTAGACAAGGTTCAAAAGAGAGTCACCAAACTAATAGGTCCTGAACTGTCATCTAAGCTTCTACCTGACATGCAGAAGCTCAAGTGTAACGTGAACATACAACTTGCTACCCAACTCCCTACATAGTTCTCCTATAGTTTAGGTCCCTGATAGTAGCCCCCTACATTAAAGTGGCAATGTGCCTTGTTTGGGGTGAAAACATAATAAAAAAAATATATTTTGGAAAAGATGTAGAAAAAAGATTACGAGCGTTCATCAATATTTGAAATTTATCAAACATTTTCCAAAAATTTGAGATACAAATTCTATTTATTTTTTACACATTTTAAATTTCAGAGATATCACAAGATGTCGGCAACGAAAACGGCCATAATGAATGTTCACGTGATTAATGTATGCACGCTATTTTTTTTTAATTCTCTGAACATTTCTATAATTGCATACAGCTTTTACATAAACATTCACTTGTCAGCTCTTATATGAACAGATACACATCTGAAATACACATAACATCCTGTCACATTCATACAGTTTAGTAAAGAAGATGATAAAACTACTAGAACGGCATTCAGTTGAAAAAGAGAGAAAAAAGATCACGTGACATTAAAACACATTAAAAATGAGTGCAGGAGAAAAAAATGAATAAGAAAGAAAAAAGAGAAGTAAAAATAGGTGTAGTAAAGGTTATCAGTGTGCGGGGGTATTACTAAGAAATAATTAGAAGAAAAAATGAAAAGGTGGTACACACACACACACACACATATATATATATATATATATATATATATATATATATATATAAACCTCGGGATACAATATTAATCCTTCCGAGGTTAGAATCGGAAGATTAAATCACCGTATGGTGGGGCCTAAGCAAAATTTTATACAGTACAACACTGCACATATATAAATTAGAAACAAAATACAATACAATATATAATACACATGCATATAATCAAATAAACATTATAAATAAAAAAAATAAATACCGTAACAAGGTGTCGAAAAAACATCGTATTCCACATTGTAACCCGAAAACCTCGTGTTCCGGGGCCACCGTATCCCGGGTTTCTACTGTATTGTTTTTTGTATGTGCTTCCCGTGTGATCCTTTAGAAACCTTGAAATGCATCCCTCCTCAATGAAATTGTCGGGATGTCGGCAAAGAAAACGGTCATAAGAAATGTTCACGTGACTACTTTATGCATGCTATTTTTTTTTAATTCCTTGCACATTAACAAAATAAACGTAACATGAAAAATGTTAATATATTAAAAGAAAATTGCATAAAATTTTAAATATATTTTGTAATTTTATTTTATATTTTAAATCAAGGATGCACGTATAATGGCAAGAAGTACAAATATGGAGAAGGGTTCTGGATCAAATGCAATCATTGCAGATGTATACGAAACGGTCAAATCAGTTGTACACGGAAATGGTGTCCCGAAAAAGGTAAATAAACTATGTCTGTATGTTGACTATAAAATTATAGTCAAGGATAATCAATATCCTATCAAATCATACGGCTTTACTCAAAACATGACGAGCGTCGCTGATTAACGAAGTGTAACAATACTACTTAAGGAAAACATTCAAATATAATAAAATCACAAAAAAATATAACTAAAATATGAAAAAGAAACAACAACCTACCGTAACTTCTGTTTTATTCTTATAAAAAATAGTTTAAGTGAAAAAATAAACAAGTTACTTGTATTTTTCAAACAATTTTTTGGTCAAACAAAATTGAACAAAACTAATAAAACATTTTTTTTATTTTTCATATTTTTAACTAAGATTTAAAAAAAACACTTTTTTATGCATTTTTCATGTAATATTTTTTTTCATTTTTTTTTTCATTTTTGTAACTAATGTAGGGCAAACATTTTTGTCTTTATTTTTTCTTTTATATTGTATATTATTATATATGGTTTAAATATTGTGTATGTAGGCAGCATGTTTTCATTCAGACAGATATTGTTAAATAGCACGGAGTGTTTTTGCTTAATTATCTTTTTTGTAATTTTTTCATTTTTTGAATGACCATTCTTATGTCTTGGTCGATTTTGCGTAAGAAGTTTCCGTAGTCATTTTCGTCCATCTATTTTTTGCAAGTACTTTAAACTGATTTTCTTCAGTCCTTGACGATGTTTCGTTAAAAATCCGGATGCTTTTATATGCTTGAGTTCAAATTATATTTAAATTACTTGAAATAATAAAGCGTCTCGTGTGTAAAAAAACAGATAGACGAAAATGACTACGGATCCTTCCTACACAAATTCGACAGAAACATAAAAATAACATTTGAAAAATGGAAAAAATTACAAAAAAAATTCAATAAGCAAAAACAGTCCGTGCTATTTAACAATATCTGCCTGAATGGTTTAAAATGTAGACAAAAATTTCTGTCTCCACATGAACTCGAAAAGATTACTGTCGAGAAACTCCCGGTTAATCCCGTTGATTTTTTCCCCAATAATTTCCTTGAAGATCGTCTGCTCTTTTGTCGCGGATTGACCGGCGTCTTACATCAGCTTACAGTCAAATAGGAGCGCATGACGTCATGTTCTGAGCAAAATCGAGCGGACGATTCAAATTCTACACAAGTACCGACTTTTCGATTGTATACTTTATCCAGAATAATATTTCGATTTTGTTTAATTATTTTGAGATAAAATAGGAGCAGTTTAACACCACTGTTAGTTACGCCTATTTCAAATTCTACACACGTACCGACTTTTCAATTGTATACTTTATCCGGATTAATATTCCGATTTTGGTTAATTATTTTGAGGTATAAAACGAGCAGTTTAACACGAATGTAAATCTATGTACTAATAAAATTATTCATAAACGCACTTTTCGCGAGAAGCAATTTTGAGAATTTACCTGTAAAGTTATATTTCAAGTGTTTTGATTGTCTATTTTGACTCGCTCTTCTTTTGCTTATGAAGATGAGATTCTACTTTTTAAAAAACATTTTATTAATAATATTTATAATAATAAATAAGAAACTTTGCTTTAAGCTTTATTCAAATTAATAATTACTGAGAACACAAGAATTTAATAGCAAACATTTATATACATAATATAATATAGACGAGTGAAAGGTTGGTTTCCCTTATAAAATTCATTGCAGTGTTAAATGATAGTTTATGTTTATGTAATTGATTGCAGGGTATATTCCTTTCTGTAAACATGATTCAAAGGGAAAATTAATAAAATATATAAAATACAGTGGCGCAAAAAAAAATCCACACTTGTCATTTTTTAAAAATCGCAAACTGAAACTGAATTGAATGCAACTGTTTAAACAACCTATACCCCATCTGATTCGCCTTTCATTCTTCTATAATTTTACCTGCTCATATTTGAAGTATCCTAATGTTGACGTCAATTTAAAAAATGAACTTCAAACCGAGAAGGCAAAAAAAACTCCGCACAATGGAAAATTGTTACTTAAATGTAACTCTAGAACGTTAATGAAACGCAAATACAACAGAAACACAATAAGCTAGTTATTGTTTAGTAGTATATCCTTTCTGCAATTTGACAGCATTTTGGGGCATTCCTTAAATTAATCTTCGACATACCACTTCTTTTTAATTTTTTGTGCAAAGTTTTTCCACATTTGAAATTTTATCATTGCTTAGCTGTTGCTTGATGTAATGCCCTACGTTTTCGATAGGACTGAGGTCTGGGGATTGTGCAGGCCAATCAAAATACGGAATATCATGCTCTTCAAGGAACCTCTTGAAATTGCCAGCTGTGTGAATATTATTCTGTATGAAGATGGGATTATCATCCAAATTCCGTGCAAAGTAGGGTAGAAAATGCTCAGTCAACATATTAATGCATTTGGTCGAATTAATTTGACCTTACAAGCAGACTATAAGCCCTGGATCATTGGCACTAATAACGCCCACACAAAAACCGAACCCCCGCCATCTTGCAGTGTTGAAACTGTGCATCTAGGATTAAATTCTTCGCCTTTTCTTTATCCGGACGTATTGGCTACCATCACTATCTAGCCTATTGGACTTGCTTTCGTCATTAAAATTCAGGATCTTCATTGCAACTGACGAATTCTAGACGGCGATTTCTGTTCTTTACGGAAATCATTGGCTTGCGCGTTGCAACACAACCTCGTAAATTAAATTCCTTAAATTTGTTCTTAACTGTAGAAAGAGGGATCTTTTTAACAAGATTACATTGTTGTTGGATCTGGGGAGCTGTTTCAAATTTGTTTCTGAGGCTGCGGATCTTGATAGCATTGTCTTCCCTATAAGAAGTAACTCTAGGACGTCCAGATTTAGGGACATCACGAACACTTCCGGTGTTTTGGTATTTTGCACAGTCATTCGTACAGTTTTCTCATCACATTTCAATCTGCGGCCGATTGATGGACAACACATAACAGAAATTAACACACAAAGATACAAAGAGGCATCTTCCAAGGAGATTCAATATCACCATTACTGTTCATCATAGTCATGATGCCGTTGAAAAGTATTCTGAGAAAGTGCCAAGCCGGATACAAGTTCCCCAATACAGAGGAAAAAATGTATATGGACGATCTGAAACTTTTTGCAAGGATCGAAAAGGAGCTAGAGACACGAATTAACACTAACAGGATCTTCAGTCAAGATATCCAAATGGAATTTGGAATGGAAAAGTGCGCAGTACTAGTTATAACAAAAGGAAAACTGGAAACGACAGAAGGCATGGATCTACCCAACCAAACAGAAATTAGGGCACTAGGAGAACAAGACGACTATAAATACTTGGGAATTATTGAAGCGGACACCATCAGACCAACAGAAATGAAAGAGAAAATTGGAAAGGAATACCTCAGGAGGACAAGAAAACTCCTGGAAACTAAATTATATAGTAGAAATTTAATAAAAGGTATAAATAAATGGGTAGTGCCACTAGTGAGATACTCTGGACCGTTTATAGGATGTACAAAAGAAGAACTGAAACAACTCGGCCAGAAAACCAGGAAACTCATGACCATGCATAATGCATTACACCCAAAGGACGATATTGACAGCCTCTACGTGAAAAGGAAAGACGGCGGGAGAGGACTGATCTCTATAGAAGACTGTACACAAAAAAAGAACAAGAAAAATACATAATGCAAAGCACTGAAAGGATAATTCTGGCAACGAGAGACACGGAGAAAACCAACAAAACAGAAAACAAAGAGACAGACGACAAAACGAGAAAAGAGAAATGAGAAGAGAAACAACTCCACGGAAGATTCATAAGAATGACAAAAGATGAGAATAACGAAAACACCTGGACATGGATGCGTAAATGGACATATAAACCGAGAAACTTAATCTCTAATAACTGCAGCACAAGATAACTCGATAAGAACCAACCATATCAAAGCAAAGATCTATAAAACACAAGAAAACAGCAAATGCAGACTCTGTGGACAAAGAGACGAAACGATAAACCATATAGTAAGTGAATGCAACAGACTGGCCCAAAAGGAATACAAAAACAGGCATGATCAAGTGGGGAGGGCAGTGCACTGGGAATTGTGCAAACGGCTGCATTTTGAGCGTACAGATAAATGGTACAAGCATAAACCCTCAACAGCACTCGAAAACGAGAACCACTAAATCCTATGGGACATGAACATACAGACGGACAAACCCATCCAAGCAAGAAGACCAGATGTCGTATTAATTAACAAGAAAGAGAAATCCTGTCAAATCGTAGACTTTGCTGTCCCAACTTATCAGAGGGTGAGTATGAAAGAAAAAGAGAAATGAAGCAAATACGCAGAACTAGCCAGAGAGTTAAAAGGGATTTGGATGATGAAGAAAATCAAAATAATACCAATAATAGTAGGAGCACTAATAACAATTCCGAAAAACCTGGAAAAAAGAATGACAGAAATTGGAATCAGAAGAATAGCTGCAAAAATACAACGCCTAACGATAATGAAAACAGCTGAAATATTAAGGAAAACCCTTGAATGCGGAGAATAACACAAGAAAATATAACGAATAAGCGTTACAGGGAATGAAGAACACCGAAGCTGCACAACTACATGTTCTACACCCCCATCATGCATCTCCTCTATTGTTTCACCACCGTTCCCCCAATAGAAAAGTGATATCAAAGAGCCGAGAAGAGTCAAAGAGGATGGAAAGACCGAGGAGGGAGCACTGGCCAGACCTCCGCTGGACAAGTGTGAAGAGAACTGGGATGTTGGGAGGGGGGCTTAGTGCCACTCAAATTCCAGTATAAACCAATGGCCACTGCCAGCGAGAAATCAATGGTAGGAGGTTGTTGCGATTATGCAAATTTATTTGCAAATGCTATCGGAGGAGGAGGAGGAGGAGGTAGCTGGACGTCTGGGGAGATTTGTTGTCGCTCAGCTTTTAAAGAACACCACAGGTCTCCAATCAGATCGTTTGTTGACTTGTGTGAAAGCTCCATGTGAGCCAATAATAATAATAATTCTGATTTCGGAAAGGGATGGGATTTATTTCCAGAGGATTTTCCTTAATCCCGACTGCAAACCAGGAGCTTCAAAGATCAAGGGTTTTCCTAAGGATGTTGGTGGTACCTATAATTGCAGAGGTCTGAAGGCCGCCTAAAACATCGGGGATTTGTAGTTTTTTCAATTGTCCTTCCAGATGACTTGACACTACTCCTAGTGTACCAGATACGACCGGGATTATTTGTGTTTTAACCTCGTGTATACGCCTTATCTCCAAGGCCAATGGAGCATAATTGCTCCACTTCTCATTCTCCTTCTCTCTCACATTCCTGTCCCAGGGTGCTGAGATGTCTACCATCTGCCAGCTTTTTGAGACCTTTTCAATGACGACCAAATCCGGACGATTATGTTCCAATTGCTTGGTCGTTATGACACTTTTGTCCCACCATACCTCTATTTTGCCATCCTCACTTGTTCTCACTTCATCAGGCACCTACTCAAACCATTTTCCAGCACACTTCACCCCAACCCTCTTACACAGCTCCCAATATATCCGGAGTCCCATGAGATTGTGTCTTTTGCGGTACTCTCTCTGGGCCTGTCCACTACACCCTGCTGCAAGGTGCGCAATTGACTCTGAGGTCTTACCACAAATCCGACATTCTGCAGAAACTTCCTCTCCTAGAACCACTTTTTTTAACAATCGTGTTCCTAATGCCTGTCCTTGTGCTGCACAAACAAAAGCTTCAGTACTCTTAGACAGATACCAATAATAATAATAATAATAATAATAATAATAATAATAATAATAATAATAATAATAATAACTAGCAGGACCTGTGGAAATTCCACGGTAGTTAAAATCTTTTAAAACACATCAGTAAGAAATTCCTTATTGTTATATTACAAAAATGAACGTATGGAAGCAAGTAGAACAAAGAACTTTAGTTTAAACTTTTATTGAAGGTCAATGAGATCGTAACTGATGCTGTTGATATTGTCAGGAAGTGCTGGTGATGATTGAGGCGGAGACAGGGACGTCGATCAGCTGCTTGGAGTGAGAATAGTGGTCAGTAAGCAGGTTCTTGGAAGTCAGACTGTGAATTAAAAAAAAACGTTGACATTGTTGACATCAATTTTGTGAAAGTTCTGATGACCCCAAGTTGTTTAATATTTCAGGACATTTATGATTACACGTGTGAGTAATGAATAGGTCACAGAAAACTGCCATTGCATCTTGATAAAGCTGTTGTAGATTCCTAGGACTTCCTGTAAATGTAGATGGTAGAATAACTGGTACACCAGAATAACCATCTTCATTCCTTGCTAAATGATCCATTAAGCCAGAATATTGAGCAGCTCTCAATAAACTTTGATAGCACTATTGTAAGAATCATGCTGAAAGCCATTCTTAATATGGGGAGGGAGTTAACTATTCTGAAACTACATTTAACACTGTAAAAAAATAAGGGAAAATATATGTATGAACAATAAATATTTCTTCAGTTAAATAAAATATTCTGTAAATCTTTTAATAAGGAATAAATATTTATTTAAACCATAATTATTGAAACAAAGTATTTTACTACATAAAAAAAATGGTTAAGGGGAGAAGGGTTAACTATTTTGGACCTTCACCTAAATAGCGATTTAATGAAAAAAAATTTAATGGTCTTGTATTTTTTTTTAATAATTTGTTTTAAAATAAGGGGGAAAAATCTTTGATTCCGCTATTGTAAGAATCATGCTGAAAGCCATTCTTAATATGGTTTAATATGGTTTTAACTATTCTGAAACTTCACCTAACAATGTAATAAAAATAATGGAAAAATTCTTTAGTTAAATAAAATATACTGAAAATCTTTAAATAGGAAATAAATATTTCTTTAAATAAATTAAATCGTAAGTAATGAAACAAATATAAAAAAAATTGTTGTGTCCATTTTTTATAGAATTTAAATATGTATGCCCTGTCGGTGGGCGTTAGAAGATGATGACTGCCTGTAAAAGAAGCAAAATAAAACGAACAAAACATAAATAATAACTATGTAAACAACGTGAAGCTGTATAAATGTTAGAAAATTACTCGATTCGGCATTAAATAACACGAAAAAGGATTGATATGCCGTAAAACAAAAACAAAACAGAACAAGACGTAAATATGTTTTGACTCTGTGTTACTCAGTGTATTTGCGAATCGTGACTTTGGTGATTTATTTAATAAAGTAATTCTTGACTTTTGTAACATGTATTTCTAAACATATTTTTTTTTGTTATGTTAGGCTCACTCAAAAGTAAATAAAAATATAAAAAAAAATAAAGTGGCACAGTAAAAAAAAAACGAACTCGTAGCGTTAAATGTAAAAAATATATGTATTACTGAATAAGTGTTCCGTATTCAATAATAAACAGAAGACATCGTTAAAAATGTAAGTAAAATACTATACTATTTAAACTATGGAACGATACCTTCTATGCATAATTGTCTTTAAAATAATCCGGAACCATAAATAGACAGTTCATATATATATATATATATATATATATATATATATATATATATATGTGTGTGTGTGTGTGTGTGTGTGTATATATATATGTATATATATATGTATATATGTATATATATATATGTATATATATATATATATATATATATAGTAGGTTAAAGTTAAGGTTAGGTCTAGGGTTGGACATTGAAATGATTTAAAATTTGACTTGTGTTTCTTGGTAGACTTATGAAGAATGTGTAATGTAATATTTTCGAAGGCAGATGCAGAATCGTCAAAGCTGTTTATTTATTTATTACTCACGTTCAGCCTTACAAGGCATAGCGCCTCTTGGACGTAAAGGGCTACTATTTGGAACCATGCCTAAAAAAGATTAACAAGATGTTTGTTTAAATTACATTTAAATTTCTGCATATCAGTACAGCCAGGGAAGCAGGTAGCAGAAAGGAAATTCCAAAGTCTAGCTGTTCGAGGGAAGAAACTGTTAGAATAGAACGTTTTCTAGTATTGAGGAATCTCCACAGTGAATGGGTGAGATTTTGTTCCTAAGCAGATTTGTTGAGGATATGTACACCGAAATGGTACAAGTGCAAAGAAGTCATCAGAACACATTCCATAAAAATATTTGTAAAAAAAGCACAGAGATGCAATATTGTGGCGATGGGACAGATGTTTCTGTGTTAATGTCTGTACTTTATTCGGTTTTACATGTATTTGTAGACTTATGGGAATCTAATATCTGTCTGAGGCTGAAACTATACTGTTAGTATTTTTGAATTCACAATTCAGAGAGTTATGTAGTACGTCTTCCGCTGTCAGTAGACTATTCTTCAATGAATTATTTCTTTTTTAGGAAGGTTATGCAATATACGCTCATTCACCATAATACCAACTTCCCATGCTTCGTCTCCTCCTTTTGGGAGCAAGTGTATATAGCATTTTTTCTGGAGTGAGATTTCCTTTGCCTTCTCCTGGGATGTCGTGTATATTGTAAATATACTATCTGTTCAGGCATTTCCTGCTCATATTATAGGTGGTGTTACTTGTGTAATAACGGTTCTGTTATCATGAAATTATCCTCCCATGCAATGCATTTTCCATTCACACTATCTGTTTTATATGATATAAACTTTTGAGAGGGAGACTAGCAACTGCAAAATATGCCTAAATCATACAAATATAAAATCGAATGAAACACTAATTCCACATGAAAAGGTGAAACATCATAGACCAACATAAGAATGATTATATACCATTTATTCAATTAGTTAATTTTGAAAGTAGAAATGAGCATATATAATTAACTGAATTAATCATGTGAAATAGCAGTGAATTACAACACTATATTGTATATATTGTATATAATCTTTTGATGTGACTTTTTGTTTATTTTAATTATATCCTGATACAACGTCAAAAAGCGTCAACCAGAACTAGCTCCCATACTTACAAAACTGTTTAAGCTTTGCCTTATAAAGAATTGCTTTCCAACACCCTGAAAAACCTCATCAGTATGTCCCATATTTAAAAAATCAGGTGATCTGACATCTTTCTTTCAATACATACCATGTGCGTCATGTTGCTGGAATATGTGTTTAATAGAGAAATAGTCGACCACATCAGCAGAAGTAACCTTCTCAGTGACATGCAATATGGTTTCTGTTCTGCTGGATTTACAGCAGATGTGCTAACAGTTATTTCTCATAGGATTAGCGAATTTCTCAACTGATGCTTTCTGTCAAGGGCAATTGCCCTCGACATTGCTCTTGATGATGGATCCTCGCTTTTCAAGGGCAATTACCTTGAAATTGCCTTTGATAAATTATGGCATAAAAGTTTACTCCACAAAATATCCAGCTACGGTATAGCTGGAAATATCTTTTCAATTATCGAATCATTTCCCTCTGATAGATCCATAAGTGCAGTAACTGATAGGCAGAAATCAAAAGCTCATAGTATTAATGTTAGAATCCCTCATGGTTCATCCTGGACCCAACTCTCTACCTGATCTACATAAATGATTTCCCAAATCACATTCTAACATCATTCGTAGACATTTTTGCTGACGACACTATCATTTATGGCAACACATCAAAGGCCATAAACGAGCAACTTCTCTCTGATTCTCTCTCCTCTGATCTTGATCAGGTGGTGCAATGGGGAAAGAGGTGGCTGGTTAATTTTAATGCATCTAAAAACAATCATCAATCTTTCCATCATAAACGCTCTGATCTCCGTTTGGCATCAATCGAAATGAATGGCCCTCGTCTTGGAGAGGCTCATTATTTTTACAAGCTTCTAGGTCTGACTTTTACTCCTGGTCTGAAATGGAACACGTACATCAAATCCGTGTCCATTTCTGCTGAAAAATAGTGAGACCGTTCTACCACTCCTGTAGATATCTCACAGCTGATGCAATTCTCTACCAGTATAAGAGCCAAGTACGTCCTAGGATGGAGTACTCTTGCCACATCTGGGCCGAAGCTGCTAGACGCATCTTATCCCACCTTGGCAGAGTTCAAAAAAGACTATTGGAGGAAGCACCCTTTTTTATTCCCTACAACCTCTTTCTCACAGAAGAGATGTTGCGAGCCTGTGTCTGCTTTATCGTTATTTCCAAGTGTTCGTCTGCGCTCCAATCTATGCCCCTCCCCTTGCCTGACTTTCATGTAAAACACTCATCTATCTAAACCATTATTAATAATTTCCCCCCTTTTTTATCTGTGCCTAAACCTAAACGTAGATTCCATGAACAAAGGTTCTTTCTTAGAACTACACGTCTGTGGAACTCTGTTCCGTTTACCTGCTTTCCAACTGACTGCAATATGGTCGTCTTCAAGTCCAACGTAAACAAATTTACTAAATTTCTACTACTTACGATTACTAAATGTTTCCACTGACTACTGTATACTCATTAACCCTTTTCCTCGAGTGGCCTCTGTGCCTTGATAAGTGGTGACTCTTTTGTAAATAAAATGGAAAGACATTTCAGATATGTTTATTTACGACCACGTTCATGATTACATTTAATCCATATTCTTTGGGTTTCATTTTGTTTGCAAACCTAAAAAGAAGGTTTTGACTATACCCAACGAATACACTAGCGGCACTAACTCTACGTGGGTTCAACCGACTGCTTCTGAAGGAGGAATTGTCATGAAAGTATAAAATTCACAAGCAGTCCCTAGTCGCATATATATCCTTGTTAGAGGATACGATGACGTTAAATTTTTGCAGAGAGTTGCCAACGTCCTCGTAGATACAGCGCTTACTATTCGCAAATGTAACCCATCTGCTACTAACCATGCTCAACGTTGCTTACAAATATCGGTGTGTTAATGCGGTTATGCCGTTTGAGCTAAGTGTATAAGAGTTACATCTTTGTTTGAAAAGCGGAAACTGGTCCTTTCAGCTATGTGCGTCATGTGATGATTTTATTCCGGTAGAGTTCATGTCCAGCTGCGAGGGTTTTCTTGAATTAAAAAAGGCAACTGATTTGCACTCTAGTCTCACATTGTCATCTGAAAATATATATTTTTTTTTAAATGTAAATTAATCCATAAAGAAAATTGTACAAAGTTCTGAATATGTTTTGTGATATATTATCTTTGCTTTATATCCAGATTGTTGGCATAATGGAATCGGGTACAACTATGGTGAATTTTTCTGGGACAAATGTAATTTATGCATTTGCTTATGGAACGATAGAAGAATTTGTACCAGCAGATACTGTCCTCCTTATGGTAAATAAACTATATTTCTGATTTGATAATAAAAGTATGTCCGAAAATAATAATAGTGAATATCCTATTAAAATGATTATTAATCCGCGTTTTTATTAGTATTTCAATACATTTTACATATGCTCACACATATATACGTATCCTTTTATGGGGTTTATTTTCACATTTTTTCGAAAGAGAATGTTTGAGGTATGCACGTTGGTTTTATATTTATAAGATATTGTTATGTTGTTAGTCTACCGGAAAACACCGGAAACAAATTATAATATTCTATTATTATGATAGTTGTAAATATTTATTTTGCTAGGATAACATACCATTTTTACAAACTATACAACGATCATAATAATCCGCTATTATAATTTGTTTCCAGTGTTTTCCGGTAGACTAACAATAGATTAATATGATATCAGTTTGTTCACATAAATTTCACACCAAGATGTAAGCACTTTTATTCAGCAAGAGATGTGTTTTCATACAAGATACCATTGATATTTGATAAAATGAAGTAACACAAAAATGAAAAAGCATCCATAAAAAATATTGAACAAAATTCTAAATGTTCTTTGTACTTTGTACTTTGTATTTTTGTTTTCTACGTAGATTGTTGGTATAAAGGAAAAGGTTACGGACATGGACAGAAATTTAAAGACGGTTGCAATGTGTGCAGCTGTCATTCTACTTTTGGAGTCAGTTGTTCTAAAAAATTTTGTCCACCGAAAGGTAAATAAACTTCATTCCTGTATTTATTATAAAGCTTTGAAACAGAACAAACTAAAATCCTTATGAAAATATCAATGTATATTTGATGTGGTCATTATTCCTCTTTATAAATCCGGCAGCCATGTATCATTTATATGTTATTATCTAATATATATATATATATATATATATATATATATATATCATATATATATATCATATATATATATATATATATCATATATATATCATATATATATATATATATATATATCATATATATATCATATATATATATATATTTATATATATCATATATATATATATATATATATATATATATATATAGCCATTTATCATTTATATGTTATTATCTAATCAATATATATATATATATATATATGATATATCATATATATATATATATATATGATATATCATATATATATATATATATATATATATATCATATATATATATATATATATATATGATATATATATATATATATCATATATATATATATATATATATAGTTAGTTAGTTATAAAATATATATGGCGATTAAGCTACACTGAATATTCCGCGTTTCATCCACTCTAGGATTCTTCAGGCTTATGCATAAGCCTGAAGAATCCTAGAGTGGATGAAACGCGGAATATTCAGTGTAGCTTAATCGCCATATATATTTTATAACTAACTAACTAGCTCTACCTACGTATTGAGCACTTTTGAAGTAAATACTTAAAGTTTACGCATAAATTTATACTTTCGTATATTAATTTTATGTGAGTAACTGAAGTAGTTATATATATATATATATATATATATATATATATATATATATATATTCATTTAATAATATATATATTATTAAAAATTTTGGAAGATATCTCAATTCTTTCACGGAAGCCATCTCTTTGTCGACAAAAAGAATCTGTTAAATCATTAGACTTGTTCGGAGATTTGGAGATATATCTTAATCGTTCTCAAATCCCTGCATATCAACGATGCATATATGTTTATATTCCTGTATATATATTTCACACAAATTCCCATTTGTCTGTTCTTTTTAATTTTTCGTATATCTCTGAGTATTAGCTCTTCGATGACAATTTCATTCTCCTTTTTGCATTTCTGATAACTAATGATTAACGCTTAATTAGTTTGTTGTTGAAAGTGGCCCCCTAGGGTTTGTGTCGTATATTTTTTCAAAGCGATATGTATATATATATATATATATATATATATATATATATATATATATATATATATATATATATATATAGATAGATAGATCTATAGATATATAGATATATATATATAAAGAGAGTGAAATTATTAATCAGGTTAACATAGGAGAGAAGCTGCAAATACCTTTATATTTATCAATTACACCATATTGAATTCAATATGGCGTAATCGAAATTTTGTCATTTATTCCCTATATTGCTCTGTAATTACATTGAGCTTCTTAAATAAGGATTGATATATATTATAAGAAAATATATTTCTACAGAAATATATATATATAAATATATATATATATATATTTATATATATATATACATGTATATATGTATATATATACATACATATATATAGAGAGAGATAGAGAGAGAGAGAAAGAGAGAGAGAAAGAGAGAGAGAAATAATGTGAAATTATCAATCAGGTTTACATAGGAGGAAACATAACAAAATAATATTTATATGTATGATCGTTTTGTAAACGATCTCCTTTTATTTATTCAATACTTACAAACAAAACCAATAAAACCAAATGAATAAAAGGAGATCGTTTCGGAAACGATCGTACGTATAAATATGATTTGTTATGGTTCCTCCTATGTAAACTTGATTGATAATTTCACGCCCTTTCTATTTATAAAGCTCTAAGTAATTACACCTATTCTTATAACTGCAATACTCAGAGCACAGCACCTTTAAATATATTTTACTGAGACTTTGCTTATTTAGACCCTGTCTTTTACATTCTATAATATATATGTATATATATATATATGTATGTATGTATTTCTGTAGAAATATAATTTTTTATAATATATATCAATCCTAATTTAAGAAGCTCAATGTAATTACAGAGCAATATAGAGAATAAATGACAAAAAGTTACATTCCAAAACTCATGATGCTGACCACGTTATAATTTCTTATTTTCCCTCTTTGTCTTGCTCTAACCAAGTATGTCGACCTGTTCCACAAATCCCAATCCTCAACAAGAAATATCTCCAGAAAAATAACACGTGTAAACCTAGAACCTCATCCTCCAACGTAGACCACTACTACCATGTCTCCTTTTCCAACATCAGGGGTCTATGTTCCAACCTTCCAGAGGTTGAAACCCAATTACAGGAGACGAAACCAGACATATTCTTCCTAAGCAAAATTGGCATAAGACCGACCACTTCCCTTGACGAATTCATAATTAAAGAACACTCTAACTTAACATCTAAATCAGACCCCCAAGATCGCCATGGACATGGAATATGTGCCTACATTAAATATAGCTTTCTGTGTGGTAGGTATATCTCTAGAGAAGACCCTAATTTACTTGTTCAAGTTCCGTTCTGTCTCCTCTGAGATCTTCAACCACTCGGTTGTATCAGTTAAGATTAAAACGAAATGCAATAAGTCCTCAGATATACCTCTCCACCGTACTGTATACCTATACTCTACGGCTGAGTGGGATAGCTTCCGTACACGTATATTTATTATTTATTTATTTATTTTATATATAATTTATATGGGAAGGGTTTGTAGTAATGTCCTATCTGGATTGTGAGTTGGGCTGTGAGCGGTGTGCAGTGGTGTATCTGTTCTAATGGGCTATGGTTGTAATGGTAAGTCTTAGGTGGGAGCCGTACGTAGAATTATATAATGAATGAAGATCCGAGCTCCAGTCTGTTGTTGAGTTCTGGCCGTAATTTGGATATTAGTAATGATTCTTTTATGCGAACATTCCCAATATTGCGTTCTGTGGTTAAAATATCGACTTTAATAGATGTATTACTGTTTCTGCAGGTGTTGAGGTGTTTACGGAATGATGATGCTTGTGTTTGTGTGTGTTCCTTGACTCTTATGTGTAGGGGTCTCGTGGTGCTGCCCACGTAGAATTTTCCGCAGGCAGAGCATTCTAGTCTGTATACTACGTGTGTACGGTGGCAGATTGTTGCGGGGTATACCTGTGCCTGCGTTTAGAGAGTTTCTGTCTAAGGGATGGCCCAGAGTGGGCTAGTTGCATATTGAGACCCTCTCTTCTGATAGCCCTGCGGATAGCCGTTGTGATCTTGTCGCTGAGATGGGGCATTTTAAGGAAGCAAGTATTCGTGGGGAAGCTTCTTACACGTTTTCCCATGTTCCAATGGTGTTTAATGACAGTGCTGGGGTATCCGTTTGTCTCTAGGACCTGGTGGAACCGTTTTGTGCATTCTGTCTTGTCTTTTGGCTTGCTGCATTTGTTTTGGATGCGGATGATCTCATTCCTAGCATATCCGGTGATGGCCTTAGTAGGGAGGGCCGACTTGTAGTGTACAAATATACTTCGGCTGGCTGGTTTTCGGTAGAATTTAGTAATGACGAGCCCTTCATCTGATATTTTTAGGTTGAAGTCCAGGAGTGATAGAGATCCGTCATCGCTGGGGTGTTCGATGGTGAATTCTATGTGTGGGTCGGAATCAGAGAAAATAGCGTAGATGTTCTCAGCATCGGTGCGTGATGATGTGAAGATCAGGACATCATCGACATATCTCGAGAGGAATATGACCGAGTTGCACGTGTTGAGGGCTCGGCGTTCGAGTCTGCCCATGTATGAGATGGGCAGTATTCCTGAGAGGCTGGAACCCATGGGCAGTCCTGTAATTTGTCTATGTTTGGCGTTGGTAGGTGAAGTATGTGTTGTCTACTATTATAAGAAGGAGTTTGTGGATATCTGAGGGAGTGAGGCCGAAGCAGTGTAAGTTGCAGGAGGAGATGTGGTCGGTGATCAGATCTACTGCTGGGTGTGTAGGTACTGTGGTGTAGAGGGCAACCATATCGAGGCTGAAGGCGTATTTACCTCGTTTTAGATGTTATGGTTGGAGGGTGTTTAGACGGCGGAGTCCTTCATCGGAACTGCTGACGTGTCCGGGGAAGGAGGAGAGTAATGGTTTAAGTAGTTGAAAGAGTAGCCAAGAGATCTTATATAAGGGTCCTTCAATGTTTGCAACTATTGGTCTAATTTGTGGGGTTGCTGATTTTTTGTGTGTTTTGATGAGATGGTAAAAAGTGGGGAGTCTGCTATTTTTAGTAGTGAAGTTCTGTTTGTATGTGTTGGTCAGTTTTCTAATTCTACATATGTCGACCCATGCGGTTTTGATGTTGTTTTCGATTTGTGTGGATGTAATGTAAGTAGCTGGAGTGTATAAGGTGTCGTTGCTTAGGTGTGTGAGTGCAAGGTGGTCGTATATGTCTCGAGCTATGACGCAGAACTCCTTACCCTTATCGGAAGGTAGGTAAACAAAGTCTTTACACTTGAGGCTCTTAAGTGTGCAGCGTTGTTTATACGAGATGTTTTGTATAACGCTTCCTTGTTCGTGTTTTATGATGTCGAATATCTTTCGTTTTAATCTTGCAAGCTTAGTGTCTAGTTCCTGGTCTTTTGGTGGAGGATGTAATGGGCGGTCTAGCTGATATACGGGGAAGTCATCGGTGGTGCGCTGTGTTTTAGTGTTGTTGTGGGTTATCCATTCCATCCATTTTAGGTGGTAAGCCGCTCTGCAGAAGTGTGTTTCTATGTTGAACAGGGAGTTGTTTTTTACTGTTTGAGTAATAATGAATTTGGGTCCAAGGCTAAGAAGGTCTTTTTCTTCGTGTGTGTGGGAGATCGTGAGGTCTGTGACTTGGGTGTGCGTTTCTTGTGTTGTGTGGGTACTGACGCCGGTGTCTTCCTGTCTGGGAATGTGTGCGGCTTTGTGTTTATGTAGTAGCCACGTGAATTTAGTTTTTCAGTCTTTTTTTTTTCGGTCTGTAGACTGTAGCTAACTGAAGTAACACGAACCAATTAAAAATAAAGTAAAAAAAAAGAAAATGTCCCATCTACTACTACTTATAATCTCATGGAAATAAATAAATTAACAACTCTCAAGGAATGCCATCCCAATTCCCCCTCCCACATATTTTCCTACTCCTGGCAACACTAACCTAAACACCCAGCTGCCGACTGGGAGCGCACCACCCAGCACCCCACCTCCCCTCCTCTCTCACATCCCACCCCTACTCTACCCTTCAATAGCTGACCGGACACAGCCCACTAGCGACTTACGTGACCTAGATAAACATAGACACCCCACATATCAGCAGAAAAAAAATAAATAAATAATAGTAATAATGATAAAACAACAAAATACAGAACATGCAAAATTTTTAAAAAAGCTCACGCTAAAGCAACAAGTTATAAACAAAAAGAAGACAAATAAATAAATAGAAATAAATAAAAATTATAAACATGTTAATTTCCTAATCAGACCATACATAAATCCCCTACTCACATTTGCTCTGAGGACCCACATAGATACCCAACTTCCGCTCCATCATCTAGCATGCTTTGAATCGATCTGTTACGCCAACCATTTGAAAAGGGAATTTTTCCGAAATTAATAATGGATATTGTCACAGACATAACAAGTAAGACATTGCATCAATACAACTGAATAAATATATGTATATATAAAATATATGCATGTACTTATTGATTTGTAAATCGCCACTTGTTCTCGTCTTCTCTTACCAACAACGACTATATTTCATTCCTCGCATTGTGACAGCCTTCTAAATCTCTACTACATATATATATATATATATATATTCAAAATATGTATATGTATATATATATTCAAAATATGTATATATATATATTCAATATATATATATATATATATGTATATATATATATTCAAAATATGTATATATATTCAAATATGTATATGTATATATATATTCAAAATATATATATATGTATATATATATATTTAAAATATGTATATGTGCATATATATATATATATTCAAAATATGTATATGTATATATATATATTCAAATATGTATATGTATATATATATTCAAAATATGTATATATATATATAGATATATATATATATTCAAAATATGTATATTTATGTAGCATCTTTTCTCTTAGTCAGATTTCATTAAATAAAATAAACGTTAAAAAGATGTTAACCAATACAAAAAAGAAAAAAGCATAACAATAAATAAAATAAAATAATTAACCAATGAAAAGAATAAAAGAAAATAATGAGGTAAGAAAAAGGGGAAAAAGGTATATAAATTTTCAAAACCAGTTAATTTATCCCTGACGATGAATCCTAAAGAATTAGAAAGTACTCCGACATGATGAAATATGGTGATTACATCAGCCAGTTCCTGTCAGAATTGAAGACTGTTAATCGGAAGTTGGAAAGGATCGAAATAGAATTAATAGACAAAAAACATCTATTTTATTTTATGAAATATGCTCCTCATATATATATGTATATATATATATATATATATATATATATATATATATATATATATATATATATATATTTCTACATAGAACATGTGATCACATGTGCTTTTACTTTGCCCTCATCAGCCGCTAACCAGAGGTGATGACACAGTTTCGGTGGCTAAAGCGGGACTGCCACCCCTGGCGCCACCAGCAGCTATTGCTGCTGGGCAAAGCAATAAATAGGATGAAAAAATTTTTTTTTTAATTTACCTGGCATATTCAAGCCGAGGAAAAACGCTGTTATTAACTTTTTTCATTTTTAACTTTTTAATTTATTTATTATTAACTCTTTAATTTTCCCTTTTTTCCTTCTTTTCCACTTTTTCTTTCTTTTTCTTTCCTTTTTTCTCCTTTTTCCCCTTTTTTTTCTTTTTTTCCTTCCTTTTTCCCCTTTTTTCTTTTTTCTTTTTCAAGAGCAGCCCGAGAACGGAAAAAGTGAACAATATTATGCTCTCTTTGCAAATGTCTTCGAATTGCGCCAGATCCAGCATGACGCCTGTCTAACAATTGTTTGCAGGCGACATTTTTTTTAATCCCTTCCAGTGACGCCTATTTTCGAAAGAAGCGAAATGGTGGAGTGTCCTAAAAATTGCTTTGTTACTTAATCTGTGTGTAGGCAGACATTTTCTCTACAAAACTATTTTGCCAATTGTTTTTCTACAGACTTGAAACTTGATATATAACAGATTCGAACCTATGGAACAAATTCCAGTAGGGTTTCAACCGAAAAAATAGCTGCTAAGATTACAAAAGTGAAAAAGTGGAGCCTAGCAGGCGTAAGCCAACTGATCGTAAAACTTCTAGGCATCGGCAAATATACATTTATA
>NC_136493.1:137779873-137867373 GCF_053919585.1 Euprymna scolopes
CACTAGCAAAAAATCTAGCTAATTTGCATATTATTTTAAACATTAACGGCAAAGGAAAAATGAATCATAAGTTGAACGTTTGAGTTTCTATTCTCGGTGGTAGCCCGTGAGTCATCTTTTTTTTTTAACTTTTAAAATTATTATAATATATTGGGCCCAATATAATATTATAATAAATACGAAATCTGTATTAATCAAAACATGATATTTACGCGGGTTTTGCGACCGGGCAATGCCGGACTCCCTGCTAGTATCGTAGAATTTTAAATTAAAATTGAACCTCATATAAAAATAGCACAGTATTTATACTGCATCATTTCAAAAAATATCTACACCAACGCAGCAAATCAAGATTGCGTAGAAGAAAGAATATAGTCCTCCTTGCTTTACACAGGCTCGGAACAAAACACGACATTGGTAATGAACACCTTTGTTCAAGAGTTATCGCTAGTGATCGACACTTGTAAAGGCAATCAGTGTCTTAACGTTAATAACCGTTAGTAACCGCCTCAAAAGAGTAGTAATCGCCTTCAAATCAGTGACCGCCAGTAACCACTTAAATAGAGCACCGATATCCTATTACGACACTCACTGTCATGAAAACCAGTGACGAACAGCGCTCGCCACTGGATGACTGTGCTCGCCACTGGATAACAGTACCCGACAATTGAAGACAGGGTATTTGTCGGCAGGTTGATAACTGTGTCTGTTAGTGGGTTATTGTGTCCGCCAGTGCTCGTTTTTATAAAGAAATGACAGTAACCACCTTTAAAGAGAACTAATCACATCAACTATCAATTACCATCATAACCATACATCACCATTATAACTGCCTGTGATCAAAAATGCCCCACAATGGATGGTCGTTCTCATCATAGCCGCCAGTGACGAATAGTGCCCACCACTGAGCGACATTTACTGGATTTGAATACTCGACATTTGAAGACAGTGCCTGACAATTGGAGATGGGCGATTTCATTTCATAGCAGACTTAATGGAGGCTGATATTGGTCATGATCGACGGTGACTGAGAATGATACAGAAGAAGCCCAGTGCTCGCCAGTAAACCCACCTGCAAACGCCAATTACCAACATTGCTCACCATTGAAGACAGATTCATTTTAGAGCAGTCCAATAGAAGCCAATACTGGTCATATCCACCAGTGACTAATAGTGAACGATCGAGAACGAGAGTAATAGTTGTTAACAGCCAGTGCCCACCAATAAACACAACCACCTCAAAACTGCATTAACCACCAGTGATCATTAATCCTTGCCACACACATCCAGTAATAAACAGTTGATGACAATACCTCACAATGTCCGACATTTAAAGACAGACGACTTCAGTTCAGAGCAGTCCAATGGAGGTTGATACTAGTCATGGTCTTCAGTGACTGAGAGTTGCAGAAGCAGTCAGTGCCCACCAGTACACGTCCCAAACCAGCACTAATCGCCCGTAACTACCAGTGTTTACAATGACAACCGATAGATTCTAATGCCACACAATGAAACAACCGAAACCAGATTATTTCATTTTGATCACGGTCGAAATGCCTGCTATTTTCTAGAGCTGACAGTTGTCTCCACAAGCAACCAAAGTTGCTAGAGAATAACGGGCATCCTGTATGGCGCTACAAGGACATCTGCAACAGAGACCTAAAGACGTGGAATTTAGCCTCGAGATCTCGAGTCAGAGGTTTACGATTGCACAGCTTGGCGAACAATGGTCAAGGACGGCATCAAATTAGCAGAAAAGAAGAGAGAAAAAAAATCTGAAGAAAAGAGAATCAACAGACGAGAGAGGATACAGTCAACCCTTGCCACCCCACCATTCCTTATTTACTATGAATGCAGCAACATCTAAAAGCGGACTATTTAGCCATAGCAGTCGATGAGAAAAACAAACTAAGTGCAGAATGCGATTGTCTGAAGAGACAAAAGATTGCTATCGATAATGGAAGACAGTACAATAAAGTTTTACTGAAAATTAATAATTTGCTATAAAATATATAATTTAAAAAAAAAAACGTGATAAAACATGAAAGAAAAAAAAATCGATGTATAATAACATGTTCAATAGTTTGTCTTGGGATCAAGCATTTGGTAAAATCAGGGAGTTGGGTGGGGAAATTGTACCAATAGTGACCAGATCAAGAATTAGTAAAAATGTAATGTTGTGACCCTTTGGGCTGTGATCATAGCGTAGTATCTGCATAAACTGTGACAAGGGTCAAACCATTATTATTATTATTATTATTATTATTATTATTATTATTAATTGATTGATTCGAGCGACGTCGGATCGCTGAATAAATTATTATGATTAGAAAAATAAACAAATTGGGAAAAATGATCGATATATAATATCGCAAAAGGAATATGAAAATAGAAAATAGATGTAAATATTATTTTTGGATTTGCATAAACAAATAACTAGATTGGGGTTAGATCAGCTTAGTCTGAGACACGTAAAGACACATGATGAAATGTAGATTTGGGGAGATTCTAGACAATCGTTAGCTGGACATCAGAGAGAACGGACGACTCAAAATGACGCGGTGAGCGGCGTCATTTCAGACAGCCAAGATGTAAAAAAACGTGTAATCTCTGAAAATGCCGGCCGAAATAAAACAACAGGTTGACCACCGAAAGAGATGCGTTAAGTTTGTAATTTTGAGTGACTCTTTCGAATTCGAATGATCTAAAATTAGATTCCAGTTTCTGGGTTAATATTAATAAAGAATTTGCAATGTAATATATTGGGAAAGAGAGGATATTCGATTCTTACTCTGATGCGTGTGCTTTCATCACGCCAGATCGCAATCTTAGACTATTGTCATCTACTGTACTGCAAATAAATAACGAAGCAGAACACAGAATATATTATTTCGTTATGTATAATAGTATATGCAGGCAATTATAGTAGAATACAACTGGGCCGAGATCAAAATGTAGTATCTGTTCTTCAGATGATGCACTTCAATTTCTTATTCTCTGTCAGTGGATAAGTCCTCTACGCCTGAGACAATTTTTAATTTTTGTTCCTTTTTCCCACGTTAATAAACGACCCTGGTGTCTAACTCTGTCCCGTGGGGAGGCATTGTAAATAGGAACTTTATGTCAATCAATACATAATCTTAAATTGGTCTCTCGTATTACCGTCATGTCTTATAGACGTATTTACATAGTACTTTGTGTCTTCTATATAAACAGACAAACGAACGAATACTAATACTTGATACCATGTTCTTAAAAAATGAGGAAACGATAAATTTTACATCCTTTTATCGCACATTAACTTTAGGGGGGTACCAGTAGCTTTCCGTAGACAATACCCACTGACATGACATAATTACCGATTTACGGAATATCATAACTGAGAAAAATGGTGTGGCATTGCTATAATAAACGAATACATGATTACATTATGCATAATAGTATACAAAGGTACTCAAAGTGAACGCAAAATTATAAATCTATAAGTTTTTAGATGATACGTAATCTTAAATTGATCTTTTATATTAATGCCATGTCATGAAGGTGTATTTACATATTATTTGGGTTTTCTATACAAACGCACAAAGGAATTAATGCTAATATTTTAATATCGCGTTGCTAAGCAATATCATTGGTGGAAGTAAAAATGAACACGTTTTATTCATGTAATCAATCACTTGCAATAATATAATTCAAATAATACTTTAACGTATGCCAGGGTCTTATATGTTCACCATTATTTACCGACATTTTAGTTATGTTTTATATCAATAACAGTCATGATGTTCAAGGTTCTAGTGTGTTATCATTATGTTTTCAAACCGGAAGCTTTAGCGTATATTATTTTATGATTTTTCCCGTATGGTTCACAGTCAAGTGTGAGTAATTTCATTGATTAGAAATAAATCTGGTATTTATTAAAATATTAAACTACCCATGATCCGTTGGGTCAGTATGTTATATTAGCTATGGAATTAATGTATGAGCGTGACACTTGTGACGTAAAGAAAATAGTTTTTGTGACATAACAGAAACATTTCTATGAAAGTATATTAAAATGAAAAAAGAATATAGATAGATTTCTATGAGTCGTTCTGTTTATAATTGTTTATTTGTGAAAACAAAAACTTACAGCCATTGAACTATAAATGGTTTGCCATACTTATAGGTAAATGTGCATTGAACAGATACCATAATACTTAAAGTTAAATTTAAATTTTGATATATCTTTTAATTTAAACGCGTAGAAAAACAATTGGGTCGCTGAAAACATACACAGTAAAACAATACGTTTTATTGTCGCGTTGATTTTTTATTTGTAAATATGTTTTTTAATTTGCGTTACAAATAAATAATCAACGCAACAATAAAGTGTATTGTTTTACTGTGTACGTTTTCAGCGTTCCATTTTTTTTCGCGTTTAAATTATCCAAATAAACAATTGTTAATACTTTCTGCTTTTTTTATATCGTTCATTTCTATATTACCTTACGGCTTTATGTTTATTTACGCATGCGCAACCGTAAGCCGTAAATCGTTACAATGTCATTTGAGGTTTATAATTATATAGATTAAGATTGAAAGGACAAAAAACGTGAATATTTAGAAACAAAACCATGAAATTTTAATATGCTTTTTTTATTCTTGTATTTGTTTTTAACCCAGTTTGTTGGCATAAAGGAAAGGGTTACCATCTCCGACAAAGATTTAAAGATGGTTGCAATTCGTGCGTCTGTGTTTTTAAGGGTAAAGTAAACTGTCACAAAAAAACTTGTCCACGAAGAAGTAAGTATATTTGATTTCTTTTTTATGATAAACTAGCGGTGCTACCCGGCGTTGCTCGGGGCCGTATGAACAATGAGAAAATTGAAGTTGATTTTGAACATATTTGTTATTCTCCGGATAGAGAAATTCTTAATGTCTATGTATCATTAGCTTTTTCGAGCAAAAGAATATTTTACCTACCCTAGGACTGGTATTACATGTATCAAATAATTGTACCTTATTTAGGATAAGTAATTTATACCATATATATGAAATAATGTTTCCTTTGAGGGGATGGGTAATATACAACACATATTTGAAATAATTTTACCTACCCTCGGACGGGTATTTAAATACATACATGAAACAATTTCACATACTATCGACAGGTATTGTACAGTATGTTAAATAATTTCTCTTACCACCAAGACTACCATAATCTATCTTCAGACAATGCTCATCTGGAGCCGTAGATATTTCCGCATCTCTATCCACTGCGCCACGGGCCCCTAAAGGCTATCAAGGTTTTGCTTTATGGTCTTATAAATCCACATTTTTATTTTGTTCTTCCATTGTCGCGTCCTTACCGAATGGTATATTATTGAATTAATTGGGAATTCTTTTGAGATGAGTAATTTGTATTATTTATTTTATTTAAGGCAGTAATTCCTGTTGATGTAGTTGGCAGATTTGACATTTCTATTCGGTCGCGGTTAACAACCTGACGAAGGCCAGGGAGATTATTGGCCGAAACGTCGCGAAAAAGCAACTAGGAGATGAGAATAATAGTCCATAAATAATTAAATAAAACAAATAATGGTAGTCATTTATCGCGAATAATATATTAATTAATGATTAGAGATTGTGTGTTTTCTATCTGTTTCGCGTACTATCCCTTAGACATCTGTAAATTGATTGGAGCTTGGCAAAGAATGCGGCCATAATGAATGATAACGGTGTCAATTTATTCATATAGTACATAATGACCCGATAATACCCGGAGTGGTATCAGCCATGGGTCATGCTGGCTTTCTCCAGAGGAGGAAGTTTAAAGGAGATATTAAATTCATAAAGACTCTCAAGTCGCATGTATATCTCGGTCATGGGAAGATGATATACAGCGCCTTGTATTCCTGAAAATTTTGACTGAAACACCTGAGCTTTTCTAATATATATATTAGATTGATTTTGTATCGGAATTCTATTGTTTAGTTGATTTTCATGATAATGTGTCATGTAATATCTTCAAACACAAAATACAATCTCCGTTTCCCCATTTTAATTTTATCACAAATGCAAACCGTGGCTAAGGAAATATCCATTATGCAATTAAACGCCATCAACGTTAAAATCGTCGGTGGTGTCCATTTTCAAGAATATGCCTGCCTATTTAAATAATAATAAAACAATTTTTTCGTCGCGTTCAATTTCACTTGCGGGGTTTCTTGAATTAGACAGAAATTGTATTTATATTATGAGATAACATTTTTTTTTCTTGAAGATTAATATAACAAACAAAACGTAAATACATTTAAAACCCAATTTTTTAAAAATTCTGAATGTGTTTTGTAATTATTATTTTTATTTTAAGGGTGTTATTATAGAAGAAAATGGTACAAATATGGAACAAGTTTTTGGGACAAGTGCAACGGATGCATCTGCTCTCCTAATGGTAAAGTCAGTTGCACCAAAATGAGTTGTGTAAAAAAAGGTAAATAAAATAATTATTGACAATAAAAATAATTCCAGAAAATTATACTCATGGATAATATATATTCTATAAAGTCACGATCCTTTCACAAGTCTATCTTCATTTTAGTATTTATCTTATGTAGACATTTTCCTGTATGAAGTAATGTCAGCCATTTTATAATTTCCTTTAGGTTTGTAGAATTTTTAAACAATCCAGACACTTAGATTACTATCTGAGAATTATCTTAACATATGAATATGCAATAGGTGTTTCCGATTCCATTCTTTATCTGAATTGATATTCACATTTTGATAAGTGGTGTGGAAATAATGGGGAAAGTTTAATTTATGTAAAACTATATTCTAATAAGAATTAACGTTGACTTTTCTACCACTTCGTTTTTGCTAGTTCTAAACCTGACAACCATAACAAGAAAACGTGCTCCCGCTCCTCACATTATACAATAAATTGGTTTAGTATACAATGGCTGAATAGTTAATCTACTTGACCGACTATGAATACAATATGGCTGAGAATCAGACATTTTTCTTAAAGAGAGGCTTAGAAATAGATCATAGGGTCCCAACTATCGGTTGAATAGAAATTGACTTGAAAACAACAAATATATTCTATTAAAAAACATTTCTTCAATATCTTTGGATTTGGCATTAAATAACCTGAAAAGGGTTGATATGCCGTAAAAAAACAACCAACCAAGCAACCGAAAACATCAAACTATGTGAGCAGTAGATTTATTTCAATTTGTAAATGTTTCATCTAGAGTTCATATCTTGATAGGAGTGTTATCTGGAATTGCAAAGAAGTCTCATTCGTATAACATTGCCATTGGAAAACAAATAAAAAGTGAAGGTAAATAAATTTATGAAGAAAATCATATCAAATAATGTATTTTGTATTTTTTATCTTTCTATTCCATCCAGATTGTTGGCATAAAGGAAAAGGATACAACTATGGAGAACGTTTTAACGATGGTTGCAATGAATGCGTCTGCCGCAAGAATGGAGTCGACTGCACCAAACGAGTCTGTCTACCAAAAGGTAACTAAACATAATTTCTTCCTTTTCAATTTTCAAATTAATCATTCAAACATAATACATGATTAAACTTCTATGGTTCACTCGCGTGTTTATTAGAAGCTTGTCCACCAAAATGTCAATAAATATAAATTTTATTGACAATAAATGTATCTCCCAAAATTATATTCAACGTTAACAAATAATTCTTTAAATAAGAAGTCTATGACTCACTAGCGTGTTTATCCGTAGTTTGATTTTTTATCAAAATTGCCCGTGAAATTGTAATGTAAGTTTATATAGTTTCCATTTTGAATTTTAAGGTCAGTAGATTTTCATCACATATAATATGTTACATCATGAATATATATTTGTTTTTGGATCTACTTTACGCATAATCTTTAAGCCGTTTTCAAATGCAAGCCTCCTCGTTGAAATTGTTTCGAAGCGGACAAATGTTGTCCGCGGATCAACACTCATTGTTTCAATCGTACAAGTTTCAATCGTAGAATAGCCGACGACGACAAAGAAGAGGAAACAATTCCAACTACTTTCCTCTTTGGTACAGCTGGACGTCATCCACGCAATCTAGAACGTTCTCTACTTCTTTCTTGAGATCTCGAACTTTATCTCGTCTCCCTCGAGATTTCAAACGTTATGAACATCTTTGTCCTATTTTTTATAAACCTTTTACTTCACTGGTAACATCACTTCTCGTGCATTTACATCCGCCCTATGTTAAAGAAAGAACAGAGTCGTAGTAAATATTCCCGTGATTAATTTATTCATATGTTGCAGAATAAAATATCATAACTTGTTATTAATCAGATAAGGAACTCATTGGAACATTTTCTTATCAATTTCTGTACAGATGCACAAGCAGTAAAATGTTTACACTTTCTAGATGTGAAATTTAACCAACATGTCGAAAAAAATAATAAAAAAATGCCCATAAGAAGAGTAAATAAAATATAATAAAAGTTTAATGAATGTGCTCGTCTGCACGATGAAATGTATTAAGGGCCTTTTCTCACCTTTTTCCTGCGAAATGTTGCCAACAACATAGTACCCATCAAAAATGACTTAATATATGCAACATAATAAATAAAACATATTTTGAAGTTAAAATCGATCAAGGGAAATAATGTCATCGGTTATTAACGTTACAAGAACTCATTGTATTAACTTAGCTTATTGTGGATTGGATGCAAATAAAAAACTGTTAATTTTTATATTATATATTTTTTATATTTATTTGAGTTTGATTGTTATTTTGAACACATTTTACAATTCAATCCATCTGAAATGTCTATTAGTAAAAAAGCAAGAACAAATATTCTTAAAATGTGTCCATGAAATCATCGATTACAAGAAATTTTAAGAAATCCTTAAATAAAATACGCCCAAAAATATTCTTCTGAGAAGATAAGAAAAAATCAAAACTAACAATTATGCAGAAAGATGTTATCTGCATCAATTGTTATCAAGTTTATTTCATTTTTTAACTTCAACATCTGTGTAGGAAATTTTTCGTTTTCATTCCGGCTTTCAATTTTCACGGTTCCTTTATTTAAATCTCACTTTTAATTTCCTTTTTCCATTGTTGCTTTAATATTACGTATCAGTTTCCTTGTCGTTACATTTTTGTCTGAAAATATTACGCTAGAAAATATTATTTTACAAAAAGATTTTAGTTTCTTAAATAATTGGTTTCGCATGATAATTTAGTAAAAAAAAAAAACAATTATCGATTTTAATAAGAATCACTTTTTAGTATGAGTAAATTGTTCTGTGCCGTAGATTCTTATATTTGTATGCATGGGCATTCCTCCATTTTTATAAAATCTACTGGGACAAAAGGTTCAATCATGTTCATTTTTGGATATGCGACGAGGTATGTACTTTTTGACTAACTAGATTTCATTCATATCATTATCAACGGCATTTAAATTTTTCCATTCCTGCGTTGTTGTCAACATTTTTTTATTTAGTTTATTGAGTCGTATTTTACATACCCCGAACATAACTATTCATAAATACCAAATACTTTTTTTTTGCACTTTGTAAACCGATCCTGGTCTTATCTTGTTATAATTTCGAGCGGCAATGTGTGTAGCATTCTTTGAAACTCTGCAGAATAAGGACTTTGGAAAAAAAAAATTGGGGAGTATTCTGTCGAACAAAAAAATTAATTGTACATTTTAACTTACAGCTTTATTTTATTTTCTTTTATAACAAGCTCTATTCACTATTATATTATTATTGAGCTTTTTTTATTTGGCTGGGATTAATATATCAATATATATAAATACTGGTACTTATATAAGATTGAAGTTTATCCTTGCTTCTTCAGGTAAACACTTCATCCCATTTGCCTTCATTATTTCCTGTATAGAAAAATATATATCAGCATTTATTAGATTTCTTTTGTTGCATGATGAAAACCTGAAGGAATGATGCGAGCCATTTGCGCAGAGCGCATTTTTTTCTCTCATAGTAGGGATTTTTAAATTATAATATGGTTTGGTATTAATTAGATACGGCATAATCACGTTTGGCACATTGGTTCCCGTCAGATCACCGAAGTTAAGCAGCGATGAGCTTGTCCAGTACCATATGGGTGACAATTTGGAACTTGCAGGTGCTGTTTGTACTCTTTGCTTATCTCGGCATCGGATCCCGTCGTCCTGGACTTCTCCTTTCCACTGACTCAAGCAATGCCGGTTCAGGAAAAGTGTGGTTGGGGATTGTGCAACCGTTGCCACATAATTACACGTGCAGCTGCCCATACAGAAAGTATCCATTTTTCGCTCTCGAGACTAAACGGAAGCATCAATATTAATTAAGAAAATAGTATTCGTGTGAAAAGCAAACATAAAGTCAGCAAATTTTTGCACAACATTTTTAATGAGTTGTTTTAGTAATTTTTTAATTTTTTTTAAATTTTGTTTCTAGGATGTACGTATAAAGGACACAACTACAAATATGAAGAACGCTTCTGGGACGACTGCAATGAGTGCATGTGTCTTGGTAACGATAACGTCATTTGTACCAAAACTGATTGTCTGCCACACGGTAAATAGAATTGACCTATACTTTAACTATAACGATATCTCCGGAAATCACGCTAATAATCAATAATTTATATAAGAAATCACACTAATAATCAATACTTTATATAATAAATCACACTAATAATCAATACTTTATATAAGAAATCACGCTAATAATCAATACTTTATAAATGAAATCACACTAATAATCAAAACTTTATATAAGAAATCATACTAATAATCAATACTTTATATAGGAAATCACACTAATAATCAATACTTTATATAAGAAATCACACTAATAATCAATACTTTATATAAGAAATCACACTAATAATCAATACTTTATATAAGAAATCACACTAATAATCAGTACTTTATATAAGAAATCACACTAATAATCAATACTTTATATAAGAAATCACACTAATAATCAATACTTTATATAAGAAATCACACTAATAATCAATACTTTATATAAGAAATAACACTAATAATCAATACTTTATATCAGAAATAACACTAATAATACAATACTTCATATGAGAAATCACACTAATAATCAATACTTTATATAAGAAATCACACTAATAATCAATACTTTATATAAGAAATAACACTAATAATCAATACTTTATATCAGAAATAACACTAATAATCAATACTTTATATAGGAAATCACACTAATAATCAATACTTTATATAAGAAATCACACTAATAATCAATACTTTATATAAGAAATCACACTAATAATCAATACTTTATATAAGAAATCACACAAATAATCAATACTTTATATAAGAAATCACACTAATAATCAATACTTTATATCAGAAATAACACTAATAATCAATACTTCATATGAGAAATCACACTAATAATCAATACTTTATACAAGAAATCACACTAATAATCAATACTTTATATCAGAAATAACACTAATAATCAATACTTTATATCAGAAATAACACTAATAATCAATACTTTATATAAGAAATCACACTAATAATCAATACTTTATATAAGAAATCACACTAATAATCAATACTTTATATAAGAAATCACACTAATAATCAATACTTTATATAAGAAATCACACTAATAATCAATACTTTATATAAGAAATCACACTAATAATCAATACTTTATATAAGAAATAACACTAATAATCAATACTTTATATAAGAAATCACACTAATAATCAATACTTTATATCAGAAATAACACTAATAATCAATACTTTATATAAGAAATCACACTAATAATCAATACTTTATATAAGAAATCACACTAAAAATCAATACTTTATATCAGAAATCACACTAATAATCAATACTTTATATAAGAAATAACACTAATAATCAATACTTTATATAAGAAATAACACTAATAATCAATACTTCATATGAGAAATCACACTAATAATCAATACTTTATATCAGAAATCACACTAATAATCGATACTTTATATAAGAAATCACACTAATAATCAGTACTTTATATAAGAAATAACACTAATAATCAATACTTTATATAAGAAATCTCACTAATAATCAATACTTTATATAAGAAATCACACTAATAATCAATACTTTATATCAGAAATCACACTAATAATCAATACTTTATATAAGAAATCACACTAATAATCAATACTTTATATAAGAAATCACACTAATAATCAATACTTTATATCAGAAATCACACTAATAATCAATACTTTATATAAGAAATCTCACTAATAATCAATACTTTATATAAGAAATCACACTAATAATCAATACTTTATATCAGAAATCACACTAATAATCAATACTTTATATAAGAAATCACACTAATAATCAATACTTTATATAAGAAATCACAATAATAATCAGTACTTTATATAAGAAATAACACTAATAATCAATACTTCATATGAGAAATCACTCTAATAATCAATACTTTATATAAGAAATCACACTAATAATCAATACTTTATATCAGAAATCACACTAATAATCAATACTTTATATCAGAAATAACACTAATAATCAATACTTTATATAAGAAATCACACTAATAACCAATACTTTATATAAGAAATCACACTAATAATCAGTACTTTATATAAGAAATAACACTAATAATCAATACTTTATATAAGAAATCACACTAATAATCAATACTTTATATAAGAAATCACACTAATAATCAATACTTTATATAAGAAATAACACTAATAATCAATACTTCATATGAGAAATCACACTAATAATCAATACTTTATATAAGAAATCACACTAATAATCAATACTTTATATAAGAAATCACACTAATAATCAATACTTTATATAAGAAATCACACTAATAATCAATACTTTATATAAGAAATAACACTAATAATCAATACTTTATATAAGAAATCACACTAATAATCAATACTTTATATCAGAAATAACACTAATAATCAATACTTTATATAAGAAATCACACTAATAATCAATACTTTATATGAGAAATCACACTAATAATCAATACTTTATATCAGAAATAACACTAATAATCAATACTTTATATAAGAAATCACACTAATAATCAATACTTTATATAAGAAATCACACTAATAATCAATACTTTATATAAGAAATCACACTAATAATCAATACTTCATATGAGAAATCACACTAATAATCAATACTTTATATAAGAAATCACACTAATAATCAATACTTTATATAAGAAATCACACTAATAATCAATACTTCATATGAGAAATCACACTAATAATCAATACTTTATATAAGAAATCACACTAATAATCAATACTTTATATAAGAAATCACACTAATAATCAATACTTTATATCAGAAATCACACTAATAATCAATACTTTATATCAGAAATCACACTAATAATCAATACTTTATATAAGAAATCACACTAATAATCAATACTTTATATAAGAAATCACACTAATAATCAATACTTTATATAAGAAATCATGATATATGAGAAATCACACTAATAATCAATACTTTATATAAGAAATCACGCTAATAATCAATACTTTTTGTAAGAAATCACACTAATAATCAATGCATTATATAAGCTAAACGTCTATTCGTGGGCTGTTCTGTTATTTATGTTCATCAAACGTTCTCATCTCATATGTAAAATAGCGTAAGCCTATTTACCCTCTCATCTATACTAATGACCTTTTTAAAACAATATAGATACTTAATAATGTTCTGATTAGAGTTTGTCTTCCAAACTTATTTCCAATTATATTTTTAGTCACGTACTTTATCCCGATCTCTATTTTCAATTTTCGTTGATAAACTTTAATTGACTATTTAAGATTTTAATGAAGCTATTTAGGGAAGACTTGGCGCATCAAAGGGATTCTAATAAATTCCGGCTGGGTAAATTATTACTGCTTACTTTTAACTCATGTTTCAGAAGTTACTGGTTTACCACTTCCCCATAGAGAATAGACACTTAAAGCGAGTTTGTAAATTCTTATTCGAAAAACTCACTATGTTTGTCTGTCTGTCGATCTCCATTTTTTCAAACTCTATCTCTCCCGAACTAAAATTTACATGGCGCCGCTAGAGCCCTCAAATAGTTTTTTATGGACTGTTTTTTACGAGTCTTTAGCCGGTTAAAATAGTTTTTAAAGGGTCAAAAATGGGTAAAAAATTTTAAGAATATTAAACATTTTGTACATTAACTTTAATTTATTTGTTAGTTTTAATTTTTAATCGGTTTATATGTGTGCCACTTGGTACAGTGGTAAAGTCACCAGCTTTGAATGCTACAGGTTCAGTTTCGATTCTAGCGTATGGCACCTAAATGTGTTTTCTTTACTTTTGAAATCTCGACTTCCCCACACCAATATATATATAAATATATATATATATATATATATATATATATATATATATATATATATATATATAATCAGGATGGAAAATCTCGACCAGTTCACTTAGCTCTCTCCCGCTAGTAAAATATATCTCCAATTATAGAAAATATCAAATTATCCAGGAAAGCACAGGTCGACAAAATTTGTAGTCCAACGCATTAGATAAACATATCAACACGTTTAGATACAATTTCGAAATTATACCTTGGAATTAAATGAAAGAAAACATAAATTACTTCAAACAGAAATTAATTAAAAGAAAATGAATAAATCCACTGCAATTGATGCAAATTTGTAGATATTAAATAATATGAGAGAAATCATATTCAGATATAATGAGTATCATATTAAAAACTACATCAGTGGTTTCAGCCATTTTTTAAAATATTTTTCAAACAATTGTATAATATAAAATTATCGTATTAAAATAAAAGGTACATACATATATGAAGATAATTGTATAAGAATCTGATTATTAGTTCCAGCGAGTTTTTTAAAATAAAATGTATCTTAAATTATAGAAAATATCAAATGATACAAGAAAGAAAGATTGACATAATTTTGTGGTCCAACACATTGGATAAACATATCAACACATTTTGATAAATTTTCGATATTTTGTCTTGGAATTAAATGAAAGAATACGCACATTTCTTCAAACGGGAATTAATTCAAGGAAAGTAAAGTAATATATCCGCTGTAATTTATGTTAATTTGTAGATATTAAACAATCTGCGGATCATACTTAGTTATAATGAGTAGGGCTATGAAAACAGTATATTCTTATCATTGTTTTTACTCTCGAGTATATATCCGATACAGTTTATCAACCGAAAACCATATCACTATATAAAAGCATATAATAATCAACGGATACATAGGCGGGAGTCAAAACGATGACAATATTATGCTGTTGTTATAACCCTAATAATGAGTATCTTATTAAAAACTTCATTAGTGGTTTTAGCCATTTGAAACTTTTTCAAACCACTGTATAATAATTTCAAAATATATCGCATTAAAATAAAGGATACATTAATATATAAAGATAACTGTATAAAAATTTGGATGTTTCGCAATATATTATTTTTGTTTTCAACTCAGATTGTTGGCAAAAAGGAATCGGATACAACTTTGGTCAAATATTCTGGGACGAATGCAATCAATGCATCTGCTTTTTTTATGGTAAAATCTATTGTACGAAGAGATATTGTCCACGCAAAGGTAAATAAGATTTATAATAAAAGAAACTCATCGATGACAATGTTCTTTTAAAACAACGTTCAATTTTAATGATTGATTCTTCAATCAACAAATTTTCAGTCTTCACTTGTACGCTTTAATTCAAAATTGCAACTCTTCCGTATTTGAGCATGGTGTTATATTTGTTTTCTTTTTTTTTCACCTGGAATGTGCATCCACCTGTGAGAGTTATCTTAGAAAATGATCTAATTAGTCTTAGAATAATTAGTGTTATCTGAAAAAATAAAGTTATATAAAAAAAAACTTAAATAAACTCATAAAGATATTGGTCCTTCCAGTTAAGGAAATGGATATACATACTGTGATGGCTAATGTTCGCATTTAATCCGTTTAAGTTGTCTCGCACCCCTGGTACCATTGACAAAAAGAATGGTACGTGGCCGGGATCGGGATTAAATGCGTTTCCATAGTGTGCATACGAGAATACATAGCGATTAAACAGTGGAGTATGATAATGGTGTGAGAAAAGGCGATTGCAGTTAAAAGCGACCGTAAACTATGATAGAGAGAGAGAGAGAGAGAGAGAGAGAGAGAGAGAGGGGGGGGGGAGAGAGAGAGAGAGAAAGAAGAGGGGGGCATATTGCTAGTCAACATTTAAAAATGAAATTAGTCGAAAAATGTAGTGAACCAGATGAAAGTTAATGCCTGATAAATCACAAGCTATTTCGAATAGAAATACTCGACCGGATTGATATGAAACATTTCGCAGAATTCGAATTAATTTTTTTTTTTTTTTAATTATATTTTCACCCCAAACAAGGCACAGTGCCACTTTGATGTAGGGGGCTACTATCGGGGACATAAATTGCAGGGATGCTATGTAGGGAGTTGAGCAGCAAGATGTCTGTTCACATTACATTTGAACTTCTGTGTGTCAGTACAGTTGGGAAAGCGGGAACCCAGAAAGGAATTCCAAAGTTTAGAAATTCTGGAGAAGAAACTATTGGAGTAGAAGGCTTTCTTAAATTTTGGGATTTGCACGATGTAGGGTTGGATTTTGCAGCTTGTCGGGTTTGTCGGAGTTATTTACGTCGATGATAGTACAATGGCTTATAGTTCGTCAGAGCATCCACCATTAAAATACTTGCGGACAGCCAGATATTTCGTCGATAGGGACAGAGGTTGAAACTTAGATGACCGTTCAAGACCTATCAGGTTGGCGACGCTCTTTTGACTGCTGTCTAGGAGTGAGAAACTCGTAGCAAATGCACCAGTCCAAATGTGAACTAAAGCTCTGATTAAATGTATCAGGAATCTGCAATCGGTGTTCGACCTATGTGGTCTGAAGGGTTTAAATCGTTATAAGTTGTAAGTCGTCAGCGTTCGCTGACGAAGTGTGAGAGATCGGTCATGATCCGACGTATAAAAGTGTTTATCACAGACTTTGCCTCAGGTTGATCTCTAGCATAGGAGAAATTTGAGACACGTATGGTGCGTCCGGTAGAGAGCGTCGATGTATACTTGTGCAGATTAACGTAAGTTATCAGTCCTTTTTCAAGGGATATCACACAGTGTGATAACGTGCGTTTTTAATGTGTGGACTTCTTGACTACATCTTTAAACGCTTACAGTCTTACCCTAGGATGTTTGCTTTGTCTATAGATGAGAATTTGGCCCGGTGTCAGGTTCTTATGAATGGTAGAGATAAAGCAAGGAGTTATTCGTTTCTGTGATGCAGCACGTCTAAATTATTCTATCATTTCCGGATGTGAAACCACCGGTCACTTGTTATCGGTGCAAAGTTTTAAATTCTCTCAATTTACCAAGATTTGACAATTTAATAATACACATAATTAAGTCTGGAATTGTTCGTCATTGTTCCACTAGAAATTTTCTGCTATTTAAAGAATATTATACTTGATAAAATTATTTTATAAATTATCCTATAATATTATTAAAATATTTTTAATATCTGCAATTAATGTCGATGCATACATTATGCAGGACTGTAATCCTATATTATTGCCATGTAATGTACTAATGTGATGTTAAAAACCCGTTTATAGAAGTATTTTTCAAATAATTGTTCACCACCATGTATATTTAGCAATTTAAAAATTATTATAACTGATAAAGTTGTTGCGATATAACGACAATAAACAAATGATTAAGATATTCAAGATGAATATAATCTACTATTATATAAAAGTCACCTTGTGTGTGTGAGTTTCTTTCTTATAGTCTCCGAAACGGCTCAGCCTATTTTTTAAAATTTCGCACAAATGTAATTTATATGTCTGGCAGTGTTCTTAGATATGTTTTGGTCAGAAATTCATCCGATAAGTATCGAAAATCGAAAAAAATCCGACCCTAGAAGTAGACTTTCTTTCTTATTGATAAAAAATAATTTTTACAAGGGAATATTTAAGGTTGGTTCAGCAAAGGAGATAATAACACCTTAAAAAATAATTCCTTCCTGGGGATGTAGCTTAGTGGTAGCGCATTCGACTACGGGTAGAATGATCCAGTGTTCAAACCCGGGTGTACCTCACTATTTTCATTTAGTTTTTTCTTACTTATAAATTCAATTTACGATAAAAGAAGACGTACAATTTAAAATCATTTATTTATTTTTTATTTATTTATTTTTTTTTTTCATATTTTAAAACTAAACATTAATCAGAAGTGAGTTTCCAGGGCATTTATCTTCAAGCCCAAATATCAGCTGACGTGATATTGTAATCAAACACAGACGGAATTTGATGAACTACATTATCATTATTATTTATTTTATTGTTTTTTTGTGAATTAGTCTACAGGGCAAATTATTCCTCGTAGTGTATCATGTTCAATAGAGAGTTGATTCTGTAATATTACATACGCAATCTGCATAAATTAAAATATCATGTTTAAGCGTATTGTACATCTGTGCAACGACGGGCGTCCAGCTTGTAATATATAATTGCAGCTTTTTTACAAAGCTCACTCTTAAATCGGTCTATCTCGGGCATTAAGGACAGATGTGCATAGCTTTTGTGTATTCAATAAAAACAGACAAACAGAAAAAGGCTTATATTTTTTCTCATCAAGTTCTTCACCAACAACATGGATCAAAGTCCAAATGAATATATTCAATATATTTGTAATAATAGTTTATTAATGCATATAATACATGCTTCTAACATAGTATTGTTTTATTTTCCTCCAGGCGAATTCTGGCTTATATTTAAGGCGTTATGTATTTTTATAACAACGGCAATGATTGTATTATTTCAGTTTTTGTTGCCTTTACTAACACAGAATCTTCACAATATATTCGCAAAAAATATTTATTTTTTCACGTAGATTTCATATCTAGTTTTATCCAGTATTATGAAGTTTTCGTTAGAATATAACACTGTTACTTGAATACTTAAGAACAAAAATAAATTTATATCAAAAAAATATATAACTTTATGAAGTAAATCGCATAAGTTTTAAATGTGTTTTGTACTTTTGTCTTTAATTTAAACACAGGTTGTTGGTATAAAAGAAAAGGCTACGACGTTGGGGACATTTTTAGGGACAATTGCAATTGGTGTGTCTGCCATCAAAACGGTTATGTCACTTGTTCCAACAAGAATTGTCAACAAAAAGGTAAACATTATATAATTGAGTAACGTTTAATAATTAAGTAACATTTTATAACTGAGTAACATTTTATAATTGAGTAACATTTATAATTGAGTAACGTTTATAATTGAGTAACGTTTTATGATTGAGTAACGTTTTATGGTTGAGTAACATTATATAATTGAGTAACGTTTTATAATTGAATAACATTTTATAATTGAGTAACATTTTATAATTAAGTAACATTTTATAATTGAGTAACATTTTATAATTGAGTAACATTTTATAATTGAGTAACATTATATAATTGAGTAACATTTTATAATTGAGTAACGTTTTATAATTGAGTAACGTTTTATAATTGAGTAACATTTTATGATTGAGTAACATTTTATAGTTGAGTAATATTTTATAATTGAGTAACATTTTATAATTGCGTAACATGTTATAATTGAGTTACATTTTATAATTGAGTAACGTTTTATAATTGAGTAACATTTTATAATTGAGTAACGTTTTATAATTGAGTAACGTTTTATTATTGAATAACGTTTTATAATTGAGTAACATTTTATAATTGAGTAACGTTTTATAATTGAGTAACGTTTTATAATTGAGTAACATTTTATAATTTAGTACGTTTTATGATTGAGTAACGTTTTATAATTGAGATACATTTTATAATTGAGTAACGTTTTATGATTGAGTAACATTTTATAATTGAGTAACATTTTATAATTGAGTAACGTTTTATAATTTAGTAACGTTTTATAATTGAGTAACATTTTATAATTGAGTAACGTTTTATGATTGAGTAACGTTTTATGATTGAGTAACATTTTATAATTGAGTAACATTTTATAATTGAGTAACGTATTTTAACTTGCGTAATGAATATATGTTATGTTAGTGTTTGCTTTTAACTGCAACAGCACACCTAAAACAAGTTATAGGCTGATCCATACGGCAACAAATTTGATAAAAGTTCGTCCTGATTAAAAATTTAGTGAAAAATCTTAGTTCATGGTGTATAGCTTAAGGAATATAATCAGTATAAAATATTGAGATTGGACGCACAGCATAGGTTATAACAAGTTTATTGTACAACGATACAAAAAGAACAATAAGATATTGATACTCGAACGTATTTTGAATGCCGTAGTTGCAGGATTAGCATTCTGCCTGGCTGGCTACAGCTTTTTAGCGTCTTTTATCGGCTGGGTAATCGATTCACAGGGGTGTGGGGATCTTCCACTATATTATGTTTTAAAGGAAATTTGGAATATTTGAAATTGACTTTGAGATTCTTTGTAGATTTTTTGTGAAGAATGTGTAATTTAAGCTCTTTGAAGACAGACGGTCCTTATATCTCTCTTTGACCCGATCTGTTTATGTCCCAAATACAACCCGTAACATAACCCGTAACATAACCCGTAACATAACCCGTAACATAACCCGTCGACCTGGTGAGATAAAGAATATCCAAAAACGCAGTGTTCATTAAAAATCTCTTCCTATATGTAACATAATAATAAAAATATATTCTGAAGTTCAAATCGATCAGGTAAGATAACACGATATATTATTTGCGTTACCTTAATTTTGTCATGGTAGACGGCACACTAGTAAAAGAAATTCCGAACTTAATATATTTTTTTAGATTTGTTTTAAATATATATTAGTTACAAAATTGATTTTGAGATCAACTGAATATATCCTAAATGCCACGCGTGGTTAACGAAAACATCATTACGTAATGTTAAAAAAATAGTAAGCATTTTAATCGTCACGGTAATATTGTTTTAATGCATGGACCCTACTTGGAGAAATGAAGAATCAAGAAAAACGGACGTTAGCGGAGTGCCCGTCAAAAATGGCTTCGTGAATGTAACATAATAATTATGTTTTGGGGTTCAAATCGCCCGAACAAATAACGTAATCTATTATCTCAAAAACCTTGCCATAACCTTGTTCATTGTGGACAGGGTGCAAATAAAAGGAATTTCGAACTTATATACATTTGATATTTGTTTAAAATATATATTCGTTTCAAGATTTATATGAAAACATTACACGGTTCAACCCATCATGGACGGTCATTAGTAAAATAAAAACAGATTTTTCTAAGACGCATCAATTTACTCAACGATAGCATATTGTGTCTGAATCGATAATACTTTCAGTAGAATACTCTTCGCAAGATTCACTGCCATTTAATGCAAAATTCAAAATGGCGTCTAGAACCACTAGGTGCGTAATTATTCCTGTCATTTACTTTGGATCTGTTTATTTACCCCAGGATTTCGTTAGCGTCAGTGTTCATTATATTCACTTCAACAAATGTAAAAGAAATAATTTATTTTCGTTGTTTTTTTCAGTTTTTCGATATTTTTTACATTTTTTCTTCTTACGTCTTCGTTTTTATTTAATTAGACATTATTCTAATAACATTCAATCTAGAAATGTTTATTTGAAATTAGACTTTCTTCATCCAATAATATAATTACAAAACCGTTTGTTATTTATAAAGAAATCTTATTTGTATTAGAAAATACCAATGTCCTTTCAAAAATAAATGTAACATAAAAACGTTAAAAAAAACAAAAACAAAGAGATAATAGTATAACATTTTTAATATGTCTTATAATTTGTGTTTTTATTTCATCCGCAGTATGTTCATATAAAGGAAAAGAATACAAAGTGGGACAAAACTACTGGGACGAGTGCAATATTTGCAACTGCGATGTGAAACAATACAGCTTTTGTACTTTATTGCATTGCCCAAAAATAGGTAAATAAATTTAATCTTTGTATTGATAAAAAGAGAGGTAAACTATTATATCAAGGATAATAAATATTAAATTAAACGACTTATTAGCGAGTTTATCTGTATTTTAATATTTATCGATATTCGTATGTTATATATGAAATAACGTTAACCTTTTATTTTATATTAATAACGCCGTGGATATAGAATTATACTATTATCTAGATGTATTGTGAAAAACTTTTCATAGATCCCTTTTTATTACCTACTTCATCGGTATATATATATATATATATATATATATATATATATATATATATATAATTTGCTTAGTAATTTGCAGAGAAGTGGTGTGATACTATCGACGTCCCACTCAGATATTGAGCTGAGAGGGAATAAGAGAAAAAGAATGACAAAACATGAGGGGAAAATAGTTTATACGCAGAACAATGGAGAGGAAGTTGTTCATCGATGTAGACAAAGGAAGCTGAATGTAATTATTAGCTAGGGTGTGACGAACAAAAGGAACTGAAATATATTTCGATTTAGTATTAGGATTGGCAATGATTTTTATAGCAGTTTTACGGCAGTCGAGAGCGGTTTGCGATGAGACCTGGTGCTGTGACGGTTGACGGCGGTCAAGTTAAAAACAGTTGCGAATCAGACACAGTGGAAGGAAAAACACAGCTTGGACCAGGTCGAAATGAGATGACATATAACGAACTTAACCTTGGGCAGAATAGCTAAGACGTTTAGCGCCTCGGGAAAATTTTCAACCATGTTATCACAAACGCCTTCCTCGGAACCAAACCAACATATACGAAATGTGACGGAGTCTGTGTTTTCTTTTGTTTCTCTTATTTTATTTTTATACTTGTGAGACCGTGCATTCCATCGACAGACGTCAATGTGTGGGAGATGACGACAACGCCAGAACCAGAGGAAAAGATGAAAGATAATAAATCAACGGCAGATAAGTATATACTCTCTTAGCTGTTGCTAAGAGAGTATATGAACATGATCAAACGGTGAAGTTTGAGGCATTAACATATGTAAATTTGAGTTCTGCACATGTAAAAAAAGAAATGACCAAGTCCATCATCTATCCCCACATTTAGCCCCAAATGTCGCCAAAGCCTAAAATTATTTAAATTTGAGTTCAGCACCATGCAAAACTGCTAAATAGACATACACATAAAATTTTGGACAAATATGTTAAAATAGTAACAAAATATGGAGTGTTTATTAACTCTAAAAGAGTCCACGAGTTATCGGGAAGTATAGAGAAACAAAATTATATAGAAATAAGTTAGTAACAACTTTTATAAAAATGCAAGGCATCATATTTTAAAAAAGTACAAAAGTGTTAATGTTAGCCATTTTAACCCGAAAGGCACCCCCATGGAGCAACCAGAGTTTCCCCGGAAAATCCGTTCTGTTACTTTTTTTACTCATATCGTGTTTAATGTTTGTGCCAAATTTAAAAAAAAAATTCAAAGCATAGTTATTGAGAAAAGTGCAGACAGACGAACGGACGAACGAACAGGAGTAAATTTACAGGTCCACCCTCCTCTTGTCGGGGGACCAAAAAGTCATATCTAAAAATAAATATATTAACTTATTCAATACATTATTGGAAATAATAGTGAATTATAACACAAAATACTTTTATGTGAGGCAATTTTTAATATCGTCTTATTTTATTTACCCCAAGTGATTCCTTATCATGCATATATTTTAGAAATTATGTTTTGAAGTGACAACATGCATTATTAGTTTTTTAATAAACATTTACAGATAAGCTTTGAGCTATATGCGCAGCGTGTTTGTCTCCCATATAGTTCACATTTATCTACAAATATGTTCTTGAACTATAAATAGATCATTTTGTCTTTGTTTTCTACACAGGTTGTTGGCATAAAGGAAAAGGATACATCGTTGGACAAGGATTTAAAGACGGTTGTAATTGGTGCGTTTGCCATACTAACGGTGAAATCATTTGTGGCAAAAAGGTTTGTCCATTTAAAGGTAAATAACCTCAAGCACCTTTTTGGCAATAAATGTAACGGAGAAAATCTTAATCAGAGAAGAGAAAGTCAATGTCCTAATAATATTCTAAGAGTCATTTGCTGTTTATAAAAAATGACCAGAAAAATATAAAATATAAGTATTGTATTTTCTGTTGTTGATATCCGTCTCTCTCAGGACACAATAAAGTTCTGCACCCACGATGACTGCACCCCCTGCAAGTTTCTTCTACGCATTTTAAAATTAGTAGAAATTTATCGAGTATTCTATGTTACTTAATAAATATATATTATGTTTTTTTTTTCTGTTTGGTTAATGTATGGTGATTAAGCCATCCTGAGATTGAAATGGCTGTAATTTGATAAAGAAGAAGCTTTATAGTTTTCATTATTGATATTCGTCTGTCTCAAGAAAAAATGAACCTCTTTGCAAATTCATGTATATATATATTACATGATATAACTACTTCATTTAATCACATAAATTAATATACGAAAGTATAAATCTATGCGTAAACTTTAAGTATTTACTTCAACAGTGCTCAATATGTAGCTAGGTAGTAAGTTATACAATTATTACATGATATATAAACATTGTTTTTCTCTCCGATGAATATATGAAAATTTAGCCATCTTGAAATGGATTTAACTTCGTTGAAACTGGCTGCAGTTTGACAAAGAGCAAGATCAGAATTAATGTTCACCTGGATCAATATATGCGACTCACCAAATACTCCGAATATGTTATTAATCGTAGAACGCACTCATTGGACCATTCACTTACCAATTCCTATACTGTGTCTATCAGGATGGACAAATCAACAAGTCCTAAAACAACCGGGTTTCATAAATGTGTCCATCTTCCCGAAGGAATAAAAAATTAAGAGAACATATTTACACTTGTTCCATACGAAAGGTGGACAAGAGAAAAGTGTCCATCAAAAATGAGTTCGTATATGCGACTGTTTTCGCGTTATCGGAAAACATATTCTTTTTTTTTTGTCATTGTGTATGTAATACAAATTAAAAAGAATTCAAAATTTAATGTATATATTTTTGACATTTATCTATCTATCTATCTATCCATTCATCCATCTATCTATATATTATATAAAAGGAACATTTCTCTTTTTTTTTCTCTCTAAGTTCTATAGACTCGGAAACGGCTAGGCGTTTTTCTTTTGTAATTTCACACAGAAGGTACTTGGTGTATATGGGAGTGTTCTTACGTAGGATTAGTATCGGCATACTTTTGATATATCAAAAATCGATAATCGAAAAAAATCTGATTAAAGAAGGAAGTTCGATTTTAACTAAAGTTAATACTTTTATACAACCTAATATCACAGGTGCATCGGAGAAATGTTTTCATCGGATAATTAGAAAGACTCAATCATATAAAATCATGTATACATTCTTTTATGCAACAGGGGCGTATTCAAAATGAATGTTTCTTCTTAGAGAACAACTATGATATTTGGCTTTTGCAGTTTTAACTTTAAGTAACGCGATTATTTACAGATATTTTTATGAAATCATCTGTGGATTCTCTACAGTGCAATATAGACTGCCATGTGTTGTGGACTAAGTCATTGCTGGGAGGCATGTTAAGCTTCCTCCTGGTACTACTGGGTGCCCATAATTAGAGCTGACTATCAATCGATTTGATTAAATGTGTGCGATTTCATCGATTTAGATGACAATTTAAGTATGGGAAAGTGATCTTCATTCAATTCTGGACAACATCGGGTCCTCTGCTAGTATATATATATGTATATATATATATATATATATATATATATATATATAAAAGTGACCTTGTCAGTATGTGTGCGTGCGAAAAGTCTCTACCAAGCTCCTCTCTGAATATTTAGTCTACAAAGTTGAAATTTGAGTACACTTTCGATTTGGTTTTTAGCCTGCAAAAGTTGTTGCTAAAAGGTTAAAATTGAAAACATAACATTTGACCTTGACATGTTTAATCGAATAAAACATTACTCCTGCTGTTACTTTTGCACATGCGCAAAAGTAAACATTCATAGCTCAAAATCGCCTAATTTTTCTACCTTTCATACGCATCTGGCGGTAGTTCAAGATGGAAATGACGCTGGAGATATAAATAACGTTTAAGGTTGGCGTTCAGGTTTCGGTTCTAGCGAATGGAACACAAGTCATCATTTTTATAACTTTTTAATATCATTATTACATATGGGATGGAACGATAAAATTGTAGTCCTAGAAAAAACGACATGATCCCATTTCGGTTTGAAAACCGTTTTTCCTTTTTTGGGTGGAGATCATCTCTTATTTGGCCAGTTTTGCACAAACCAAGAGCGATAGGAGCTTTCTATCATGTCTGAAAGTAACACAATGTGTTTTTGTTTTTTTTTACATGGGCGTCACCACTTATCAAGGCCGAGAGGCCACTCAAGGATAAGGGTTAAAGAGTGAGCAGTAGTCAAAAGGGTAATATAGTAATCGATAGTAATGGAAGTTCGGTAAATTTGTTAACTTAAGTGGAACGGCTCATCAGAAACTTGTTTACGTTGAACTTGAAGACAACCATATTATAGACAGCTGGAAAGCAGGAAAACGGAAGACAATTCAGCAGACGTGCAGTTCTAAGAAAGAAGCTTTGTTCATGGAATCTATGTTTAGGTTTAGGCACAGATAAAGAGTGTGGAGAATTATTGATAGTGTTTTCAGCTAGACGAGTGTTTCTTGTGAAAGTTTGGCGAGGAGGGACCATAGATTGAACACTTTCAATGAAAATAACGATAAAGCTGAGACAAACTCGCGACATCTCTTCTGTAAGATAGAGATTGAAAAGAAAAGTACATCTCCCACGAGGCCACGAAGTCTATATTGAACCCTAATAAGGCAGAAAAATCTCAATGTTCAACGAGCGCGTTTGGAGATGCGTCACTGTACAACTAATGCTGTTTACCAATCCAAGTTATGACAACAGGATCATTTCCGGGACCCTCAAAATGCAAATCTGGACGGTTCAACGTTTAAGGGCACAACTAAACGCAGCAAACGACCAAAAATCATAGACTTTGATGTGGTTTCAAATGAGGGCCGCATCATGCCACTTCACATCTTCGTCGTCGGCTTGAAAGTCAACATCAATATGTATCTGGATTTACTGAAGAGTGTGGTGATCCCCTGGTGTAATCAGCTGGCCGCTACAGTCTCTGGATGTGGCAGCAGGACTCGGCGCCGGCCCATAAGTTCAGAGAACGTTGTGAATTAATCCTGTTTCTTTAATAACATTTATAAGGGTTATTTAATGTTCGCTTGAAACTTGAAGAGATGCTTTAAGCCATAAGAACACTGAACTCTTTTTTTCTTTTTGGTTTTATTATCGTTCAATTCAAAACAGCTAGTAAGGTTTTGTGGATTTAGGAAAGACCTGATTTGTATTTATGACATAATATTTTCTTTTCAAAAACTAAGTAATAATTTCTTTTAAAATATAAAGGGCTAGTTATATCTGGCCATATAATGAGGTCTAGCTATCTGGCTGGGTAATGAGATCTGGCTATGTCTGGTTACATACTGAGAACTGGATTTGTCTTATCGTGTTTGGAGGGCTAGTTTTGTCTACAGTGTTTGAAAGGTAGCTGTGTCTGGCCGTGTAAGAAACGCTAAAGATGTAAGTGTCGTTCTGGGTAAAGGATTATGTGATCTGCTATGATTTTTAAAGATCATGTATATGTGTGTGTATTTCAGAAATATAAACGCATTAATTTGCATATGATTGGATTGGCTGCGTTAAAGTATACGAATCGTGGGAAGAACAGGTAATCGGGTGTTTAGCAGCTGTGAGAACACGTTGGTACGACTTACGGTGTCCCTGAAAAGAAGCGCTGTCAGTTTGTATTTACATTACAAATTTATTTAAAGTATTTGTTTTTCTTAACAATTTAATTCGACAATAATTAGGTTTTTTTTCATTTTTAGATTAATCACTTTCTGGTTATGATTTGTGCTACGTGCAGTACGTATTGTTTCGTTTATGATTTTGTTCTCGTAGTAGATTTCAAATCAGCTGACAGTTTTCTTGAATAAGGAAACTATTTTATTTATATTAGGAAATAACAAAAGGATGCAACATTATAAATTTCCTGGGAGTACTCTCTTCCTTAACTAGATCTTGTTTGCATCAACGTTTATCAATTGGCAGTCAAGCCCTTTGTTTTTGCCGTTGTGGCAAACACGTCTTTAATATAGTTTATTAATTTCTATTTGTATATTGCCTATATATGACAATCCGTATGCCAAAAGTAGTTTCATTGGTGCATCAATAATGATATGTCATTGTTTGGTGTTATATTTTCTAAGTGACAACATTAAAAGTTTTTTTTTCAATAAACATTTTGTTAGTTTTACGTTTTGACAACGGAGAGGGATGAGACATTAAAGTAGTGTATTTTGTGCTCGTAAAATTCAATTCCGCTGACATAGTCGTCTTGAATTAGAAAGAAATCCTATTTGAATTATGGAAATAATATTGTATTTTGAAAATGTAAAGGTAAGACAAAAACGTAAATAAATTGATAAACATAATTTTGCAAAATTCAAAATCCGTATTGTAATTTTTATTTTTATTTCTAGCATGTTATTACAAAGGAAAATGGTACAAGTATGGAGAAGATTTCTGGTACAAATGCAATAAATGCACTTGCCATAGTAAGGGTATGGTCGGTTGTACCAAAATAAATTGTACAACAAAAGGTAAATAAATTTAATCTTTTATTAACAATAAAAGTAAATCTTAAAATTATAGATTAAAGATATTTGATAAGATTTCGATTTGTGTACATAAATTAAATCCATTTTTTACAACTATATCAGAATCGATATTTCCATTTTGATTTGAGTATGTACATTAATCGATTTTTACATCTATATTCTTTTTCAGTATCGATATTTCCATTTTGCTTAGCGAGTTTTACAGATAGTGGAAGCAGTTTCACTTATGTAAACTATATTCTTATGCCGTTACTGATAGAAACCGGGAACATTTTAAAATAGACACATTTTGTAGATTTACATGTAAATTATAATTTCAAACATCTTAATTAACTATTCGTCGTATATTTGCCTGTTACGTTTTGTTGTAATATTTATCACAAATCACAAATAATATGACAATAAGAGTAAACTATTCCGTGAGTTTTTTTCGATAAAACCAATCAAAGAAATATTAACTAGAATATAATTTCAAAATGTACCTAAACATTATGGTAATTAGTTTTGACCAAACTCTACACTTGTTTTATATCTGGCTTTAATTTTGTATTCCAACGAAAAGCAATAACATTGACAATCAAAACATTGGTTAACTTGATAAGAACGGATTAATAAGATTTCAGGAACCCAAAACAAGCAAATACGAAAAGGAGAAATTCGAACTGACCGGTTATTTTTATTTTCAATAACTCACTCGCAAGTATTGAACTTGTAAGCAGAGGGATTATACTGAACTAAAACTAATTAAAATTATTCTGCGTTGGTTTAAGAAAATGGGAATACATATTTCTCCTTAAACAAAGTATATAAACAAACGTTTTAACATTTAACAATTACATACTTTTATTTACAAATTTTTATTTTTTATAGATCAACGAAATAAGAAAAGATTAAGGTTTTTCTTTTTTCAAATCTTTTTATTGACACTTTTCTGCCTTTTTTTTTTTTGTTTGTTTTCTTTTTTTTTTTCGTATTTATTCAAATGCAGATACTTGGATGCTTAAAATCACATTACAGAGACCATGCCCCTAGTTACCTCCCGCGCAACAGTCTTCGTTATTGTTTTACTTTTTTTCGATATATTTGAAGAAAAGGAAGACATGATAAAATAATACTGCAGAGACTTTTTGCAAACAAAATATAAAAACAAATATAATAACATTTAACAAATATATACTTTTATTTACATTTATAAACCGAAAATATTAGACAAAATTCGGGTGATTCTTTTAAACATTTTTATAAAAAAACTATTCTGCGTTGTTTTTTTTTTTTATTACATTTTCACCCATAGAAAGGCAGAGTGCGACTTTGAACTTCTACATGCCAGTACACTTGGAGAAGCAGGAACCCGAAAGGGAATTCCAAAGTGTATCAGTTCTAGGAAAGAAACTATTAAGAGTAGAAGGCTTTCTTACATCTCGGGATCCATACTGTGTAGGCGTGGGACTTTGCTACTTGTCGGGTTTGTTGGGGGTATTTACGTCGAGGGGGTACAAGGGCTTGTAGTTCGTCGGAGCATCCACCATTAAAATACTTGTAAAACAGGCAGAGGGATGCAACATTACATTTGGTTTTCCGTATTTATAGAAAAAAGTGATATTTAAAAAAAAAAAAAAAACATTACTGGGATTGTTTCTCTTGTTACTTTTTCCCACGTATTGATAACACAAATCTTATTTCTAAATCACTTTGTTCTTACACGGGTAACCTTTCAATAATTTTTTACATAGCATTTACCGTATGCCATACTAACAACAGAAACAACACGATTATATTTATGTACGTAAAAAAAATTAAAAAATAAGCAGCGAGGATAAAAATAAGAATCAAAATCCCGGGTGGAGAGAGGTGAAAAAAAGTAGTAAGGAGGAAGGCAGGCTGGAACCTGTAAAGCAAAGGATGTAAAAAGGGAGAAAAAAAGGCATCAATGTAGAGAGAGAGAGAGAGAGAGAGAGAGAGAGAGGGAGAGAGAGAGAGGATAGAGAGGGAGAGTATGAATCTGAGAATGTAAGTTTTGACGAACTAAATTCGTTGCTTTCAATAAACAAAAACAGGAAATACTTTATCTCCCCCCCCCCCGAAAATGTACTCATTATTTTTTGTGTTGTTACGTAATTTGGAATGCTTTTTAGTTAATCCAACCTGCAGTTTAAATAACCGTTGTTCCGCAAGTAACGTGCTGACATTTACCGTTTAGTGTTTACATGGGGGGGGTAGCATAAAATAAGAAAAAACAATTAAAAATAATTTAAGCTGTGGTAATGTTGACTGGTGATCTCTCTCTATGTATCGCTCTCTCTCTCTCTCTCTCTCTCTCTCTCTCTCTCTCTATCGCTCCTTCTATCTATCACTCTCTCTCTATCGCTCGTTTGCTACCGTGCTCAATTCTCTCTCTCAACCTCATCTTTCTCTTTCTCTCTATCTCCCTCTCTCTCTCTCTCTCTCTCTCTCTCTATATATATATATATATATATATCTGTCTCTCTATCTATCTATCACTCGGTTCAGTACCGTGCTCGTATGTAAAGAAAACATATAAATCTCGCTCTGTCGCCGTCTCTGTTTTTGTCTCGCTCCCACTCTCTTTCTCTCTTTCTCTGTAAACACATTTAAAGAAAGAGAAAGAGAGACGAAGAGAGAAGCAATTAAATTCAAGCGGCTAAGTAATCGCTTTATTTTATGTAAAACGCTAGCATTGTGTATCTGTACACGCCATATTGGATCATTTTAATTTTATAGAATTGTAATCTGGAATAAGGGACAGGTCTGATCTAAGACAATGAGAATAGCTGGAATGTTTCAGGGGAGAATTTATTATTTTTAGAATCGGCGAACGGAAATTTAACGTTTATGCTATGAGTTTATGAATCAGTTACGAAGGGTGTAACCACATCTTCCCTACCATGTGTATAATAACCGGCGGTGTTTACTAGGATTGGTAGGAAGACTTTAGCAATAGGGGGAAAATCGGGACTACTTCCTCTATATGCTAATGCAATAGTATTGGTGTAGCTCATCGGAAGGAATCTATGATTTTATTTAAACACCTGAATGTGTCAGAAAAGTCTTTATGAAGTTACGTAAGATAGTGGCTATTAGGCAAGACATAATAAATTTATATGTGGCATATATTGTTGCAAACCTACGTTATTTTGGTCCAGGGAAGATTTTCTGCAATCAAATTATTATATATATGATTACGATATTACATGTTCATTTGAAAAATAATTTAAATGCATACATTGTCCGAAAAGTCATTTTAATCTCATAGAAAAACGGTGTTCTTTAATAATGAAGATATCTGATTTATATTTGAAAAAAAGCATCCTCATTTCGCAAAATAAAAATTGCATAAAAACACAAAAAAAAATTTTTTTTTAATTGTATAATATTTTAACGTATTTTGTCATTTTTATGTTTTATTTTTTATCCAGGATGTTGGTATAATAGAAGATACTACAAACCTAAAACACTCTTCTGGGACAAATGCAATATGTGCAGTTGCCTTGGTAACGGCGTAGTCATTTGTACCAAAATGCTTTGTGTAACAAAAGGTAAATATAATGAATATCTGTTTAGACAATAAAGTAATCTCCGAAAATCATACTCAAAGGTAATGTATATCCTATTTAATCAAATGGTTTATTATCACGTTTATCTGTATTTGATTAGTGATGGGACGATTCCAAAATTTTACCCATGAGCAGTCAAACCAACCAATACGGCGCCTGCTTATTTTTGCAGAAATTTCAACAATAAAAAGCCATTTCAAAATTTAATCAAGTTAAGACTGAAAGTTTGGTAATAATTTTAGCAGTTAAAACAATATAGACTAAACTAAAAGAAAAAAAAAGTTTTCTAACAAAATTGGGTACATATGCAGAATAGGGACAGTATTTTTCAGACAGGTTACATAAATCACCGGAAGGTGCCAAAACACTTACTCAATTAAATCACATCAGCTGATAATTGGCAATAATTATCTCTTGCTTATTAAATTTTTTACCGTATCTTTTGTTTATGAAATTGTTAGGTGAAAGTACAGAACAGATAAAAAAAAATCTGTTTCCATGTTAAGAAATTTTTTTCTAAATAATAACAGCATTTCAGCATGGTTCGTAATCTGTACAAGCATCTTTTCATTGACGATGATTGTTGGTGTTTTTAAATATAATTATCTCTTAATTTAATTGAATTTATCCGATACAATTACCAATTCTATTTTAAATTCCTGATTTTTATACATTTTCCGATTTTAGTTCTTTTAAAATTTACAATTGATATGTAACTAGAGATTTGTCTGGTTTCAACGATTTTTTAAATTACGGTAAAATAGTGTCAGATTCGCACATATTTATGCAAAAGGTGTGTATATTACATATATTAAATTTTCTGAATATTTTTCTCAAAAGGTTTTCGTTGTAATTGATTTGAAATTGTAAGGTAATGGAGGATTTATTTATATTTTAAACCAAAATCGATTTGCATTAGTTCATTGTTAGTTGACAACAATCTATTTGAATTCTTTTAATAAACAACTGAAAATATTGGACGTTTGTACGAAAAGAAGAGAGTGTAAGATCAGAATAGTTAACAAAGCCGGCTCGCTATGTTTAACGAGATTTTAATAACAATCTTAATATTTATAAAACAATCCTAAACAAGAAGGCAGAGGGCTTTGTTAAGTATTCTGGGCCTCCTTTTTTTCCAAAGCATGTTCATATTTCTATCCTAATTATAAAGATTTCGTCGGGTGTTTCTACTGTCAATCTAAATGCCACGTAGTTGATTTATTTGTTTATTATTATTATTATTATTATCATCATCATCATCATCATCATCATCATCATCATCATCATCATCATTATTATTATTATTATTATCATTATTATTATTATTATTATTATTATTATTATCATTATTATTAAGGAAGAATCAAGATACAGATAATAATAAGATTAATATTGCTAATTGTATTCGTGGGAAATTTGTCAAATAACATTTTAATAACTTTTCGCATATAAGAAGAGTTAACTTTGAAGGCAATTTGAAATACTTAACGAAAAGAAAATAAACTAATTACATAATCTAGGATCGGAGATTAGATTCTTGCGTATATATATATATATATATATATATATATATATATATATGTATATATATATATGTATATATGTACATATATATGTATATATGTATGTATATATATGTATATATATGTATATATATGTATATATATGTATATATATTTATGTATATATATTTATGTATATATATGTATATATATGTATATATACATGTATATATGCATATATGTATATGTATATATGTATATATATATATATGTATATATGTATATATATATGTATATATCTATGTATATATATATATATATATATATATATATATATATATGATGAAGGTTGACTGCATCTTTCCAGATGATCGCCGTCCCAAGGAGTTCTCCCAATCTCGTCGTCCATGCCCTCTCAGATGACTCTGTACTCCCGCTGCAGATTTGTATAGTTTGAAGCAGATGTGGCATACAAATTGAGCAATTTCCACTGAGTTGACTTCCTCTGGAGATTGAAGGGTATTCCTATAAACAATCACATGTCTTCTCAAACCAGTAGTAGACTTGCAAACTTTGCTGCATATTAAACAGATTGTTTGGTTCGGACTAATAGGTGCAAAGTTAACCTGAACAGGAGTTTTGTGCGACTTAAGATGTTTGACGTAGCCAGCTTTTGATAAAAGCAGTCGTTCACAAGTGTCGCATTTGCAGCTCTGTGTGTCATGATAAGACCATCAATTAAACTTTTGCGAAGCTCTCGCTTGAGATTGCTGTGGGCCTGCTTTCTTTTTTCTATAGCATCACAACTTTCACGTACAAGCTTTCGCCACTTCAGCCTTTGCAGTGTAAGTTCTTCCCATGTGTCGATGTCGATTTGTAAGACTTTCAAATTATTCTTTGAAGAGTCTCCGAACCTCTTCCTAGGCTTGTGCTGAGATTGCTTGCTATTTTCCAGCTCCCCGTAAAAAATTGTTTTGGAAGCCAGCAATCTTTCATTCTATCAGGTGTCCCACCCAACGCACGTGAGATCTGCTTACAAGGGTCTCAACACTAGAGCTATATGCTATCACAAGGACTTCAGTATCAGGTACTTGTATTTGCCACTTAATGTTTAATATACATCTCAAGCATCTTTGGTGAAATCTTTCAAGCCATTTAATGTGCCTTTGATGCACTGTCCATGTCTCCGATGAATACAACAGTGTGGTTAGTACACAGGTTTTGTAAACGCAGATCTATGTCCCGCCTGTGATGCCACGATCAGACCACACTCTATTCTCCAACCTTCCAAAAGCTACAGGTACCTTCTGAATTCGTCTGCGGGTTTCAGTGTCGAGGCAGCCACCATTCGACAGAGAATTACCAAGGTACACAAATGAATCAACTACTCCTAGTCTAGCACCACAGACTATGATGTTCGGCTCCACATATGACTGGTCCGGTGCAGGAGTGAACATCAACTTTTTTTAGACAAACTGATCCTGACCAAAGACAGTGCAGGGGTCAGCAAAGCTATCCATTATATGCTGCACATCAGTTTTAGTGTCTGACAAAAAAAAACAGCATCGTCTGCATATAGGAAATCCTTGACTAAGAGATGATGCAACTTGGTTTTGGCATTAAACCTTCTAAGATTAAAAATGCGACTTGTGGTTCGAAACTTTAACATGACACCTCTATCGCAATGTCGAAATACATGAGCAAGTAGAGCAGCAAAATATATAGAGAAAAGAGTAGGGGCAGGAATATCACCTTGTTTAACACCATTGTCAATTGGGATTTCATCAGACAATTTTCCGTTAAATGAGACTCGAGCTTTCATGTCCCTGTGCAGTTCCTTGAATATTCTGGCAAAGGTTGCAGGACATCCTACTTCCTCTAAGATCAACCATAGAGCATCCCTGTTGACGGGTCAACTGCTTTGTTTAGATCCACAAACACTTGATACAGCGGTATCTTTTGTTCAATGCATTTCTCTTGGACTTGCCGGGCTGAAATATCATACTCATAGTTCCTCTGCCAGACCTAAAGCCACTTTGTGACTGGAATAGCATTAGGACAAACATCTTCCAGTAACCTGTTTAATAGAAGTCATGCAAGAACTTTCCCAGCAGCTTCCAAAAGAGTGATCCCACGGTAGTTGTCACAAACATTCTGCTGTCTCTTTCCTTTAAACAGGGTCACCAAGACACCATAAATCCAATCCTGTGGAACAGGAGCACCTTCCCAAATTTTCTCACCAAAACGAAAGATAGCATTAGCAATATTCACACCTCTAATCTTAAGAATTCCACCGGAACACCACCCAAACCAGGTGCCTTGCCACCGCTGACTTGTGCGATAGCCAACTGCACCTCAACTATACGAGACAAACGATCTATTCTGAATATGACATCACATTGTGGTAGGCTATCAATTGCATCAGCATCTACTGCTGAGGGATTCTGAAACACATCAGTAAAGTGCTCTTGCCATCTTTTCAAGATATTTTCTGGATCGTTAATGACAACAGACCCATCTGTCGACATCAGGGGATATATTGAAGATGTAGGAGGACCAAATTCTTGGCACAGGAGTCCATAAAACACCTTTTGGATCTGCTCCGTAATATTCATCCACCATTGGGTTTTCATTTTTCTTAGCCCACGTTGCAATGTGGCTTTGACCTCTTTGTATTGTCGCAAATTAGTTGTATGATCAGAATGATCTTCACGAAGTAAAGATTCATAAATTGCCTGTTTATTCATCAGCAACTGATTAATTTCAAGATTGTTGTCGTCAAACCAGTCTTTGTTCTTATCCCTCTTGAAGCCAAGAACTTCAGCGCCAGTAGAATAAACCTGAGTCTTTAAATTCACACATGTACCATCAAATGCAAGATTATCAAGCTTCTCCGCCATACTCTTTTGAACTTCAGGCAAATTTCACTTGGCGACATCAATACGGCTTAATGCCACTATGACGAATTTTCTTACGGATTCTTAAATTAAACTTTCCTCTCACCAACTTGTGATCGGTGTCACATTCAGCACTGCGCATGACATCAACAGAATATGCATCTCGAAGGTCGCGTTTTCGAGTTATGATGAAGTCAATTAAGTGGCGATGCTTTTTACGTGGATGTATCCAAGTAGCTTTGTGCTTCAGTTTCCAGCGAAAAAAGTGCTACAGATAGATTAAATTCTGAACACAGCTCTAGTAGGCTATTAGCATTCATTATTCCGATACGATAGCGGCCAAGAGCACTCCAGGTCTCATAGTCTTTCCCAACACGGGAAGTGAAATCACCAAGACTAACAAGTTTTTCATTAATTGGTGTAGATGCAACAACGGAGCGCAGAGGCTCGTAGAAACAGAAGATGTCATCTTTATTCGCTTGAAGGGTTGGTGCATAGACCGAAAGAATAGTGATGGATTTATTGTGTGAGAGAGGAACACGAAGTTTCATGATGCGGTCACAGATACTGGAAGGAAATTACATAGTATCACATAAGGATGTTTTAATCGCAAAACCGACTCCACCATTTTTACAGATACCCCCCCCCGCTTTACCAATCCAGAAGAGCGTGTAGCCTGATGATACCTTTGTCATTTTATCTTCTCTCGAGAGACGGGTTTCTGATAGAGCAGCAATATCCATATCAAGTCTCCGTAACTCTGCAGTGACAAGCGCTGTTTTGCGCTCCGGGCGGTTGGATGACCGTTTATATATATATACATATATATATATATATATATATATATATATATATATATATATATATATATATATATATACGTATCTGATCTTTCATCATAAATTATAACGTAATTTATTTTCGTTAAGTGTTTCAAGTTGCCTACATATGCTCGTCTAAAAAGTGAACTCTTGTTATATATATATATATATATATATATATATATATATATATAAGAAGAGTTCACACACACATACACACACACACACATATATATATATATATATATATATATATATATATATATATACATAACGTAAAATGATCATTTTTTATTCTATTGCAATTTTTTCGAGTATTCATTAAATATTTTACTGCAAGCCCTAAGTTTAACTGGTCAGATTATAAAACCATGCGTAAAGAAAATCGCTTAAAACATGATATTCTCACAAAAAAAAACAGTAGCACACATAATGTATCTTCCAGAGTCCAAAAATAATATTACATTTTTATTCAACAGCTTTAAGTGTTAAAATGTCTCGAAAATGGGAGCTCATATTTAACGAAATGTATGTATGAAACTTATCCTTCACTCTAAACCCTAAAATAATATTTTCAGGGTAACAACAGTAATAAAAAATAGAATCTTATTAAGGGGGGGGGGGGCATTTAGCGGTGACGGGATAGAAAACCCACCAAAATAATAAATGGTCATGAGTAAATTTTTTTTTCTTGAGCTATTCATCTGTTGCTTATTGATTCTTAGTGTTCAGGCAATTATATGTAAACAGTCTGAAACAGTTACAGGTAAAATTATATAAAACGACATAAAATCAGTTACACATATTGACTGGTCCTGAATATAACCTTAAACTATATCCGATGGTGAGACCCCAGCTTGCGGGCTTTGGGGAGTGTGGAGTCACCCTTTAATTGCCATTGCTCCCAGGTCCACTGTGACCCGGAATGGTAGTACCTGTTAGGGTCCCAACCATGGATTAAATAGAAACCGACTTGAAAAAACAAACAAAAACAAATATATTCTATTAAAACATTTTTCTTCAAAATAACTGGATTCGGCATTAAGTAATATGAAAAGGGTTGATATGCCGTTAAAGAAAAACAACCAAACAACAAACCAACACATATTGATTCAACTCATAATAATCTATCCTATTCGGACTTACGGCGTTTAATGTAAATTTAACCAATTTTGTTTGTTTTTAATCCGGCCATATATTACGTATTTGCTGTGGCCGGTTGTTCAAAATGAATTTGCCCAGTCCATATATTTTTGTCGGTTGTACAATTGCAATAAACACACTGACAGAGAAGTAAGACTCACAACACAGTTGATCTACAAAAAATATATTGCTTTCATTTCACACTGAAAAATCAGCTTTTTATGATACAGTTTACTCTGTAATTTGACGTTTCTGAAAGGCGCGTGGGGTGGTGGTGGGTTAGGTGTTTGTCCGGCGGTAAAAAAAATGGTAGCAAGCCAAGATACGACTTTTTCTTTGTGACAATTATATCTATAAAAACATTATGTTCTTATTAAAATGTTTAATATTTCCTTTGTCTATTGTTTCAACTATTGACCGATATCCACTTACATATTCCTCGGTCAAATTATGCATTCTGTTAGACAATGGTAGAAAGTCCGGTATCTTCACATTAAATCCATTTTCGTGTGTAAAACTCATCGAATTGATTGAGATTGTCGGACTGACTTCCTCATCTTGGTTGTTATTGTCACAACGTTTCGGCCGTTTTGCCCTCCGGCCTTCGTCAGGTGAACGGTTTGTTAGGAGTCTCGAACCCAACCCTTTATTAGTATTACGGGGGTACCGTGTTCGGACTCCAGCTAGGCTTTGGGACATAGTTGCTGATTCTCTGTTTTTCAATGTTACTTTTTCACTGCCTTCGTTCAGGATTGAACTCAGCACCTTTGGGTAACTGTAAACTTTGATACAACGTCTAGGACCACTCGGCCATATGTCACTAGGACAATTCTTAGTTGGTTTTTGTTAATGTTAAACCTATGTTGTTATTCAAGGTTTTCTCTCTCTATCAGAGGTGTCCAAATTGCATTCAGCTCTATGCTTGGTTTGCTCAGTAGGTTGTTATGTCCGAGCATGTGAGCTGTTTCTTTAAGTTTTCTCACTTTCCAGTGGGTCTCTCTGTTTATTATTTTTACTTCATCCCATAGGGGGCGATGATCCCCCCTCTCCATCCAGACATGGTTGGCTATACCCGATTTTTCCGTCTCCCCTTTAGTTACCGCTTTTCGGTGTTCTTCCACCCTTACTTTAAGGGGGCGGCATGTTTCACCCTTGTAAACCTTTCTGCAACTGCATGGGATGGAGTATATGCAGTTTTTGGTCATGTTCTCCTCCATGCGGGGCTTCACTCGTACCAAGTGTCGTCTGAGTGTTGACTCGCTTTTGAATACCGTCCTGATGTTGTAGGGGGCACATATTCTCTGAATCTTTTCGGAGATGCCTCGTATATATGGTAGGCAGACCGTTGGAGGTTTTTGGGTTTCATTCTCCTCTCTTATCCTATTAACACGTCTGGTGGATAGTATGTTATCGGGGTAGTTGTTACGACGGAGGGTATTCTTCAACCTGACCGTTTCTTGGTGGTATGTAATGGTGTCGCTACTTATTTTCTCTGCTCGATGTTGTAAGCAGCGTGCGATTCCATGTTTGATACTGTATGGGTGATGGGAGTTGAAGTTTAGGTATTGTCCGGTGAAGGTAGGCTTGCGATATACGGATGTCTTAAACCCATGCTCTGTGCGTGATATGAGTATATCAAGGAAGGCCAGTTGGTTATCTTTTTCTTTCTCCATTGTGAACTGTATCGATGGTCTTATTGAGTTCACATGATCTAGGAGAGCCTGGATGTCTTCCTGATGGGGCCAGAGTATGAAGGTGTCATCAACGTATCTTAGCCACATGGTGGGCTTTAAGGGAGCTGAACCTAAGGCCATGTCTTCGAAGTATTCCATGTATATGTTCGCCATCACTGGTGATAATGGCGAGCCCATAGCTAGTCCCTCCTCTTGTCGATATAGGTCAGTACCCATTCTGAAGTAGGTTGTTTCTATGCAGAATGTCAGCATTTCCATTAAGTTTGGCAATGGTATACATGTGCGCTCTTCTATGGAGAGGTCCGCAGCTAGTTTGTCTTGAATTACTGCTAGTGCCTCACTAGTTGGGACTTTAGTGAACAGGCTAGCCACATCTAGACTTACCATTTGGTTTGTACTGATGGGTGCTCCCTTGATCAGTTCCGTGAAGTGGGCAGAATTCTTTACATGTGTTGCTGACTTGCCAGCTAATGGGTTTATTATATCCACAAGGTACCTGCTCAGTGGGTGGCATGCTGAGCCTCGGCAGCTCACTATGGGTCTGAGTGGAATACCGTCTTTGTGTATCTTGGGGAGACCGTACATATGTGGTAGCTTACTGTAATGCTGGACCAGCTGTCTATATCTCATCGGAGCGATGTGTTCCTTGTTTTTCGTAAGGATTTGTAACAGCTTTCTTTCGGTTTTCAAAGTTGGGTCCTTCTTTATTTTACCGTAGCTACCATCTGCGATTAGGCCTGCCATTTTTTTAGAGTATTCCGACATGTCCATCACCACAGTAGCATTGCCTTTGTCTGCTGGCAGAATTATTATACTGTATTATACTGCTGTCACGAAGGCCGGAGGGCAAAACGGCCGAAACGTTGTGACAATAACAACCAAGATGAGGAAGTCAGTCCGACAATCTCAATCAATGAAAACAACTCATCTCAAAAATACAGACAATTACAACTCATCGAATGTTTTTTTTTCTTCCCGGTGGTTCCTGCCAACACCTAACACATGCTTTTGTTTAGTATAAGATATGTTAAAAGTCATAAAAACACACCTCAATCCGTTCATGATCCTAATTCCGAGTGTTAATACGAAACTTAAAACGATTTGCCGGTCGGAGTTAGTGCTACATATACAACTTTTAATGAACTTCCATAAAAAGTTGTAATTTCTTGGAAAATTGGGATCATTTTATGTTAAATATATACGCAAAACTAACTTCACACTCTTAATTCTCAGTGTGTTCATATGTAATCGCCTAAACAGTAGAATTTCATCATGGATATATATATATATATATATATATATATATATATATATATATATATATATATATATATATAATTTATCTTTCTTTTAACTTCAAAATGCTTTCTCTTTGTGTATTGTAATCAATAAACTTTATCAGGCATACGTTTTCAAATTCTCCATAAATTGAAAATTCATTAAATTAGTCTTAAAGAATATAAAACCGAAAAATACAGTAAAGTATTATTCATTTTAGATGGTATATACGCAGTGACCAGATACTATGAAGGTCAGGGTGGTGTCAGCAACTTAAAAAAATATCCTGGCGTTTCATATTCAATTATGAACTCTAGGAGTCGTCATTATGAAAAAAAAATGTCCGCCTTTTTTCTTTATATGCTTGCGATATTGTTACCGAATATACAAATGTAATTATATAAAAGTCCTGCTTTTTTAGAGATTGGGTTGATTTGGGATTTGGGTGTCATAGCAGCAAGTGTTATCAGCAGTGTGTCGTGTTTTAGAGTTCAGTTTTCACAGTACAGTGTTGAGGTATAATATCTTCGAGTTGCAGGAATTGACCATCTATTTTCAAGTAAAATTCGATTATCTTCACTCATTGCTCCGTTTTAAATTTATTCATACCAAAAATTTCCAAAGATTCTATCTTATAATTATGAAAGGAGAAATTAAAATATATTAATAGAAAAACTTATTTAATTTTTAAATGTAAAGTGACTTATGGGCGACCTGCTTTCATAAACTGTTAAAACTTTTTATGCATATATGGTTTAATTCATCTTTGTAGTTTCTTTTAATGCAAATTTGACTTTTTAAATTATCTTCATACCTCTGGTTGTATGCTATACTGACAAAAGAAACAACACGACTACATTTGTGTGCGAGTTCTTCATTGTGGCACGACATCTTTGTAATATTTGGTATTAATGTCGATGCTTATATTAGGCTGGACCTTAACAATAAAGTATTAATATATAACGTAATATTGTTTTGTTAAAACCATAACAGCAGAGAGAATGTTCCCTACATAAATATGCACAGATATAATATGTAGAAATAACATATTATAGAACGAGAGTATTTAGACAAAATAAAACCTTAAATCGATTCGTCGTAGACCGGACAAAATTTAATGGCGCATTTGTATAGCATTTGATGTCTTTTATAAAAAGGCACAAAGAAACAAACGCTAATTTTGATATCGTTTTCCTAAACTATATAATGTATTAAAGTCGAAATAATCATATTCTATTTGTTTCGTTAATCATTTGTAATATTAGTCATTTAATGTACAGATTAATTTAACATATACCATTATATTGTCTCCTTTTATTTAACGCAAGCGGATCCTGGCTGATATTTTAGGTGTCATGTTTTTAGCAGCAAAGTTCACGATTTTCTATTTTATTCAACATTCTATAATTTCATTTTGCACGGCAGAAACTGTGTCCCTTCTCAGCGTATGCTTCTTTCCGTTCAATGATTTTATTTCCATAGATTTTACATGCACTTGTCGTGTTACCTTGAATTAGAAAGATATCTGATTTGTATTAAGATACCACATTGCTAAAAATAAAAACATTTTTGAAAATCGTATAAATTTCTAAATGTGTTTTGTACTTGTGGTCATTTTTTCCAATCAGATTGTTGGCACGATGGAAAAGGATACGACGTTAAACAGGGATTCCATGATGGTTGCAATCGGTGCACCTGCCGATCTAAGCATAAATTCATTTGTACGAAAAAACATTGTCCACCAAAAGGTAAATAAACGTGACATCTATTTTGAAGATAAATTTAATATATTTGCACAGAACTGTGTTTTAGTTTAGATATGTCCGGTATGTAATCTTTTTTTATATATTTTGTATATATGGTCTGTTTTATTATGCGGTTGTCAGTGCTGGACAATCACCAACACCACTAGGAAAAAGACTAGAGGCAACTGAAACTTGGTTCTTTAGGAGAATTCTGAAGATATCCTGAACATAAAAGAAAACAAACTAGGGTGTATTAGAAATGGCAAACTCAGAAATGTTTATAATAAGAACAGTACGAGATAGACAAATGACATTTATGGGCCATGTCTACAGAAAAAGCGGAATAGAACAGATTATCTTGACAGGAAAGATTATTGACAGAAGAAGCAGAGGACAACAGTGACAAACATGCATTGATTGTCTGAATACCTTGGTAACATAAAAAAATAATGAGCAACAATGAATTCATGAATGCCACGAGAGAGAGAAAGAGAGAAAGAGAGAGAGAAAGAGAGAGAAAGAGAAAGAGAGAGAGGAAGAGAGAGATAGAGAGAGAGATAGAGAGAGGGAAAGAAAGAGAGAGACATATCCGTCATTGCTTGTTCCAGAAGGACACCACTTGATTATGGCATGTCCTCGGAAAGACAGAGTTTTCTTTAATTATAAAACGATCTTATTATATTTTGAAATAACTATTTCTATTTTTGCTACATAAAATTAACATAAAAAAACGTCAATGAATTTAAAAAAACGCATATTTGTATAAAACTGTGAATGTATTTTGTCATTTTTTATGTTTTATTTTATATCCAGGATGTTACTATAAAGGAAAATACTACAAATTTAAAACAATCTTCTGGGACAAGTGCAACTTGTGTATCTGCCTTCAGGGCGGTACAGTCATCTGGACCGACATAGATTGTTCACACAAAGGTAAATAAAATTAATATTTGTATTGACTATAAAGATAACCTCGAAAATTTTTTATCAGAGATTATCAACTCAAAAGATTCATTTGCGAGTCTAACCATTTCTTTTTGTATTTGTCTATATTTGTGGTGCGACGATTCCAAAATCTTTCCAGATTTTTTTTTTAATTATCGATTTTGCTCTTAATTCCTAATTCTGATAAAAAAAATTCGAGCTACGATTACAATTCTTTCAAAAATTTAAATATTTAATTACAGTTTTGGCTTTTAAAAATGTTCAAATTATGTTTTCAAAAGATTTCTGATATCCGCACATATTTTTGAAAACGTAAAGAATACATACACTACAAAATTAGACATTTCTAACATATTTTTATCAAATTTTTCCTTCCTAATTTATTTAATTAGTAATAAATAATAATTAATAAGTAAGAAAGATGTATTTCTCCCTTAAAACAAAGTTGATTTGTATTATTCCATCCATAGCTGACAAAATGTTATTTTAATATTTTCATAAACAATTTAAAATAGTCGATGATTTGGTATGAAAAATAAGAAGGCGTTCAAAATAAAAACAAAAAAGTAACTCTATTGCAATGTCGTAGTTTAGTTGAATAAAAATAATCTGAGATGTTAGAAAGAAGATAAAAAATATACAATGAAAAGACATTTTTTAAATTAAAAATAACGTAAATTACTACAAGCGTATTTATGTGTTGGTATAACATGGAAAATATTTGACTTCCCAGAATAGCCAACAAAGCAAGAAAGGTTGAGAAATAAATTCCACAACAAATAAATGTTACCAGTGGCAAGCTAATTTATTCTTCTAATTACCGCGATAAGTTATATTGGATTTTAACTTATTTAAAAGAGTTTTAGTTACAAGTATAGATAGTGTAAAATGTTTCGAGAACGAAAATAAATGGCGTTTTCGTTCGAGCTCTCGAAAACTAAACAAAATACTGATAGCAGCTGGTAGAACATTACACGATTATCAAGGCTCCAACGAGACCGACATTTTTTGTCCCAACTCGACATGTTTTACACGACCTATATTTTTAACAAGAAAAAACGGTTTACAATAAATTTAAATGCAGAAAGATTGCCCAGGTAGGTAAAATAGTAACTATTCTCAGCTCAGTAACATTTTATTGTTGTATAATAATTTATTAACCTCTTTTTGCTTTGTTAGCTATTCTAAAAAATCACTAAAATTATGTTATTTGTCAAATTTGATTTAATGTCATTTTAGAATCTTCCTTAAGCATAAAACGCTTTAAAATAAGTTAAGATACAAAAACAAAAACCTTGCAGAGTAGTTAGAAGAGTAACTACATTTGCTTTCGGTAACATTTACTTTTGTAATGATTTATTCACATTTTTTTGCTTTGTTAGCCATTCTAAAACAAATCACTAAAATTTATTTTATTTGTCAAATTAAATTTAATGTCATGTTAGAACATTCCTTCCAGGAGGAAACGCTTTAAAATAAGTTAAAATACATAAAATCTTTACAAGGTACGTAGAATAATAAGTTGCTTTCGTGTACATTTACTTGTTGTGTTTATTCACACTTTTTGCTTTGTAAGCTATTCTAAAAAATCACTAAAAATTATTTTATTTGTCAAATTTAATTTAATGTTATTTTAGAATCTCGTTCAAGCAGAAAAAACGTTTTAAAATAAGTTAAAATACAAACAAAGTAAAATTAGGTAGAAGAGTAACCGAACTTGCCTTTTGTAACATTTAATTCTTGTGTAATAATTTATTCACACCCTTGGCTTTGTTAGCTATTCTAAAAAGAAAACACTAAAAATTATTTTATTTTTCAGATTTAACTTTACGTAATTTTAGAATATCGCTTAAGAAGAAAACATTTTAAAATAAGTTTAAATACAAAACAACTTTACAAGGTAGGAAGAAGAGTAACCGAGCTTGCCTTTGGTAACATTTTTTTTTTTACATTTTCACCCCAAATAAAGCACATTGCCACTTTGATGTAGGGGGCTACTATCAGGGACAACAACTACTGGAGTACTATGTTGGGATTTGGGCAGCAAGATGTTGGTTCACGTTACACTTGAACTCTGCATGTCAGCACAGTTGGGGAAGCAGGGACCCGGAATGGAATTCCAGAATCTAGCGGTTCTGGGGAAGAAACTACTGGAGTAGAAAGATCTTTTACATCTAGGGATCTCTACTGTGTGGGCTGGGATTTAGTTGCCTGTGTAGTTTGTCGAGGGTGTCTATGTCGTGGGGGCACAAGTGTCTGCAGTTCGTCAGAGCATTCACCATTAAAATACTTGTAGAACAGGTAGAGGGATGCAACATTGCGTCGATGGGACAGAAGCTGAAGCTTAGATGTCAGTTCTGGGCCTATCAGATTGGCGACTCTCTTTTGAACCTTGTCTAGGAGTGAGAGACTAGTAGCAGATGCACCAGCCCAAATATGACAACAATACTCCATACATGGGTGAATGGTGGCCTTGTTGGTGTACAAGATACTTTCGGGCGTTAGAAACTTTCTAGCACGGTAGAAAAAACTTAACATTTTCGCAGCGGTCCTGTCAATACTCTCATGACAGATGTTATATATGAATGGCCCGCTAATAGTAAAATACGTATAAATTATTTCTAATCTGATGAATAGAATGAAGGTATATTTTAAAATTGATAGATACTAGTCGAATGAAATGTAAATTCTTTTAATTCCTTTTTCTGGTCTTCCGTAGATATGAAAGGTTTTGATGAATCAAAATATTATGGAAGACTAGTAATGCAATATTAATTCTGCATGCCAGTTCGAGCATATTAGTTGAATGCGTATTTAATATTACAATATAAAAATGACGACTGAAAATATCTTTGACAAATAATGGACATGTATGTGACGTTAGTATCATGCTGAAAGGTTTTGATTGGTATCTTATATCAAATTGGGTCTGCCGTAGTTCACAGTGTGTTGAACATCATGGTAGTTATTAAAAAGTTTTAGGAGTGATACTGGGAAAGTAGAATTGTTTTATGAATACAGAATGAAAGGGTTTGCAATCATCAACTACCAACGTAATGGATGCACTGAGACTAAAGCTGCTTTCAGGGACGCCAGCAAACGCTGTAAAATAGTAATAAAAAATGCAAGAGAGCTATATGCTCAGTCCGTTAGATCCAAATTAGCTGAGCAGCGGCTTGGTTCCCACCAGTTTTGGCAAATAGCAAACAGGAACCTGAACAGAAGCGTGCGTTCTATCTCAGTCATCATCAATGAACCTGAGGTCATCTCGTCAGCATCAGACAAGGCCAAAGTATTTGCCAAGAACTTTGCAGCTAATTCTACCCTATGCGACGAAGGCCATCAACTCCCCGTATTTCCTCCTATAACAGACAACACGCTATGCAACATACAAATATCTGTGCGTGAGGTCGCCAAGCTAATCAAGAACCTTTATTCCAGTGAATCTCTTGACAAAGGCTTCCTTTCTAGGGCAATTGCTCTTGACATATCAAAGGCCTTCGACAAGGTATGGCATAAGGGCCTACTTTACAAGATTTCCAGCTACAGTATAACTGGAAATGTTTTCTCTATCATTAAATCATTTCTCTCTGATAGGCTCATAAGAGTAATGGTCGATGAACAAAAATCAGAGGCCAGTAGTATTAATGCTGGAGTTCCTCAGGGGTCCATCCTGGGCCAAACTCTCTACCTGATCTACATCAATGATCTCCCTAAACACATACGAAAATCATTTGTTGACATCTATGCTGATGACACGACCATCTACGGCAACATATCAAAGGCTATAAATGACAAAGTTCTCTCTGATTCTCTCTCCTCTGATCTCGAGCGCGTTGTTCAGTGGGGTACCTTTAATGCATCTAAAACAGAACTGGCATCTAAAACCAAATCTGGTACCTTTAATGCATCTAAAACCAAACTCCTATCTTTACATCATCAACGCTCTGATCCCCATCTGGCATCAATTGAAATAGTTGGCTCTCGTCTAGGAGAAGCCCCATGTTTTGACAAGCTTCTGGGTTTGACCTTTACTTCTGATCTGAAATGGAACACCTACATCAAGTCTGTTGCCAAGGTTGCTGGAAAGATGGTGGGATTCTTCTACCACTCCAGAAGATATCTCACTACGGATGCAATTCTCTATCTATATGAAAGCCAAGTACGTCCAAGGATGGAATACTGCTGCCATATCTGGGCAGGAGCTGCTAAAAACAGCCTATCCTACCTTGACGGAGTACAAAATAAACTTCGTGGCTTAGTGGGGGATTCCCTTTTCTCTTCGCTGCAATCTCTCCTACAGAAGAGACGTTGCGAGCCTATCTTTGTTTTATCGTTATTTCCATGGCAGGTGCTCGTCTGAGCTCCAATCTCTGGTCCCCCTTCGCCAATTTTTCACGAAAAACACTCGTCTAGCTGAATCCACTGTCAAAAATTTTCCCACTCTTTATCTGTGCCTAAATCAAAACGTAGATTCCATGAACAAAGATTTTTTCTCAGAAGTGCACGCCTTTGGAACTCTGTTCCGTCAGCCTGCTTCCCACCTGACTTAAACCTGGATGTCTTCAAGTCCAACGTTAGCAAATTCCTGATGAACCGCCCCCTTAAGTAGAAACTTCATTAAATTTCCACACTAACGTACTGTACTTGCAATAACCCTTATCCCCGAGTGACTTCCGGGCCTTGATAAGTGGTGACTACCGTGTAAAAAAATCTTGTGTGAGAATACGTAGTTGAGAGATGCGTTTCGAGCGGAATAAATGTAGTAATTTGTATTTGAGAAAGAATTGAACTAGTAGTTTTGCAGAGCACAGAGTAAAACACGATGTATGTGGTGATCGTTATAGATTTATTAAGAAAGTGTAAGAAATACAGTATGTGATCGACAAAGATATTTGTAAGGAAGTGTTATATTGGTTTACTATTGTAACTGTGTAGACAGGAGAAAAAGCAATTCTACTTTATATATTAAAAAAGCAAGTCTACTTTATATATTAAAAAAATCAAGTCTACTTTATATTTTAAAAAAATCAAGTCTACTTTATATATTTAAAAAAGCAAGTCTACTTTGTATATTTAAATAAAGCAATTCTACTTCATATATTAAAAACGCAAGTCTACTTTATATATTACAAAAGCAAGTCCACTTTTATATAAAAAACAATTCTACTTTATATATTAAAAAATGCAAATCTACTTTATATATTAATAAAAGCAAGTCTACTTTATATATAAAAAAAAGCATGTCTACATTATATATTAAAAAAAGCAAGTCTACTTTATATATTAAAAAAGTAAGTTTACTTTATATATTAAAAAAAGCAAGCCTACTTTATATATTTAAAAAACAGCAAGTCTCCTTTATATATTAAAAAGCAAGTCTACTTTATATATTAAAAAAGCAAATCTACTTTATATATTAAAAAAGCAAGTCTACTTTATATTAAAAAAAAGCAATACTACTTTATATTTAAAAAAAAGCAAGTCTACTTTATATATTAAAAAGCAAATCTACTTTATGTATTAAAAAAAGCAATACTACTTTATATATTAAAAGAAAACAAGTCTACTTTATATATTAAAAAAGCGATTCTACATATTTACATATTTAAAAAACCGAAAGTCTACTTTATATATTAAAGAAAACCGCGAATCTACTTTATATATTCAAATAGCAATTCTATTTTATATATTAAAAAAACGCAAGTCTACTTTATACATTAAGAAAAAGCAAGTCTACTTTATATATTAAGAAAAAGCAAGCTTACTTTATATATTAAAGAAAACAGCAAATCTACTTTATATATTAAAAAAGTAAGTCTACTTTATATATAAAAAAAATGCAAGTCTACTTTATATATTTAAAGAAGCAAGATAACTTTATATATTATAATAAAAGACGTGCGATTAATTTATTGGCATACATTTGACCTACGTACTGTTTGTTTGTAAAGTTAAACTACTACGTGTGTAAAACGAGTTATTAGTAATAGGCATTGAAAAGAATAATGAAAATATTAAAATAAAAAATGTATTGCACGTATGTGTTTGTCTTTTGTTATTGATAAAATACCCCAAGCAAATATAAAAGAAAATATTGCAAATAAATACTTTTCGGTTCTGATTTTGTTTAAGGCATATAAACATATTTTTGTAACAAACAAAAAAAAACAATGCGTTATTTAAACTATATTTTTTATAGCATGTCATATGTGTCAGAGTGCTGCAAAGTACTAAATATACGTAAATCATATGAATGAAAAAATCAATTAAAACCGTATCCACATGAAAATATTTAAGCGATAGAAATAAAATATAGAATGAACATATAGCATATATTCAATTCATCGTTTGTAACAATAGTGATATAGTACAAAGTCTTTTTTATACACCAAGCGGATCCTAATCAGTATCTTTTGTATTCAACATTTCAGTGTCTCATTGTAATTCTTTAATTTTTCAAATTAGATAAGGGGGGTTAAAACAATGTTATTTTATTTTCATTTTATGAATTTTATGCTCGTTGAATTCATACCAATTGCGTGTGTTATCTTGAATTAGAAATAAATTTGATTTCTATTACAATATAGCATTGTCGTTAGGAAAAAAAAAGGTAAAATACATAAATAATTTATAATGTAAATTAAATACAATTCTAAATGTTTTTTGTTATATTTATCTGTATTTTCTACCAAGATTGTTGGTATAAGGGCAAAGGATACAGCGTTGGACAAATATTTAAAGACGATTGCAAATGGTGTATCTGTCGTCGTCGTGGTAAAGTCCATTGTGTTAAAAGGTTTTGCCCACCAAAAGGTAAATAAAAAATTTTCTGTATTGACAATAAAGATAGCCCATAAAATTATATTCAAAGCTAATAAATATGCTATAAAATCTAAGATTTATACACAGATTGATCAATATTTTAATTTGTATTTTTGCATGCGTGCTTTGCGTGTGATATTTTATAAATAATAGTTTATATTTTCTAAATATTTTAATAAATTTATATATTGTATTTTTGCATGCGTGCTTTTTGTATGATATTTTATAACTAATATTTAATATTTTATAAATATTTTAATAAATTTATATTGTGTTTTTTCATATGGGCTTTTTCGTATGATATCTTATAAATAATATTTAATATTTTATAAATATTTTAATAAATTTATATTGTAGTTTTTGCATGCGTGCTTTTTGTATGATATCTTATAAATAATATTTAATATTTTATAAATATTTTAATAAAGTTATATTGTGTTTTTTCATATGGGCTTTTTTGTATGATATTTTATAAATAATATTTAATATTTTATAAATATTTTAATAAATTTATATTGTATTTTTGCATGCGTGCTTTTTGTATGATATTTTATAACTAATATTTAATATTTTATAAATATTTTAATAAATTTATATTGTAGTTTTTGCATGCGTGCTTTTTGTATGATATTTTATCCGTCTTGAAACTCTTTCTCGTTGGAATTGGCTATAAATTAGCGAAGAACGCAGTTTTAATGAATGTTCACTTTGTCACTTTATTCGTGTTCCTTCCCAAACTCGCTGAATGTTATTTATCCTTACAACTGATGACCAGACAAATAGGAAGTAAAAACATAATACCTCCTGGAACTTTACATGTTGGTTAATAAGCAAGCCAGAAAACTGATAAAAGGTCAGTTTATAAAAGTTCGAATGATGGAGTACTGTTTCCACGTCTGGGCAGGAGCTGCTAAAAACAACCTATCCTGCCTTGACAGAGTACAAAATAGGCTTTGTGGCTTAGTGGGAGATGCCCTTTTCTCTTCCCTGCAATCTCAGGAGAGACGTTGCGAGCCTGTCTTTGTTTGATCGTCTGAGCTCCAATCCCTGGTCCCCCCTCGCCGATCTTTCATAAAAAAACACCCGTCGTTGAAACCACTGTCAAAAATTTTCCCCACTCTTTATCTGTGCCAAAACCAAAACGTAGATTCCATGAACAACGCTTCTTTCTTAGAAGTGCACGTCTGTGGAACTCTGTTCCGTCTGCCTGTTTCCCACCTGACTACAACTTAGGTGACTTCAAGTCAAGTATTCTAACAAATTCCTGATGAACTGCCCCCTTAAGTAAGACATTTTATCAAATCTCAATATTAACGTACTGTACACGCAATAACCCTTATCCCCGAGTGGCTTCCGGGCCTTGATAAGTGGTGACCACCTTCCAAAACTAAAAATCTTGAAGAATCTATGAAGAATATGTAATTTAATATCCTGACATGAACTTTACTAAGAATTTGTAACAGTAGTTATTTAATTCATAGAATGTTTTTACGTATATCAAGTGGAATATCTTATCCTTTCATTTACCCTAAGCAGATTCTGGCTTACATTTTAAATGGTGTGATATGATATTTTAAGGCGATGTTCATTTCTTTTATTATTCAAAATTGTAATAAATACGAATAAACACAAAAACATACCACAACTGAAACTACATGTTTGTTTACAAGCCACAAAAATAGTAAAAGTCCAGTTTATAAATTTAAATTGGAATAATCTTGAATTTGATTTTAGTTTCTTCGTATATTTTCATAAAAACTGTGTTATTTAATATACATGGGAATAGAGGCCCATTACACAAATTTGAAATAATCATATTCTTCTTATTTCCTTAATAATCTGCTTTACCGTATATTAAGTTCGAATATCGTATATTTTTATTTACTATAAGCGGATTCCCGCTCACATTTTAATAATGTTATTTTAAGACGACGTCCATGATTTTCATTTTTATCCAACATTTCCTGGTTCCATTGATATTTTTGAAAAATGAAGAGGACTGCGAGTTATGTTGGTGCAGGGAAAAAGAGTTTGAATCTGGATAAAACGTATCATAACGGCAATGTCGACTGTAATAAAAGTTTGACCACCAAAAGCTTAATAAACTGAATTTCAGTATTAACAATAACGGCATGTCGGAAATCATATTCATATTATTGACTATAAGCGTTCATCAATATTTTGAGATTTACTAAACATGCTCATAAAATATGAATATAAGCTTAAAAATGGTGGAATCCTTCTACCGCTCCAGAAGATATCTCACTACTGATGCAATTCTCTATCTATATAAAAGCCAAGTACGTCTAAGGATTGAATATTGCTGCCACATCTGGACAGGAGCTACTAAAAACAGCCTATCCTGCCTTGACAGAGTACAAAATAGACTTCGTGGCTTAGTAGGGGATGCCCTTTTCTCTTCCCTGCAATCTCTCTCCCACAGAAGAGATGTTGCGAGCCTATCTTTGTTTTAGCGTTATTTCCATGGCAGATGCACGTCTGAGCTCCAATCTTTGGTCCCCCATCGCCAATCTTTCACGATAAACACCCGTCTAGCTGAAACCACTGTCAAAAACTTTCCCCACTCTTTATCTATGCCTAAATCAAAACGTAGATTCCATGAACAAAGCTTCTTTCTTGGAACTGCCCGACTGTGGAACTCTCTACCGCTTGCCTTTTTCCCTCCTGACTTCATCATGGATGTATTCAAGTCCAACATAAACAAATTCCTGATGAACCGCCCCCTAAGTAATGACACTTTATCAACTCTCCAATACTAATGAATACTGCAACACTATCCCATTGATTACTGTACACAAAATAACACTTATCCCCGAGTGGCTTCTGGGCCTTGATAAGTGGTGACATTCATGTAAAGAAAAATGTATTCAAAAATTTATAGATATTCATCGCGTATCATTTATTACTAAATGAATATATATTGTTTTTGTCTGCTTTCCGTATGTTATTTAAACACCTTGAAATGCGTTTCCGTGCGAATGAACTTGCCAAGATGTCGGCAAAGAAAACGGTCATAAGGAATGTTCACGTGAACAAAAAATACATAAATAAATTCAAAAAGGAAATTGTATAATTTTTAAAATACGTTTTGTAATATTTATGTTTTATTTTGTATCAAGGATGCATGCATAATGGCAAGAAGTACAAATATGGAGAAAGTTTCTGGATCAAATGCAATCGTTGCACGTGTAAGCTATACGGTCAAATCAGTTGTACAGAAAAAGTGTGTCTCAAAAAAGGTAAATAAACTTAATCTCTATATTGACTATAAATTATAATCAGATTTAATAAATATTCTATTCAAACATTTCAGTCGCAAGTTTATCTATATTTTGATATTCATCAAATTTGCTTATGATATATACTAGCAGTACCTGTGGAAATTCCACAGCGAACTCTTTCATATGTAATATATTGATGTTGGCATTCTGTGGATGTTCAGCGTAAATGGAGACGCTCTGATATTGTTGTGACTCTTTTGTTATATATAAAAAAATAAATCCGTCTATTTACCATTGCTTTTATGTCAAATCTGTTTAAGTTTCGATTCGAGTATTTTCTTATAAAATATTTTTGGCCGACTTTTCGATTGTATATTTTATCCGCATTTCGAGTTTGTTTAATGAATTTCAGAGATGGTACGAGAACTATGTACTTATAAAATCATTTATAAAGGCCGGATACTTTTCGCAAGAGACAATTTTACATATTCTCCTGTAAATTTATATTTCAAGTGTTTTGATTGTCTATTTTGACTCGCTCTTTTTTTTTCGTTGTGGGAATTACTTTTTTAAAATTTTAAACGTTATTTGAATAATATTCACGTAGAGGAATTAATAAAATACTTTAATTTATATCAAAATAAATAATTACTAAGAACAAAAGAAATTGTCAGCTAATATTACTAATAATATTGACAGGTGGAAGGTTGGCTTCTATCATAAAACATGTTGTAGGGTTATTTGATCTATTTTATTTAATAACCAAAATAATTTATTCAATTTATTCCAGGGGATACTTTCTCTCTTAGTCATGTTTACAGATAGACTTGAGTCTATCAGTAAACGTGACTAAAAGAGAACATTAGCAACATATACAAAATACATCGCAATTTTTCATCAGTTTGTTTATTATATCTTTAATATTCTAACAAATTGGTAAATATGCATGGATCATATAAATACAAAATATGCACGGATCAGATAAATATAAAATATGCATGGATCAGATAAATATAAAATATGCATGGTTCATATAAATATAAAATATGCATGGATCATATAAATACAAAATATGCATGGATCAGATAAATATAAAATATGCATGGTTCATATAAATATAAAATATGCATGGTTAATATAAATATAAAATATGCATGGTTCATATAAATATAAAATATGCATGGATCATATAAATATAAAATATGCATGAATCATATAAATACAAAATATGCATTGTTAATATAAATATAAAATATGCATGGTTCATATAAATATAAAATATGCATGGTTCATATAAATATAAAATATGCATGGTTAATATAAATATAAAATATGCATGGTTCATATAAATATAAAATATGCATGGTTCATATAAATATAAAATATGCATGGATCATATAAATATAAAATATGCATGAATCATATAAATACAAAATATGCATTGTTAATATAAATATAAAATATGCATGGTTCATATAAATATAAAATATGCATGGTTCATATAAATATAAAATATGCATGGTTCATATAAATATAAAATATGCATTGATCATATAAATATAAAATATGCATGGATCATAAAAATATAAAATATGCATTGTTAATATAAATATAAAATATGCATGGTTCATATAAATATAAAATATGCATGAATCATATAAATACAAAATATGCATGAATCATATAAATACAAAATATGCATGAATCATATAAATATAAAATATACATGAATCATATAAATACAAAATATGCATGAATCATATAAATATAAAATATGCATGAATCATATAAATACAAAATATGCATGGATCATATAAATACAAAATATGCATGAATCATATAAATATAAAATATACATGAATCATATGAATACAAATTATGCATGGATCATATGAATACAAAATATGCATGGATCATATAAATATAAAATATGCATGAATCATATAAATGTAAAATATGGATGAATCATATAAATACATAATATGCATGGATCATATAAATATAAAATATGCATGGATCATATAAATAAAAAATATGCATGGATCATATAAATAAAAAATATGTATGGATCATATAAATATAAAATATGCATGAATCATATAAATGTAAAATATGGATGAATCATATAAATACATAATATGCATGGATCATATAAATATAAAATATGCATGGATCATATAAATAAAAAATATGCATGAATCATATAAATATAAAATATGCATGAATCATATAAATATAAAATATGCATGAATCATATAAATACAAAATATGCATGGTTCATATAAATATAAAATATGCATTGATCATATAAATATAAAATTATGCATGGATCATTTAAACATGAAATATGCATTGATCATATAAATATAAAATATGCGGTGATCATATAAATATAAAATATGCATGGATCATATGAATGCAAATTATGTGAAATGCTAATCCCACATAAAAACGTAGAACATCGTGGATCAAAATAGGAATTATTATATCCCGTTTATTGAATTAGTTAATTTTGAAAGTAAAAATGAACGTAACCTTGAAGTCCAATGTAAACAAACGTATCTCAAGCTACACCATTTAAGATTAAGACACTACCTCCTTTCAGTCATTAATCCTTATCCTCGAGTGGACTTTAAGCCTTGATAAGTAAGTGATTTTCATGTAAAAGATCCCATTATTGAATTACAGCACTTTACCGTATATGGATTTTTGATATTCTGATATTTTATTTTTCTTAAAAACATCATGAGCCGCCATTCCAGATATTATGTTCATTAACGATAACGTTTATGATGGCTTTTTAATCCATTTTCGTTACAGTTTCATTTTGTTGACAAACCGGAAAGGAGGCTTTGAGCCGTACTGAACCAAGCAGTGGATTGAACTGGTTTCATTGGGGTATGAAATTCACAGGCGCTCCTAAGTCGTATGTTATCCCCATCAGGGGACACATCTACATTAGGTTTTTGCATCTCTTACAAGGAGTTGTCGACGTCCTTATAAGTACAGCGACTGTGTATTCTCAAATGGTAACCCATCTGTTAATGAACAGGCGCAACGTTGATATACTTCGCTGATCGTACAAGAACAGCTGTGCCAACATGATTATGCGATTTGAGAAATGTGCTCAACAGTTTCATTTTTGTTTGCAAACCAGAAGTTGATGATTAGAGCAATGTGCTCAACAGTTTCATTTTTGTTTGCAAACCAGAAGTTGATGATTTGAGCAATGTACTCAACAGTTTCATTTTTGTTTGCAAACCAGAAGTTGATGATTTGAGCAATGTGCTCAACAGTTTCATTTTTGTTTGCAAATCAGAAGTTGATGATTTGAGCTATGTGCTCAATAGTTTCATTTTTGTTTGCAAATCAGAAGTTGATGATTTGAGTAATGTGCTCAACAGTTTCATTTTTGTTTGCAAACCACAAGTTGATGATTTGAGCAATGTGCTCAACAGTTTCATTTTTGTTTGCAAATCAGAAGTTGATGATTTGAGCTATGTGCTCAACAGTTTCATTTTTGTTTGCAAACCACAAGTTGATGATTTGAGCAATGTCCTCAACAGTTTCATTTTGTTTGCAAATCAGAAGTTGATGATTTGAGCAATGTGCTCAACAGTTTCATTTTTGTTTGCAAATCAGAAGTTGATGATTTGAGCAATGTGCTCAACAGTTTCATTTTTGTTTGCAAACCAGAAGTTGATGATTTGAGCAATGTGCTCAACAGTTTCATTTTTGTTTGCAAATCAGAAGTTGATGATTTGAGCAATGTGCTCAACAGTTTCATTTTTGTTTGCAAACCAGAAGTTGATGATTTGAGCAATGTGCTCAACAGTTTAATTTTTGTTTGCAAATCAGAAGTTGATGATTTGAGCAATGTGCTCAACAGTTTCATTTTTGTTTGCAAATCAGAAGTTGATGATTTGAGCAATGTGCTCAACAGTTTCATTTTTGTTTGCAAACCAGAAGTTGATGATTTGAGCAATGTGCTCAACAGTTTCATTTTTGTTTGCAAATCAGAAGTTGATGATTTGAGCAATGTGCTCAACAGTTTCATTTTTGTTTGCAAACCAGAAGTTGATGATTTGAGCTATGTGCTCAACAGTTTCATTTTTGTTTGCAAATCAGAAGTTGATGATTTGAGCAATGTGCGTCATTTTATTATTTTATTCCGGTAGAGTTCATTTCCAACTGCGATTATTTTCTTGGATTAAAAAGGCGGCTTGTTTGCATTATAGTCTCACATTGCCATTTGAACATATTAAAAAAGTGTAAATTAATCCGTAAATAAAATTGTGTAAAATTCTTAATGTGTTTTGTAATATATTGTCTTGGTTTTCTACCCAGATTGTTGGCTTAATGGGATAGGATACAACTCTGGATTTTTCTGGAACAAATGCAATTTGTGCTTCTGCTTTAGGAATGGAAAAATCATCTGTACCAAAATATATTGTCCACCAAAACGTAAGTACAGTTAATTTTTCATTTGATAATAAAGGTATCTACGAAAATAATTGTAATAAATAACCCTTTAAAATTATTAATCCGCGTTTTTATTCGTATTTCAATACACTTTAAATGTTTTGTGGAGTTCATTAATACATATTTTATGGAAAGAAAGGATTCAAGCTATGCACACTTGGTGTTATGATGCTTTTTACGCTATAATTGTTGTCACATAAAGTTCACATCACGTTGCAAGTGATTTGTACTTAATAAGAGATGTTTTTCGTAAGCTTTTCCATTGATATTTGATAAAATATAGCAACAAAAAATGTAAACGAATCCTTAAAGAATATTTAACAAACTTTTATTGTTTAAAATATAATTATTCATTAACAGATAGTTCGTCCTCTACGACTCATCAGAGTGGCTGAATCAAGTGAGACTCGTAATCGGGAACCCATGGAAAAAAAGCCTAAATTTCTACTACTGGCCTATCTCGCGAACGAAAACAAATAAATAACATCTACATAAAAACGACCGCAATATCAAGCAGTCGCGCGAGACGGGCCAGTGGTAGAGGTTTAGGCTTCTTCCCATGGGGTCTCGATTCCGAATCTCGCTAGATTCAGTCACTCTTACGAGTCGTGGATGATGAAACACGTGTCAGTGGATAATTATATTTTAAACATTATATATGCCGCTCCCCATTTGGGGGTACCAAATTGGTAAATAGGAAAATTATTCCCAACTTGCAGTTAGGCAAGAAGTTTTTAAATATTTTTGTATTATTTGTCTTTGTTTCCACCAAGATTGCTGGGATAAAGGAAACTGATGAATATTAATTAATTGTGTCATTTTAATTTTTAAAAAAGATCTGAGCTTTAAAATATATATATTTCTGGACGATTTAAAATTGAATTAGTTACTTAGATATTCATGAAGAATGTTTAATACAAGATCTTTCGAGGGACAGGACACTCAATGCACTTACTGAATCTATCCTAAATACAACTTCCACGTAAATGATATGTATATAGTAATTGTTTAGTAGTTATAATTTCAAGTTCTGGGAGATTACCTTTTCCTTCTTGTGGGATTATGTTGTGCTGTAAATATACTATCAGCCCAGGCATGTCATCTCCTTTGAGCAATAATTGTTTTGTTATCATAACATAATCCTCCAGGTATTTCGTCTTCCATTTACATAATCTGTTTTGTAAGTGTGAACAAGCAACTGTCAAATAGGCGTAGATCGTTTAAATACAAAATTAATGCGAAACACTTATTCTACATAAAACGTATAACGTAACGAATCAAATTTAGAATAGTTATATTTACACAATTAATCTATTTTGAAAGTCAGAATTAATATATTCTATGTATTCAACTTAATTATGTAAAATAACAATGATTTACAGTACAAAATATTTGAAAGTATATATATTTTTGTGATTGTGGCCTTTTATTTATCCTAACTTGACCCGACATTTTAGATATTATCTTTATTAGCAGTACTAGCAGGCCCTGTGTACTGTTCATAATTTTATGTGCTTGTGTATATATATATATATATATATATATATATATATATATATATATATATATATATTATCTGAGCTGGCGTTGAGCAACAGTAGCGGTGATAGTAGGAATGTCAGCCTCACTCAGGACGCTGGTGTTGGTGCGTCGGTCCTTCCAACTGATTCTGAGAATTTTTCGGAGGCATCTTTGGTGGTACGTTTCCAGGGTTTTTACGTGCCTCCGGTATGTGGTCCAGGTCTCCGATCCATAGAGAAGAGCGATGTCCACGAAGGTGCTGCGCTTTATAGCAGTGACCTAAATCAAGCTGCTGAGGATAAGCGCAAGCACAGAAAGAACAGATTATCAACCAGACACACCAAACTCCACTCCACCACCACTACCTTTATCTGCCTAAATTGCACAAGAAAAATTGGGTCTAGGATTGGGCTCTATGCTCACCTGAGGACCCACGGAGCCACAACAGAGGACAATCTTACTCGGACAAGAGTGACCGCCGATGATGATGATATATATATTAAAAAGTTTGACTCATGTCCAGGTAATCTACATCTAAAATTTCAAGTAGTTAGGCCAAAAATTAGCGAAGGGGTTTGGTAGAGTCTGCAAAGGTCAACTATTTCAACTTTGACCTCTTGACAGCCAAATCTTCACCCCAAAAACTGGTTAAAAAGCTTGTATTGTGTAAAATTTCAAATGTTTAGATCCAAAATTGACTGAATAGTTTGCTAGGGATCGCGAATGTCAAATCTTTGGACTTTTTACTCCTTAACAGCCAAATTTTCAGCCAAAAACCGATTAAAATATGTGCCCTATATCTGAATACACTTTATGTAAAATTTCAAATGTTTAGACCAACAATTGGCTAAGTAATTTGGTAGAGACCACAAAGGTCAAATCTTTTGAAATTTGACCTCAATTTTGACCCCCTAACATTTAGTGTTTTGGACTCAAATCAAGTTATTAAGTTAGATCCATGTCCAAATAACCACATCTAAAATTTCAGGTGTTTAGATCCAAAATTGGCGGAGAAGTTTGGTAGAGTTCTCAAAGGTCAAATCGTTAAACTTTGACCCCTTAACAGCCAAATGTCTGGCTGAAACCCGATCACAAAGATTTTCCCAAATCTCAATACCCTATATATCAAATTTCGAGTCTATAGACTGTTTGGTAGGGAAATGTACACAGACAGACACATACACACACAGACACTTTTACTTTTATAGATATATAGATGGATTAACGACCACTTCATGATTGCTATTTAATCTACATTCGTTAAAGTTAAATTTTTTGTTTCGAACTGAAAGGCAAGCTTTAAGTTAAGTACTACGGTGGATTATTTTATTTTATAATTTTGCTAGAGTTCCTATCCAGCTCTGTGTGATTTATTTAATTAGAAAGAGATCTGGTTACTAGTGTAATCTCACATTGTTATTTGAAGATATTTAATTAATCCACAAAAAAATCTTACTATAAATTTTCCTACTGTTTGTTTTTCTGTCTGTCTGTCTATGTGACGCGGTTTATCTCAGCCTGCTGGCAACCCATCTAGGCCAGTAAGGTACCGAAATGAAGCTTATGACCCAGCGGATGTTTTAGTGATATTTATATCCATGTTTGGTGTATGGAAATGCAAAAAAAAATGCAAAAAAAAAATAACGATTTACTAAACAACGTTTTATTTACTGGATATTTTTCCGGTACAAGGACTCAAGTTTGCCCAGCTGGGCAAACTTGGGTTCTTGTTCATATAAAATTCTGAATATGTATTGAAATACATGATCGATTTTCTACACATGATGTTGGCATAATGGAATCGGGTACGACACTGGTGAAAAATTCTGGGACAAATGCAATTTGTGCGAGTGCCTTCATAACGGTAAAGTCAGTTGCACCAAAAGATCTTGTGTACCGAAAGGTAAACACACTTATTTACTGCATTAACAATAAAGTTAACTCCGTAAACCATACTTAGAAATAATAAATATCTTATCATAATTTTGTTACTCATTCGCGAATTTAGTCCAGGAGTGAGAGACTAGTAGCAGATGCACCAAACCAAATTTGACTACAGTACTCCATGCATGGGCGAATAGTGGCCTTATAGAGGTACATTATACTTTGGATAAAATTATCGCATATATTTTTGATTATATACTTGAACTATTTATTGATTCTTTTATTTTTGATTGAATACTTTATCCAGATCGATATTTTAATTTTTCTTAGTAATTTCTTTTTATCCCCTTTCGATGATGAAATCTTTAGTTCTCCAGAACTGGAAAGACTAGATTTTATAATAATATTATTTAGACATCTTCTTTTATTATTTATGAATTATGAACTAAGAGATTCGTATCATTAAAAATCACTTTGTATTCTGTGAATACGGATGGTCCTTATATGTTCCGTAGACCTCCCCTTAATATATACTAAATGCAACTCGTAGTTTAAAAAAAAGCGTATCTAATAGTTGGGTAAATAAAATATATTAAAACGAAATTATATTTTAAAAAGCTGGCAGCCCAGCGTTACCCGGTCGTACAATACGCTTAAACATGTTATTTTAATTTATGAAGATTGCGTATGCATTGTTATAGAATAAATTCTCTAATGGTTATTATATATAACAAGGAATAATTTGCCTGGGGGACTAATTCGCAAAAAATATTTTTTTTAAATATACATATAATGTCGTTCATTAAATTCCGTCTATGTTTGTTTACAATATCACGTTCGCTAATATTTGGGATTGAAGATGAATAACCTGGAAAAGTTACTTCTGATTAATGTTTAGTTTTAAAATATGAAAACGAAGAAAGGATTTGCAGCGATTTTAAATGGTACCTCTTCTTTTATCGTAAATTAAACTGAGTAAAAAATGAGGAAAAAAAAATAAAATGGTGATGTGCACCCGGGATTATTCGATCTGTAGTCGAATGCTCTACCACTAGGCTATACCTCCAAATAACAGTAATCTTTTTTTTTTTAAGAAGAAATCATTTGCTGAATTTTCAGTATTTCCCTTGCGGGTGTAACATACAATATTTCCCTATAAAAATTATTCTTTGTCTATCTATTTGGATTATTCGGATTACTGTTCTCATCTTGAGTTACGTTATTACAAAATTTCAGTCGATGTAACCTACAAGCTTTTACTAACTTTACGAGGTAATATGCTCTTGTCCCGTCAGTCATGACTGGATAGAGGTCCTAAATTGAGGATTGGAACTTTCACTTTCAGTAGAATACCACTTTACAACTGATTTTTTTCAAGTGCTCTAACCAGTACACTACAAAAGGACCCATGGTTCCGTTCGAAATGCCGTACAGATTGCCAAGTTCGACAGAGACTTCTGAGTTCGACAACATACACCTTAAGTACGTCGGAGGTTACATCGACCGAAACGTTGTAAAAATGCCACTAAATATGAGAACAGTAGTCCGAAAAAATCCAAATAATAGCAAAATGGCATTCAATATGAGAACAGTAATTCGAAAAAAAAAACAAATAATACGAAAAGACCTTTTTTAACTTTTTACATTATGGCAACACACTTCTCTAACTTCACGAATATTTTCTAAATTACATATAGGGACAATGGCGACAGAATGTACTTCTTTTTCCGCCTTCACAGTTATTTTTTAACTACATATAGAGATAATGGCGACGAAATGTACTTCTACCACTTCACGAATATATTCAAGACTACATATAGAAACTATAACGATGAAATATGTTCTTTTTATCAATTCATGATTATTGTTCAAACTACATATAGAGACTATGGCGGCAGAATGTAAATCTTTCTCCCACTTTTACGAATATTTGCCAAACTAAATATAGAGACCATGGCGACGAAATGTAAAACTTAACTCATATTTTCCAAACAACATATTCAGACTATGCCGACGAAATGTTAATCTTTCTCTTCCCCTTTATGATTATTTCCCAAATTACGTATAGAGACTATGTCGACATACTAATGCTATAATAATAATATATGAACCCAGGGAAACTGAAATTGCAACAAATCTCATAAACTGTGTTCCCCAACCCTCCCTTCGCCAAAAAAATAAGGTATCAGTCGCATATGATGAGACATAAAACAGTTGTGAAGAATAAAGGAGGATGCAATGACCGATGAGAGAAAGCACTAATCATTAAATGAGTACGAAGAGTATCACGAACTTGGAGAGGCTTGTTGCCACCCAAATTCCAATGAAGACCATTGGCTACTACTAATGTTTTCGTAAAAAGTGGAAAGTACTGAAAATCTATGAAGACTTGTTTTCACCCAAACTCCATGAAACCCAACTAATTATCATCAATAATCTTTGATGATTGTTTTTGTGAAAACTTGTAGTGAGTACAGATAATAATCATGAGGGAATTGAGAAAGGCTGAAAAGGATAAGCACCACCTATACTTCCACTGAAACCATGGACGAGTTTATTGTAACTTAAATTCCTACAGAAAACTATCGAACGTTATCAGTTAGAATTCAATAGAGAACGGCTGTTGAGATAACGCAAATTGATTTTTAAGAATGATCGAATAAAGAAACGAGCACTGTAAATCTGGAAGAGGGAGACTTGTTACTCAGATTCCATGGAATATCAACTGTAATTAATCATGTAAAAATCTCTAGTGAGTATATAATAATTATGATTCGTCGTTTTTGAAATTACTCACAAAAATATGTTTGTTTCTTTACGATGACTGAAGAAAACTCCAAATGTTTTGATCGTTTTCATTTATTTTCCTACGTGCATCACGTTTATAAAAAATATCAACGCCTGTTTCTTACAACTTTTACGAATCAGACAATTAGATCGATGTTTTAAAATGGAAAACATGGATAAGTACTGGCGACAAATTGACGAACTGCGCCAGAAACTCCAACGTATGTGCCCGAGATTGTTCAATATGAAGGGACTAAATCTCTTCCATGACAGCGCTTGCCCGCATGTTGCTCTGCAGAAGCTGAACGAATTGGGCTACGAGAATCTGCCTCATCCGCCATATTCACCGGACCTCTCGCCCACCGATTATCACTTTTTCAAGCATCTTGAAACTTCCTGCATAAAAAATGATTCTAAAGCCATGATGATGCAGAATCGGTCTTCAATGATTTAATTGCTTCCAGAACTCCGGGTTTTTATGCTAATGCGATGAATACACTTGTTGGCCAAAATGTGTCGATTTTAATTATTTTTATTTCAATTAATAAAGTTTATTATGAAAGGAGTTATGATATTTTGAAGTTGAACATCAGAAAACATTATTTTTGCACCAACCTAATAAAATGAAAACGACATTATTTTTGCACAAACCTAATAAAATGAAAGCGACATTATTTTTGCACCAACCTAATAAAATGAAAATGACATTATTTTTGCACCAACCTAATAAAATAAAAATGACATTATTTTTGCACCAACCTAATAAAATAAAAATGACATTATTTTTGCACCAACCTAATAAAATGAAAACGACATTATTTTTGCAGCAACCTAATAAAATGAAAATGACATTATTTTTGCACCAACCTAATAAAATGAAACTGACATTATTTTTGCACCAACCTAATAAAATGAAAACGACATTATTTTTGCACCAACCTAATAAAATGAAAATGACATTATTTTTGCACCAACCTAATAAAATGAAAATGACATTATTTTTGCACCAACCTAATAAAATGAAAACGACATTATTTTTGCACCAACCTAATAAAATGAAAATGACATTATTTTTGCAGCAACCTAATAAAATGAAAATGACATTATTTTTGCACCAACCTAATAAAATGAAAATGACATTATTTTTGCACCAACCTAATAAAATGAAAACGACATTATTTTTGCACCAACCTAATAAAATGAAAACGACATTATTTTTGCACCAACCTAATAAAATGAAAATGACATTATTTTTGCACCAACCTAATAAAATGAAAACGACATTATTTTTGCACCAACCTAATAAAATGAAAATGACATTATTTTTGCACCAACCTAATAAAATGAAAATGACATTATTTTTGCACCAACCTAATAAAATGAAAATGACATTATTTTTGCACCAACCTAATACAATGAAAATGACATTATTTTTGCACCAACCTAATAAAATGAAAACGACATTATTTTTGCACCAACCTAATAAAATGAAAATGACATTATTTTTGCACCAACCTAATAAAATGAAAACGACATTATTTTTGCACCAACCTAATAAAATGAAAACGACATTATTTTTGCACCAACCTAATAAAATGAAAATGACATTATTTTTGCACCAACCTAATAAAATGAAAATGACATTATTTTTGCACGACCTAATAAAATGAAAATGACATTATTTTTGCACCAACCTAATAAAATGAAAATGACATTATTTTTGCACCAACCTAATAAAATGAAAATGACATTATTTTTGCACCAACCTAATAAAATGAAAACGACATTATTTTTGCACCAACCTAATAAAATGAAAACGACATTATTTTTGCACCAACCTAATAAAATGAAAACGACATTATTTTTGCACCAACCTAATAAAATGAAAACGACATTATTTTTGCACCAACCTAATAAAATGAAAACGACATTATTTTTGCACCAACCTAATAAAATGGAAACGACATTATTTTTGCACCAACCTAATAAAATGAAAACGACATTATTTTTGCACCAACCTAATAAAATGAAAACGACATTATTTTTGCACCAACCTAATAAAATGAAAATTACATTATTTTTGCACCACCCTAATAAAATGAAACTGACATTATTTTTGCACCAACCTAATAAAATGAAAATGACATTATTTTTGCACCAACCTAATAAAATGAAAACGACATTATTTTTGCACCAACCTAATAAAATGAAAATGACATTATTTTTGCACCAACCTAATAAAATGAAAATGACATTATTTTTGCACCAACCTAATAAAATGAAAATGACATTATTTTTGCACCAACCTAATACAATGAAAATGACATTATTTTTGCACCAACCTAATAAAATGAAAACGACATTATTTTTGCACCAACCTAATAAAATGAAAATGACATTATTTTTGCACCAACCTTATAAAATGAAAATGACATTATTTTTGCACCAACCTAATGAAATGAAAATGACATTATTTTTGCACCAACCTAATAAAATGAAAACGACATTATTTTTGCACCAACCTAATAAAATGAAAATGACATTATTTTTGCACCAACCTAATAAAATGAAAATGACATTATTTTTGCACCAACCTAATAAAATGAAAACGACATTATTTTTGCACCGACCTAATAAAATGAAAACGACATTATTTTTGCACCAACCTAATAAAGTGAAAACGACATTATTTTTGCACCAACCTAATAAAATGAAAACGACATTATTTTTGCACCAACCTTATAAAATGAAAATGACATTATTTTTGCACCAACCTAATAAAATGAAAATGACATTATTTTTGCACCAACCTAATAAAATGAAAACGACATTATTTTTGCACCAACCTAATAAAATGAAAACGACATTATTTTTGCACTAACTTAATAAAATGAAAATGACATTATTTTTGCACTAACTTAATAAAATGAAAATGACATTATTTTTGCACCAACCTAATAAAATGAAAACGACATTATTTTTGCACCAACCTAATAAAATGAAAACGACATTATTTTTGCACCAACCTAATAAAATGAAAACGACATTATTTTTGCACTAACTTAATAAAATGAAAATGACATTATTTTTGCACCAACCTAATAAAATGAAAATTACATTATTTTTGCACCAACCTAATAAAATGAAAATGACATTATTTTTGCACCAACCTAATAAAATGAAAACGACATTATTTTTGCACCAACCTAATAAAATGAAAACGACATTATTTTTGCACTAACTTAATAAAATGAAAATGACATTATTTTTGCACCAACCTAATAAAATGAAAACGACATTATTTTTGCACCAACCTAATAAAATGAAAACGACATTATTTTTGCACCAACCTAATAAAATGAAAACGACATTATTTTTGCACTAACTTAATAAAATGAAAATGACATTATTTTTGCACCAACCTAATAAAATGAAAACGACATTATTTTTGCACCAACCTAATAAAATGAAAACGACATTATTTTTGCACCAACCTAATAAAATGAAAACGACATTATTTTTGCACCAACCTAATAAAATGAAAATTATATTATTTTTGCACCAACCTAATAAAATGGAAACGACATTATTTTTGCACCAACCTAATAAAATGAAAACGACATTATTTTTGCACCAACCTAATAAAATGAAAACGACATTATTTTTGCACCAACCTAATAAAATGAAAATTACATTATTTTTGCACCAACCTAATAAAATGAAAATGACATTATTTTTGCACCAACCTAATAAAATGAAAACGACATTATTTTTGCACCAACCTAATAAAATGAAAATGACATTATTTTTGCACTAACTTAATAAAATGAAAACGACATTATTTTTGCACCAACCTAATAAAATGAAAACGACATTATTTTTGCACCAACCTAATAAAATGAAAACGACATTATTTTTGCACCAACCTAATAAAATGAAAACGACATTATTTTTGCACCAACCTAATAAAATGAAAATTATATTATTTTTGCACCAACCTAATAAAATGGAAACGACATTATTTTTGCACCAACCTAATAAAATGAAAACGACATTATTTTTGCACCAACCTAATAAAATGAAAACGACATTATTTTTGCACCAACCTAATAAAATGAAAACGACATTATTTTTGCACCAACCTAATAAAATGAAAACGACATTATTTTTGCACCAACCTAATAAAATGAAAATGACATTATTTTTGCACTAACTTAATAAAATGAAAACGACATTATTTTTGCACCAACCTAATAAAATGAAAACGACATTATTTTTGCACCAACCTAATAAAATGAAAACGACATTATTTTTGCACCAACCTAATAAAATGAAAACGACATTATTTTTGCACCAACCTAATAAAATGAAAATTATATTATTTTTGCACCAACCTAATAAAATGGAAACGACATTATTTTTGCACCAACCTAATAAAATGAAAACGACATTATTTTTGCACCAACCTAATAAAATGAAAACGACATTATTTTTGCACCAACCTAATAAAATGAAAACGACATTATTTTTGCACCAACCTAATAAAATGAAAACGACATTATTTTTGCACCAACCTAATAAAATGAAAATGACATTATTTTTGCACCAACCTAATAAAATGAAAATGACATTATTTTTGCACCAACCTAATAAAATGAAAACGACATTATTTTTGCACCAACCTAATAAAATGAAAACGACATTATTTTTGCACCAACCTAATAAAATGAAAACGACATTATTTTTGCACCAACCTAATAAAATGAAAATTATATTATTTTTGCACCAACCTAATAAAATGGAAATGACATTATTTTTGCACCAACCTAATAAAATGAAAACGACATTATTTTTGCACCAACCTAATAAAATGAAAACGACATTATTTTTGCACCAACCTAATAAAATGAAAACGACATTATTTTTGCACCAACCTAATAAAATGAAAACGACATTATTTTTGCACCAACCTAATAAAATGAAAATTATATTATTTTTGCACCAACCTAATAAAATGGAAACGACATTATTTTTGCACCAACCTAATAAAATGAAAACGACATTATTTTTGCACCAACCTAATAAAATGAAAACGACATTATTTTTGCACCAACCTAATAAAATGAAAATGACATTATTTTTGCACCAACCTAATAAAATGAAAACGACATTATTTTTGCACCAACCTAATAAAATGAAAACGACATTATTTTTGCACCAACCTAATACAATGAAAATGACATTATTTTTGCACCAACCTAATAAAATGAAAACGACATTATTTTTGCACCAACCTAATAAAATGAAAACGACATTATTTTGCACCAACCTAATAAAATGAAAACGACATTATTTTTGCACCAACCTAATAAAATGAAAACGACATTATTTTTGCACCAACCTAATAAAATGAAAACGACATTATTTTTGCACCAACCTAATAAAATGAAAGCAATAAACTGGCAAAAAGTCGTTGAAAGACAAGTATGTTTATGCTTGTTATTTTTTAACGTTTGTCTTAATTTCTTTTAAGTGTAAAACTCTTCCTCGGATACAAGAGATGTTTAATATTAAGAAACTAAAAGAAAACAAAGATAATTTTAGAGCTCGTCTCTAAGCAAGTGTTTTATACAAAAAAATAGGTTAAAAAGTAATTAGTAAAATCAAAACGTAGTTTTCAACGGCCTTTTGTCTGAATTTCAAATTGAAAATTTTACACGGTTACTTCAAAAGATTTGTTCCATTCTCCTTATTTTTATTTAGTTTACGAAAGTGAGCATGAAATTCTTTTTTACATCCTTATATGTACAAGTGTTCAACAGAATTATTAAAGCACTAAAAAAATTACTCCAGTACTTCAATAACCTATTATACTAAAATAAAATATTGATCTGAATTGCATGCAGATCGTTTTTGTGTATATTTGTCTGGGTTTTTTTTTTTTTTTTTTTTTTTGCAGATTTTGCAAAGATGTATAACCTGAGTTGAAACTCATAGAGTGGGTATTTCGATAACCCAAACTGTTAAACCACTTCTTTTGTTTATTTTGTTTTAGATCTAACATATCAAGGATCATTCAAGAAGCAATGTTAGAATTCAAGAGCTGAAAACTCCATAAAACGAAGAAACTCCGGCCGAACTTTTAAATTTAGTGACACGTTCTGATGAGCATCAAGAAGCATTATCGAAAAAAAATCTTCGTGTGAAATTACCTCCCCTTGAATGGGAGGACTAGTGCTTAGTCAAATAAATGCATGTTTGTAATTGGATGCAAATTAACAATTCATAAAAACAATTAAATCGTACCGTGTGTCTTCAACGTTCAAATATGGAAGTTCTCTATTCAAGATCAATATTTACTTTTCTATGGATGTAAATTCTTGCTTTGGGATCAAACTCGACACAACAAAAACACAGGGAAAGATTTAGAGAATTTGGAGAAAGTTCATTTACTAGGCTGTTAACGTTGCCTCCCACTTTGCTAGCGGTAAAAAAAAACATCAGATCTGCAGATCTTGGGGATCTGGCACATGTCTTCATTTACGATTATCAAGTCAGTTCTTATGACGTCTGATCGAGCCAAACTTTCAACTCAGAGTGCCTGTTCCTCGCGCGTATTCTTTACGTATGACGTCATTTGCTATAGTTAGTGTTCCCACAGAAGTTGATAGCTAGCTACCAGATCTTCCTTCCTCTCATATCTCATCTTTATTTTTTGTTCGTGTACTGACGTTTTACTTAAGAATTTTAATTTCCATATAAGTATTAACAGAAGCACGTGTGATATTTAACAAGCGAACTTCTGCCGTCAAAATAATATCTGAATATTCTATGAATATTCTGAATAAAAATTTCGATGTGAATTAACTAAAGCCGGACATCATGAAAGAGCCACCGTTAACTTTTGTTTTAATTTCAGAATTAAAGTACTAATTATCTCATCCAACGTTCTTATATTATTTTTGAATTTGTTTCTAAAAGTCTAACAATTCTTTCTATTTTCTATTTTACAGCACCAAAACCTTAGAAATAAATATTGATGCAAGGAAAACAGACAAATACTTTTGGTTTTGAAAATATAAATAAATCGTAAAATGCAATAAAATGAATTAAAATAAAAATAATCGTTATTTATTATCTTTTTAATATATCATATGAAAAACATGTTTTGCTTTGATCAAACTGACCTCAATCTAATCATTTGATTCGATTTCCACATTGTTTTTTTATACGTTCCTTCAAAGATGTAAAAGCTGGACGATCGCCTGGCGATCTGTATTTCTGCTCCTATTCTACTTCACTTGGTGAATATAGTTGTAATTAATGATAGCGATTGGAAGGAAGTCATTTCTTGTAGTGTAATCAAGATGGCCGCCATAATAACAAGACAAGTGGTAACGTATTTTCGTCTACTTAAAAAAGCTATCCTGCAAAATACTCTGTATGGAAATAGATAGAAAATCTAGAAGAGATACTATTAAGATATGTTAATTCAACATATGCATTTAGAGAAGAAAATAATTTTTAAAATTGAAACTCGATAAATCGAATGATCAACCTCTTACAGAAGTATCTGAACAAATCTAATAGTAGATATATTTTAGATGCGTCTGTCGGCTCAGTATATTCAGAGTTCCTATTTTATTGCCTCTTCGTTAGGCAGAGTTAGACACACTGTCGGTTTTTAATGTGGGAAAATCCAGCTCCTCCAAAAGGGGCACTCTGGATAGGAATAAAAGTAAAAATTTTCTCAATCATAAAGGATTTCTCCCCCACTGACCGAGGGCAAAAAAGGTGAAGTGTAGCATCAGGACTAATACTACACTGTGATCTTGGCCCGAAAGGAGAGTTATTCCTTTTGAGCTATATTAAAGTTATCTCCTTTGAATTATACTGGTAACAAGAAAATTAACTTTTTAATTATGAAGTGGGAAATATATTCCCATTACGCATATATGCTTGCCTTTTTTTATTGGCTGTGATCTCGAGCTGAGTGGATGTTTTCCAACCCGACTATACGTTTTTATATTTTTCACATCTCTGATAACGGGTTGTCAGGGCTCGTTTCTGTTTTCAGATAAGACGATACATTCAAACTTCTAGCAAGTTTAGCATGTACATTTTTATTGGTTGCAATATTAGGTATCAGAATAGTTTCTAGATGATATCTAAGTCCTATTTACTTTACATCGCCCCATGTATTTTCTATGACTTTTTGCCCTGGTAATTCATATTTATTTTAGTTGTGTTTAAAATATATAAGTAGATACATTGTTGATGAACTCAACACTAGTATAATAATAATTAATGTCTGCCAGTTTATTCTCGTTTCTACAAGTGCAAATTGAATAGTAAAACAATATCCGGTCTTAAATGTGCAAAAGGAAAGAAGATGAAAAGTGGTTTAAAATTCGTCCTGCATTCTCTATTTTCTTGATTTCCTATTGGTTTTAAAGTTTCGCTTCTCCTGAAAGTGACAGAAATGCTGTCGTTTTGTTCCATTCTAAAAGAGAGGCAACGATGACGAACATAAAATAAAATAAGGCTAAAATAATTTTTAAAAAGAGAAAAAGGAAAACGCATAAATCAACGTGTCATTTTCACTTTTATTGTGTTTATGGATGGTTTTCAAATCTACAAAACAACATGGTTGTTGCTTGTGAACGTAAGGAAAAGGAAATAGATAAAGAAATGAAACTAAAAATAATCCACGCAATCGTTGCATTAGGAAAACATTCTTACCAAAAGGTAAACTTACTTTATTTTTATATCAGGGATAGCAAACCTATCGCACATTTGACAACAGTTGCACTATTTTCTACTGTTAGATTACCATTTATCATTACCAAACGCCATTCGAGAATAAGGGTTCATTTACTTGCCTCTCTACAAAGGTATAATTAGACAAAAGGTCAGTTTTTAATGTGGAGAAAATCCAGCTCCCCCTAAAGAGTCACTGAATTTGAAGAAAAATAAAAATGACCTCAATCTAGGAGGAGTCTTTCTTTCGCAGATTAGGACGGAAAAGATAACGTATAGTATTAGAACAGACGCTACACTTTATTCTTAGCTAAAAGTAATATAAGTGTTAATGAGATGGAAATACTGTTAGCGGAAAGATAAGGAACAATTAATGGCTTGAATTAGATTTATGGGGCGGTTTATAAGCATTAGTTGACATTTGATATGAAGACGACAATGTTCTAATCTTCAGGAAAGTAGTTCTGCGGTAATGTACTCTACGGAGGGAAACCCTGGTAAAGAAACTCTCTCCGTGGATATTCCGCACGGAGGCTAGGTACATGGATGGAAGAAAGGAAAGTCTTTTTTTTTTTCGTTGTCAAGGTGTTATTGTAAACGTCTTACAAAGAGGAACGAGAGAGTCAAGCATTTACTATTGAAATAAGGATAGAGTAGAAAAAAACGTGTAAATCAAGGTGCCATTTTCACCTTTATTGTGTTTATGGATGGTTGTCAAATCTACAAAACAACATGGTTTTTGGTTGTGAATGTAATGAAATGGAAATAGATAAAGAAATGAAAGTGTGAAAATAATCCAGGCAATCGTTGCATTGGGAAAACATTCTTACCAAAAGGTAAAATTGTTGACTTTTTATATCAGGGATATCGCACATTGCACATTGGACAACAGGGGCACATTTTTCTAATGTTGGATTGCCATTTATCATAACCAAGAGTTATTCGAGAATTCACAAATCTAGCTCCCATAAAGAGTCACAAGGTTTGAAAATAAAATAAAATGACCTTAATCTAGAGTGATTTTTCTTTCACAGACTGAGGACTGAAAAAATAATGTGTAATATTAGAACAGATGCTACACTTTGCACTTAGCTAAAATGAATATAAATGCTAATGGGATGGAAATATTGTTCGGAGATAGATACAGCACAACCAATTAGATTTATGGGGCGGTTTATAATTATTATTTGACATTTGATCTGAAGACGACTATGTTCTAATCTGTAGGGAAGTAGTTCTGTGGTAATGTGTTCTACGGACGGAAAACCTTGGTAAAGAAACTCTCTTCCTGAATATTCCCCACGGAGCTAGACACATAGATGGAAGAAAGGAAAGTCTTCTTTTTGTTCTCGTTGTTGAGTTCTTATTGCAAACGTCTTACAAAGAGGAACAAGAGAGTCAAGCATTTACCATTTAAATAAGGATAGGGTAGAAAGAAACTAGCGATATCATAATTACACAGAAATATGTTTACGAACTTGAACAAGTTTATTACACGTATGTATGCATTAAGTGTTGAAAAATGAAAGAGAAAATGTATCCGCGTGAATAAAGAATTGATACAACCAGGAGTGTTGATAAAATGAATAAAGTACACCTCTTCCTATGCTGTATAAATGTCACATTTTGTCAAGCCGAAAAACTATGAAAAAGTAATAGATAACTCTTCGTTTCACGGGTACATATAAATAGTTACGTTTACACCAACACCGACAAGACTAATAACTAGCCGTCTAAAGAAATGTTGGGGATCTCTGGATAAAAGAAGCCATCTCGATTGCTAACTTGCACCCTGAAATAAATCGCCGACATGGGTTATGATCCCTTTTGCTAGCTTAATATCAACACTTACATAACACCTCAAAAATAAATAAATAGAATTTAAACACAATTATAAATAGGCAATAAACAATAAAAAGTAACCATATAAAAATAACCATATAAATAAGGGTACGAACTAATTAAACCAATACATCAACAAATACGTGAACAATAAATAAAGCTTTAAAAAACAGATAATAGATATTAATACAGATCGACACAATCATTTAATTATTCCCCTTTAGCCGAAAAAATGTTATCTCCCCTTAATATGAACTCTTAAACTATTTGAAAATAAATATATAAACAGTTGGCTCTACTTAATTATAAAAATTTCAACGATCTTAATAAAAAATGCAGAAAATTAAAAACAGAATCCTTGGAAATCATTTTAAAAAATAATTAAAATAATCGCCGATACGAGTAAGGATCCACATTTCTAGTTTAATATGTACATTTACATAACACCTCAAGCATAAATATTTAGAATTAAACTAAATAAATGAATTGAAAATAAATAATAATAAACAAATAACTATATGAAATAGGATACGAACCAGTTAAACTAATACATCGAACAGACAATCAATCTAACATTGGATAAAGTTGTAAAATATAAGAGACAAAATTATTGCATAGTTATCCCTTTATAACAAAAAAAAGGGAAAAAATCTTTCCTTCCTTTGATTAAAAAATCTTTAACTATTTGAGAATAAATATGTAAAGAAAACTTACCTTCCCTTAATTATAAAAAGGTCATAAAGATCTTAACAAGAATCGCAAAACTTAAAAACAGAACCGCAGAAAATAATTTAAAAATAAATAAAATAAACGAAATAAGACTAGCTAAAATAAACGAATAAAGATAAGTAAATAAGGTTTAATATAAATAAAAAAAATAAGTAATATTGAGTACCGAAACATGGCCGATGTTAATAGTAAAAAATACAAAGAAAAAATCAAAACACATAACGATCCTAAGAGAACCGCAGAAAATACAAATAAAAAACAACCGCAGAAAATAAAATAAAATAAACGAATAAAGGCTGATTAATAATACAAACATAAGTAATTAAGGTTAAATATCAATAAAAAAAAAAACTGTAAATAATATCAGAATAAAAAATATTGTATATAATAATACACGTCTAATATCAATAAAATATTCAACTGAAACAGATAAATTAATTTCCAATTTCTGCGAACTCGCACCATTTACAATAAAACTCATCATGAACACGCGCCTGACGGAGGGAAGGCATCCCGAAATATAGCATTACGGAGACACTTGACCGGCTGACGTAAGTAAGAACATCCTAGATGTTAAATATTGTATAAAAATACATATGTATGATTATACATATACACATAAATTGGATAAATAAAAAGTGAACCTACATAACTGGTTCCAGCAGTATATCTTAAGTTGATTCAGGTTGTGTCTATCCTTTACACCTTTGCATTGTTCATCCTTGTACAAACTTATTTTTTTATGAAAAAGTACGTTGAATGAACATATGGAGTGCGTGGTTAAGATAAAGAACGATAATTATGTGACATGGACCATAACGTTTAGAGATGATACGAGAGATTATAAATACGTACGTAAATTCGTATTCGTCCGCCACAGCGTTTTTTGCCACAAATGAACCCAACGTAATTGCTTTCGGGCGGATATAAAACAGAAAAGAATATACAAGAGTGCTGAAATTAAAATAAGTAGTAAGAATTATAAAATCTTCTGGGGTTTTGTTGTGTTATCATGTGTTTATTGTTATTAGTGAATTGGAAGGGTTTACACTGCCATGCTGTATGAACATTTGACATTGAAATATGATTACACGAGGATAAAATATTTCGAATGTTGAAATGTTGCGAGCAGCTTTTTTCGAGAATTAACACTGAAAACTGAATTGAGTTTATTGTTAGCAAATAGAGATTCGAGTATGTGTTTGGATTGTCTTCGTAGAAGTGAGAAATGTTATTTTGTTATTTTTGCAGTGGGTCGAAAAGAGAGGCAAATAGTCGAATGAACCTTTAGCATTACATATTATTTCGATTCATTGGACTACTGTTCTCATCTTGAATGTCATTTTCTCAGCTTTTCGATCGATGTCACCTCCGACCTTCTTCAGATGGATATTATTGAACTCAGGAATGTTTCTGTGAAACTCTGAAATTTGAACGGAATTTCGAACGGAACCCTCCTTTTACTTCACGGGGTAACATGTTCTCGTTCAGTCAGCCATAACTGAATAGAGATTATGAGTAATTTGCAATTGTATTTTTCGGTCGCCCACACTGAGAATTGAACCTCACGAAAATTTCACTTTTACAATTGATTTTTTTTCCAAGTACTCGGACCATGCAAAAATTAAAATTGCGAATTACTTAGAACCTCTAGCCAGTCATGGCTAATGGAACGATAGCATGCTACCCCCGTGATGTAAATGAAGGGTTCGGTTCGAAATTTCGTCCAAATTCCCGAGTTCAACAGAAACATTTCATCAGTTCGTCAAGATACACCTGAAGAAGGTCGGAGGTTACATCAATCGAAACGTTGTAAAAATGACACCTAAGATGAGAGCAGTAGGTCGGTGGATCCAAATAATACGAATAACACATCCTTATCTAAAAAAATTCAGAAACTGCAACATTACTTACCATTTTGCTACATTCAATAAAGGGAATTTCAGCTCCAATTATCTCTCCTTCCATGTTTTTCGATGGCGTTACAATCGTAGATATAAAAAGGACTATATTCCTGATTAATGAATTTAATTTGATTAGATACTTAGATGGTAATTGGTTAATGAGATGGGATAGTATATTATAGTGCGCAAAATAGAAAACCAAATATTTGACAAAATTATCCATTGTGTAAATTCATGTTTCACCATGAAGTTCTTATGTCACTTAATGTATTATTAAATATTGGACTAATATAATTTTGTTAATTAAGAAGAGCATGAAATAGGGTTCAGTCGAGGTCAGCTTAGTATACTATAATGTCAGCTACACCTCCTATGTGCCAGAAATGGCTGTGATGTCACATGGCCCAAATAAGTGAGGGGGAGAAAAGTCGGCAGCTGAAAGCATGCATGTGTGAATTTGTGGTTTTGCAGACATCCGAATAAGAAATCATGAGCAATTATCGATTTCTGTCTATCTGACTTATCGTTTCACTGATCGATGATTGAGAACAGAGGATCCCAATCGAATAAACATCTTCAACCGCTAACACTTCTTGGTTATTACGATTCATGCTGTTCGGATGCTAAATAAATATTTCTTATTTTTAATTAATCTTCACTAGAATACAACACATTCACGGAGTCGTCCAGACGGTTTTAGTCCTTTTAGGACTCCTTTTCACAATAAGTTGATATTTTAATAAATCCGCAAACACGCTTAGTTTTGCAAAGGCATTTCTTGTGCCAAATTTAATACATATATTCTCATTTATCACGTGTGCTTTCTAAGGTACTTTTTATTTCAGTTTATCTTTCTAACGTTCGATAACAAAATCAATTCTTTTTGTCACAAATTCATTTCAATAAAATATTTTGTTCGAAACATAATAAGAAAGAAAACACCAAGTGCTCTAAACTTCATTTGTGATCCGATTGTTTACCCGGACAAGTACTTTGTTGAGAAACGTAATTGGAACGGCTACTAGCTCCCGGTGCTGGGGGTGATAAAACGATAGACACATGAACGATAGAAACAACAATGAGTCGGTATGGCGTTGGCATTAACGGCTGGCACGTATGTACGTCTGCTCAAAACTTGTCTCACCCGACCGGGTCAAAACTAGTATGATTTGAAAGGTAAATGCCCCGGATGCATAATATGTGAAAATTAGAACAAAATGATTCATTTTGTGGTGGTCAACTGGATCACTTTTTGGAAAGGGGCCCGTTTTCATGTCTCCTTTTTTGTAATTTGCGCACGCGTATTAAACTAAAACTATTTTTTTTTAAATAAAAGAACTAGTGGCAAATACGTTTGTCCGTAAGTGCTTGTCTTCTTCCCCTCTTTCGCGTTTCACGTTCGAGTCTGACCATCGCGGCTTAGTTGTTTTTATTTATTTATTTGTTTGTGGGGGCTCCAGGGCACGAACAACAAAAAGTGCTCAATATCCGAAAAATAGCTTCTTCTCTTTGTATCACGTATGCTGAAATATCTGGTCGGTGGTATGACGTACTTCTACTTTTGGGGGGGCGATTACATTTTCGTGTTTTTATCCATTTTTAAGTATGATTACTGTACCTTTTATTTTTTTAAATTGTTGTGGGGGTATCAACGTTGCCTACGATGAAGTTGACATATAATAATGAAGTGTGCCCAAACGGAACTTCATGTGGACCCGGGCAACACCGGGTATCGCTGCAAGTTTTCAAATAAATCTTTAAATGAGTTTTTTTATTATTATTATGTTGACCAAAAGTAAAAAATAACTGTTTTAGCTCTAAAATAAAAAGTTTCTCACGTGTCCCTGGTGTATCAAAGAACATTTTGAGCTGTTTATTTATAATGCATGTTTATTAACAACTTACTGGTCTTCTATACAAACCATATAAGTTCTTTCATTATTCCGGATTTATGTTTAAATTTTGGTTTTAGTGGAAAAAATAAACCTCGTGAACGGACATGTTTAAATGAAAGCTATACCGGAAAAATATTGTATCCGTCTTTATAAAAAACATTTTTTAAGTAGGTGCTACGTATAAAATATATATATATATATATATATATATATATATATATATATATATATAACTGAAGTTCATAATGACGGCGACTATATTTTTCAACAGTTTTTATTTCGTATTTTCACACGTGCGATGTAACTTGTTAGGACTTGTTTTCATTATTTCGGTACTTATTCAGAGAAGGTACCGTGCTGAAATAATCACATTATTATTTAGAAATCTATGAAGCATGATGAGGGGAAAGGGTTTGTAACTATTCTGTATTTTCACCCAACAATTTAATAAACAAAAGTTATCGTAAAACTTGAAGTCAATTCAGAAAATGCTATTTAAAAATAGCACGGTACCTTCTCTGCTTAAGCATCATTATTTCTTTTTAAACCATGGTTTCAGTAAATAAGAAGTTTTGGGGTAAAATGTCACACTTATTTCATTAATAATGTGTAGGAATTTCATTTATTTATTTGGTGTAAATAAGCTTCATTGAAAAGAACACGGATCTTATATATCGGTTTTTCCATTTTGCTTAAGATCTCATTCCATATTTTAGACCTCATCGTGTATGTAATATTTTGAAGCGGGCAACTAAGTTTTTGCCGCTTATATTGGTTTTGGTTTAAGTTATTTCAATTTGGTTTGAAAAATTTTTCATGTTAAAATCAAATCAAAAAGGTATTGAGAATTTTGTTGAACGGAGGGAAAAAGTTGTAAACACCAATGGATTATCATAGACTAAATAGTTGTTAGTTTTTATTTTACTTTTTAAAATGTAAATTTTAAAAGCGGCAAGAACTTAACTGCCAATCTAATATATCTATATATCTATAAATGTTATTCTTTGTTTGTCTGTCTGTCTGTCTGTCTGTGTACATTTCCCTACCAAACTACTCTGTCAATTTTCAGTCTACTGGCTCGAGATTTGACATAAGGGGTATTGAGTTTTGGGAAAATCTTTAGAATCGGTTTTCGGCCAGAAATTTGGCTGTCGCGGGGTCAAAGTTCAACGATTTGGTTTAAGTTATTTCAATTTGGTTGGATGAATTTTTCAAGTCAAAATCAAAAAGGTATTGAGAATTTCTTTGAACGGTGGGGAAAAGTTGTGAACACGAATGAATCATCATAGATTAAATAGATGTTAGTTCTTATTTTACTTTTATAAATTCTACCAAACTCCTCCGCCAATTTTGGATCTAAACACTTGAAATTTTAGATGTAGATTACTTGGACATGGATTAAACTTTTTAATTTGATTTGAGCCGAAAACAATAAATGTTAAAGAGTAAAAATTAGGGTCTAAGTTTTTTTAAAAATTGATCTCTGCGGCCTCTATAAAATTACTCAGCCAATTTTTGTCTAAACATTTTAAAATTTACATAAAGTGTATTCAGACATAAGGCAAGCTTTTTAATCGGTTTTTGGCCGAAATTTTGGCTACCAAGGGGTCTAAAGTCAAAAGATTTTACCTTTGTGGTCTCTAGAAAACTATTCAAGCAAGCTTTTTAATCAGTTTTTGAGTGAAATTTTGGCTGCCAACGGGTCAAAGTTGAAAAGGTTAAGCTTTGCAGACTCTACTAAACTCCTCCACCAATTTTGGGTCCAAACACTTGAAATCTTAGATGTAGGTTACCTGGAGACGAGTTAAACATTTATATATATATATATATATATATATATATATATATATATATATATATATATATATATATATATATATATATATATATATAAAGTTATGAACAGGACATAGAGCCCGAGTAAAGGCGGGCCGAACTGCTAGTAATATATATATAATATATTCTTTTCTACCTAAACCCACTGTAAAAGAGTAATAAAAAATGCAAGAGGGCTATATGCCCAGTCTGTTAAATCCAAAGTAGCTGATCAGCGGCTTGGTTCCCACCAGTTTTGGTAAATAACAAATAGGATCCTGAACAGAAGTGTGCGTTCTATCCCAACCATTATCAATGGACCAGAGGTTATCTCGTCAGCGTCAGACAAGGCCAAACTATTTGCAAAGAACTTTGCAGCTAATTCTACCCTATGCAAAGAAGGGCATCAACTCCCCATATTTCCTCCTATAACACAGAACACGCTAGGTAACATACAAATATCTGTGCATGAGGTCGCCAAGCTAATCAAGAACCTTGATTCCAGTAAAGCAACTGGCCCTGACGGCATCCCAATTATAGTGTTAAAAAAGCTTCAACCAGAACTTGCTCCCATATTACGAAACTGTTTAAGCGTTGCCTTAAGGAGAAGTGCTTTCCGACTCCCTGGAAACCCTCATCAGTATGCCCTGTATTTAAGAATTCAGGTGAAAAGTCATCTCCCTCTCAGTAATAACCAATAAGTCTCCTGTGTGTTATGAGTAAGTTGCTGGAATCCATATTAAATAGAGAAATAGTCAACCACCTCAGCAGAAATAACTTTCTTATTGACACACAACATGGTTTCCATTCTGCAAGATCTACCGCAGATGTGCTAACGATTATATCACATAGGATTAGTGAATCTCTTGACAAAGGCTTCCTTTCTAGGGCAATTGCTCTTGACATATCAAAGGCCTTCGACAAGGTATGGCATAAGGGCATACTTCACAAGATTTCCAGCTACGGTATAACTGGAAATGTTTTCTCAATCATTAAATCATTTCTCTCCGAGAGGCTCATAAGAGTAGTGGTCGATGGACAAAAATCAGAGGCCTGCAGTATTAATGCTGGAGTCCCTCACGGGTCAATCCTGGGCCCAACTCTCTTCCTGATCTACATCAATGATCTCCCTAAACACATACTTAAATCATTCGTTGACATCTATTCTGATGACACGACCATCTACAGCAACATATCAAAGGCCGTAAATGACAAAGTTCTCTCTGATTCTCTGATCTCGAGCGCGTGGTTCAGTGGGGGAAGACGTGGCTGGTTACCTTTAATACATCTAAAACCAAACTCCTATCTTTACATCATCAACGCTCTGATCCCCATCTGGCATCAATTGAAATGGATGGCTCTCGTCTAGGAGAAGCCCCATGTTTTGACAAGCTTCTGGTCTTGACCTTTACTCCTGATCTGAAATGGAACACGTACATCAAGTCTGTTGCCAAGGTCGCTGGAAAGATGGTGGGGTCCTTGTACCGCTCCACAAAATATCTCACTACTGATGCAATTCTCTATCTATATAAAAGCCAAGTACGTCCAAGGATGGAATATTGTTGCCATATCTGGTCAGGAGCTGCTAAAAACAGCCTATCCTGCCTTGACAGAGTACAAAATAGACTTCGTGGCTTAGTGGGGGGTGCCCTTTTCTCTACCCTGCAATCTTTCTCCCACAGAAGAGACGTTGCGAACCTATCCTTGTTTTATCGTTATTTCCATGGCAGGTGCTCGTCTGAACTCCAATCTCTGGTCCCCCCCCTTGCCAATCTTTCACGAAAAACACCCGTCTCACTGAATCCACTGTGAAAAATTTCCCCACTCTTCATCTGTGCCAAAATCAAAACGTAGATTCCATGAACAAAGCTTCTTTCTAAGAACTGCACGCCTGTGGAACTCTGTTCCGTCTGCCTGCTTCCCACCTGACTACAACTTGGATGTCTTCAAGTCCTACGTGAACAAATTTCTAATGAACCGCTCTCTTACGTAAACATTTCATTAAATCTCCACACTAACGTACTATACTTGCAATAATCCTTATCCCTGCGTGGCTTCCGGGCCTTGATAAGTGGTGACCACCGTGTAAAAAAAACGTTGTTCGAGTCTTTCTTTATTGCCCTTTCCTAGGGTCACAACAACTGGCGACAAGATATTCGAACTAACAAAGTGGTTTTCAAAGGACCTACTTCAACAATATCAATCTTGCTACTAAATATTTGAACGAGCAAGATAGTGTCCCAAAAACACTAACAATGAATCATCGAGAGTCAATACCGGATAATCGGACGACTAAATGTTTTAAAATTCAGGAAGCAACTCTAAATATTGAACTGGATTCTACCAGATTCTGAAGGATTGGGTTTCCAGGAACTGCTAAAAATGATGAAAAGTGGAAAAAGTTATAAATGAAAAATCAGTGAGTTGTGTTTTTTTTAACTGAAAAGTGACTTCTCCGTTTTCATTTTTTATACAGAAAAAAATTAAATGTTGTGACAAAAAGAACTTGATTTTAACTTTTTCCTACCATGGAAAAAAGTAAAATTTAATTGAGATAGAGAGATGATTGTGATTATTTTTTCCTTCGACCATAAGATCTATATTATGTTGATTGTTGTGTAAAATAATGAGTTATTTTTTACACGTTAAATAAAAAAATTAATTTACCATTTTAGTGAATAAATATGAGTTTATGAGTATATTATGTATGGATGTTTTTTACCATTGATAAAATAAAACATCGGTGAATCTGTAAAAATGTTTCAATTAAATTTTTATTTCAGCTTGTTTTATTATATTTAATTAATGATTAGTTACTTCTGGGCTATCTTCGGGGCATAAGTGTTAGAATGACACCTATCAACTATGATTGCATCTTCATTCAATTCATTAATTGAAATGTAACTTAATATATTTTACTAAAGAATCAGCCTTATCAAGGCCAAATATCATTCAAGGACAAGTGTTAATGAGATGAGTGCCTTTTCAGTTAACTTATTAAGAATATTATATAAGGATTGAAAATAATTAACAAAAATTAATTACCTATGAGAGCAGTTTTTGACAAGTATTTGTCGACATTGGATTTAAGCGGCGCGTTAAAAATGAATGTTTCATTTTTAACGCGCTGTCATATCAAAAAAAACCTACTGCCGATTTTATATGTCAGGACTTTCTGCTTGTGCAGTAATAAAACTTCTCAAATGCACTTGTAGTGTTAAGCTATATAAAGCATTAACTTTAGTCAAAATCGCCCTTTTCTCCTTTTATCGATTTTTTTGTTTTTAGATTATCGAAGATATTCTGATACAAAACCTATCCAATAACACTGCCAGGTACATAAAGTGTATTTATGTGAAATTTCAAAAAGAAATCCGCCTAGCCGTTTAATGGTCAATAGGGAACTCTCTCTCTCTCTCTCTCTCTCTCTCTCTCTCTCTCTCTCTCTCTCTCTCTCTCTCTCTCGCACACACACATACACAAAGTTTCTGATATATATATATATATATATATATATATATATATATATATATATATATATATATATATATAGAAAGAGAGAGAGAGAGAGAGAAAGAGAAAGAGTAGACAGGAACAGAGAGAGACATAGAGAGAGAAATAGAGAGAAAGAAAGGGGAAAGTAGGGTGAGAGGAGAGGGGGGGCAAGAAAATGAGAAATGTTCTCGCAATTATGGAGTCAACGGAATAGTACCAAGCAAAGGTCATATTGTTTGCGTTTTGTTTGGCATCTCTGATAATCATAATTGCATTTGTCTCTGGGATAAGATACGTCGTTCTCAGTTTTTAGATACATCCTTCAATTTCTTTAAGAGGAACTACTCGTCGGCTGGTCTGTCACGCTTATATTTGAAATAGCATTTTCTTTGTTCTGTCACACTTAAGTTTTACATATAATTTTCGTTCGCCTATCACACAACTCTGAATAGTATTCCTTTTAGTTGTTCAGGTTTTAATACTAGTTTCGTTTGTCTGTCACACGTTTGAAAAGTATTTTCTTTTTTAGTTACCCGAGTTTAAGCGTGAAATGACGTTTTAGTTTGGCTGTGAAACTTAAGGTAGAAATATAATTTTTAGATGCGTCCCGTCAGTCGATGTGCCGCTCATTCTGTTAGTCTGTTTACGCTTAATTTTGAAATGACATTCGCATCAATACACGCGCAGTTTAGATGGACGCATCCTTAGAATATCCGTTTTTGTTTTTTTAAATAAGAATGACAGACGGTAAGATAGACTATAATACGAAAAACAGTACATGACAGCCGAAAGGTCTATCAACACTATAAATTGTTTCCGGAAGCAAATATAATCTGAGTAACGTGATAGGGAAAGTAGTTTGGAAAGGACGAGGTTTTAAGTGTCATAGCTCCTCACGCCCAACCTCTTTCTGTAACATGATAACTTCTAGTGCCATTATCAGCATTCGAGTACTTAGTGTGGTACATAGATGGTTTATACGTAATAAAATAAAATACAAATATTCAGAATGTGGCGAAAGCAGTGCAAAACGTTACACAAGCGACAGCGCTTTTGTCTATCCTATCGAGTGACGTAACCAAGAAAGGGAAGAGAAAAGAAAACTTTCGTCTATAGACGGTTTATTAATATACATATGGCATTAATTTGCATATGAGGACAATCAGTGCTGTGAAAAAGAATAACGGGGAAAGCACGGGGTAGTCTTCTTTTTTTAGACAGCTGAAAAAGAGAGGCGGTGAGAACGGTCAGTGATGATTACCGTTAAAGTTAGGAATTTGGCAAGGAGTTTGGGCAAATATTTATTATTATTATTATTATTATTATTATTATTATTATTATTATTATTATTATTATTGGCTCACAAGGAGCTTTCACACAGGTCATCAAAGATCTCTCCTTGAAAACAACCTGTGGTATTCCTTGAGAGCTGAGTGACAACAATTCTCCCCCAGATTTCCAGTACTCTCCACCTCTTTCGATAACATTTGCAAATGAATTTGCGTTATCGCAACAGCCGTTTACCATTGATTTCTCGCTGGGAGCGGCCATTGGACTCCATTGGAATTTGAGTAGCAATAAGCCTCCCCAAGGTCGCACTTGTCTAAGGAAGGTCTGGTCAGTGCTCTCTCCTCGGTTTTCTTGATCCTTCTAGGCTAATTGGTATCACTTTGGGGGCGGTCATGGGGCAATGGGAGGGGATAGTGAGGGGATAGAGAACTTATAGATATACAGCTTTGATGTTCTGGCTTCCATGTAACTCTTCTTCATGTTTTGCGTCTGCAGCAGTTTGTCTGGAGCGCTCATGTGGCACATGTGTATTAATCTCCGCATTCAAGAGTCTTTCAGCTGTTTTCGTTGTTCTTATTCGTTGTATCTTTCCGGTCATTCCTCTGATTCC
>NC_136493.1:137872373-138122373 GCF_053919585.1 Euprymna scolopes
AGCCCTGATATCGTTCACCAGCACTCTCCTGCAAGTCTCACGGGACATACAGAGGGACTAACTTCGCTTACGCACAGAGCGTTTCGGACTCTGCTAGAGAGACTCTCTCACTCTTTCGACCAGCTCGGCTGCTCGCTTCTTGGGACGTCCGAGTGACTTGGACGATTCTCTCTGGCAGCGTTGAGGTTCTCCACGGTCCCATACTTCTCGAAGTGGTCCACCCAGTTCTGAATTCTGCTTTTGGATGGAACCTTTTCACATTCGAACAGACGCATGAAACTGTACTGGGTTTTCTTAAACGAGCCTGTCTTGTAGTAAAATTTAACACAATGCATTCTTTGTCCCAGCTCCCACTAGGGTCTTGGTGTACTCACGGTCGTTGATTCTGCCATGTTCTGTAAAATAAGGGCAATCGGTGAATAAATAATGGAGATATCACATAAAGTGTACGCGGGGCCCGTTTTTTTTGGGGGGGGTCACCCTATATATATATATATATATATATATATATATATATATATATATATATATATTGTTGATTGTTTAAAATACTGTGAAGTAGCGTTTTCGCCTCGAAGATCGTTTTACTTAGAAAATTGCCCATATTTTATTTGGAAGTAGATAAATAATATTTGTATTATTTATTTATTTATTATTTTTAACATGCATGTTTCGGGGCTCCTACCTCTCCTCAGCGTAGCTTGATTCTGAAATCCTAGATAATTTTACTGTTTATTTTTATTGTTTATAAACTTATGTAGATTTCTTGGTGATTTATTTTTAAACGATAACTATGGTTAACACACACACACACACACACACACACACACACACACACACACACATATATATATATATATATATATATATATATATATATATATATATATATATTGTGACGTACGGTTGATTTCATAAAAAAATAAGGTGTCTTTGATTTAAGGTTTTTTCTTCGGATCAGAAATATATCTACTTTTTATCAAACTATAAAATAGTTTTCCCGTGTTTGTTTGTTTGTTTGTTTGTTTGTTTGTTTATTTTTGTTTTTTGCTTTATTTTGTTTTTTTGGTTTTTTGTTCTCTCTCACTGCAAGAACTTAGACACCAAGGTCGGAAAGCTGGATTTAGAAGTCAGCATTCCCGAGGAAGGGTACTTTGACCTGCAAAATGTGCCTGTGCATCCCCGAATTTGGTAACATGCTAATAGCTTGATTGAGATGGCTGTGCTTTTTAACAAAACCCTCTAAAATTCTCAGATTCCCAATATTTTATTTCGCACTACACGTTAGGACAGTCCAAAAGCCTTTTTCCAGTTGCCAGACGCCGTAGTGTCTGAACTGAATAGAACCACATCTTAAAAAGAAATACTGTACCTCATTTTCCTTATTAGAATTTAAATAAAAAAACTGTCAAGATCGTCTACATCATCGAACCATTAGCAACACAGGCAACTTTACCCGTGTATCCAAGACTTAAAACTTGTTTATATTCTGCTGTCACCAAGTCAAAGTCGCTACAAAGTTCATCTTTCAACCCATAATCGTCAATCTATTCTTTACAGCATAAGTCCAGACACACTGTATATGGTTTAAACCAGTCTTTGAAAAAGATTTCAAAAATTGCCGTCTTGAATTCGGAGAGAAACAGAAAAAACGCGTGACCTGTTATCTTGAAGCTAAGTTCATCCTGTAAATCCTACAGCTGTAGAAAACCGGAAGTACGGTCGGAAATGATGTCCTTTTAAAAACACATTTTTCAAAAGACATTTTCTGCTCCTATACGTCACCAAATACGAAATTAAAAAAAAACACCCTGACTTTTTAAAACAAAATAGCAAAATACCCGTTCTCTTAGTGGGTGATTGTTTTTTTTTTTTTTTTTTTTTTTTTTTTAACTTTTTTTTTCTTACATATAAAGATTAATTTCCTTTCTCTGGTATGTGAAATAAGTACCAATGCACAAAAGTAATTGCTTATTGCATACATTAATATTTTAGAAGTATTCAAATACGTCTTAACTAATAAAATGATTAAATAAATTCTTTTAATTCCTTTTTGGAGGTCAACACTTCATTTTTCTTCTTGTTTCTGTTTTTGGTGGCCTCTTATGTTTCTGCTGTTTCATAAATTATGTAATATTATATTATGATTGGTTTTGCAAGTTATGTAATATAAATGCATGATTTCTTTTATAAATTATGTAATATTAAGGTATGATTTGTTTAGTAGTTTATGGTAATAAAAGTTGGATACGAGAAATATGTGATACCAGGGATGGTCTCCAATTCTTTCGTTCGAAAATGTTAAAGGAAATAAATTTTAAACATAAAAATGATCGAAAGTAGATAACAATATGGGAGTGACAGATCATCCATGTCATCTCTTTCTCTCTCTCTCTCTCTCTCTCTCTCTATATATATATATATATATATATATATATATATATATATATATATATATATATATATATATATAGCAGAAATGGTAATTAATAAAAACCTGAAGAAGATGCTCAATACTGTTGTAGAGCAAATATGCGTTTTATTTTTTAGTTTTTATTACCGTATTTTTCTGTTAAGTTGCATTTTTGTTTCGGCTACACGACCGTATTTTTGTCCGTCATGTAGTTTCCTCAGACTTTTACAGAAAGTATATAGTTAATAATGAACACAACGAAAAGGAGTCTCATTTTAACATTTAATAAACAACTTTATTTGTCATTTTCGTTAGTAGTGTTAGTATAACAGTACAAGATAGAAACGGGTTAGTAGTTTAAAGTGTTCTCGTGTAATGATAGAATTAATATATTAACTGCTTGTTGAGTAGAGAACAGCCCAGTTCACACGTGTTTATAGCTAGTAGTCGCCGGGACGAAAGAAGCCAATTAAAGGAGAAAGAAAGGGCAAAGTATTCAGTATGTTTGCGTGCTGTCGTTGGTGTGTGCGCATTGTATCGACGAGAGCAGTTGTTTAGCATGATAAATAAAGTTCATGTGAGTACCGCACCTGGAAATGAATGTGAGTTTGAAGAGAGCCATAGCTGTTAGAAGAGAGCCATTGTTAGACTGTTGTACTCACGTTCAGCTGGGGGGGGGGGGGGGCAAAGTCCCCGGCGACGTGTGCTGCTGGGCAGAGCAGCGAGAAAAAGAGAGTTGAGTTTCAGATTTCGCCTTTTATATACTCTGTCACGTGATTGAAAGTTGGCTTGTAATTGGACAAGCCAGAGATAAAATGGATTTCAAATCTAGAGTCGTGACAAGTAGCTCCTGCCTGGATTGTAGTGACTGTCGACTGCTACACACACACACACACACACACACATAAATATATACATATATATATATATATGTATATATATATGTATATATATATATATATATATATATGTGTGTGTGTGTATGCATATACATTACTCTACATACAATACTGTTTCGCTGTATCACAGTTCATCGGTGCGGTTAGACAAGTAACTACCTCAAGCCGTTTTTATTTATTTATTTTTTATTTTTATTTTATTTCTATTTTATTTTTATTTTATTTATTTATTTTGCACAGGGATAAAAAAAGAGGAGGAACATTTCTCTCCCTCTACATTTTTAATTGTTCTTTTACCTCCATGTTATTTTTGTGTCCAATCATTATTATATATTCTTTTTTTTCTAGTTTTCTTTCTAGCTCTATTACTGATTTAAAATAAAAATTTCTTCGTTCAAAATATCTCTTCCTTGTTTTGTTTTGCTTTTTCTCTCTAGTTCACTCTATTAGTCCCTTTATTTATCTGTATTCTGTTCTTTCAATTTTCGTTCGTTCTTTTTTTTCTTTTTTTTTTGTGAGTTCGTGAATTTGTTTTTTCTTTTGTTTTTGTTATCTCAAACTTTTAGACTTCTTACAATTAATCTGTTACGCTCGAACCGTGTTCGTTACAATCCAAACTTCTCTGGGACGCCCACGGCATAAACAAACAAAAGGAATAGACAAACAAAAACAAATAAATCTAGGTCGGCAACTTTTCATTATAAACAAAAGTATTTTTTTTACCTTTATTCTCCTGTCTCGACACCACGTAAAAGTATCTCGCTATCGTCCTTTTCGCCCGACGTACGCTTTTCTTCTCCGACCAGCCGTAGCCATCCATTTCTCGCCTACGACTTCGGAGTCAACTTTTTCTCCCCCAAGCACCCGGTGTCCTTTTTCTCCTTTTTCTCCCTTTTCTCCATTTTCTTGTCACGCCAGTTCGCGCACAATTCCTAATTTGCATATGGCTTTCTTCGGTTGCCGCTGCTAATCTCTTTGCAAGCCAGCCATCCTTTGCTGCTGCTGATATTTTCCCACGCGCTCATATCTACTATGTTACAATGGCACGGCACCATTTGTATCACCATATCAGTCCCAACGATCGGCGATGTTCTGAAACACATTTGCCGTACGCTTCTTCCTCTGGCCAATAATACTAATACCTACGATCGCCTAGCGGATACAAATCATTGCTTTATAAATTATATTCAATGCAAGCAACAACGTAGACACAGATATTGTGTAAACTTGACTTGTTGAAAACTAGTATGCGTATGTATCGTTGGGGTCATGTCGTTAGCTTCCACTCTTCTTAGCTAGATCTCCCAACTCCCAAATGAGGGATATCAGCTAAGACCTAACTTTTTTTTTTTACACAGTGATCACCAATTATCAAGGCCCGGAAGCCACTCAGGAATAAGGGCTATTGCAAGTACATTACGTTAGTGTGGAGATTTGATGAAATGTTTACTTAAGGGGGCGGTTCATTAGGAATTTGTTAACATTGGACTTGAAGACATCCAAGTTGTAGTCCAGTGGGAAGCAGGCAGACGGAACAGAGTTCCACAGGCGTTCTAAGAAATCATTTGCCTGTCTAGACTAATCATTGTCACTTACTCGTCTGCTTCGTCCGCTCGGAACAACTCCACATGCGCTTCGTCCGCTCGGACAACTCCACATGCGCTTCGTCTCCTAAATATACCTACTTTTGACCGCAAATACTAAATGCTCACTCTTTTTCTCACTATTAGAGTACATGCCATTTTTCCTCGGCTCAATCTTTGCAACAGCTGACAAAAAAAGAAATCTGGTGCGATTTGGATTAAGGCAGTATAATTCACAGCCTTTGCCGATGACAGATTTACAACGTGTGAGACGTTTGAAGCACTTTTGTTATATTCTAGTTAGAACCTTGATGTTTATTTGGTATATTTGTGGAAGTTAGTAGTCCTATTTGGAAAAATATTAATTTGTATGATGACGTGTGTGTTTGTGTAGAGTTTTCTTGGTCTCATGAAAAAGGCCCCTATGAACCTCTCCTAGAGTAGATTATCTGTTTATAGAAGTTTTTTCGAGCCCAGGCTTGGATAAAGGAAGAACCTACACGGATGGGCCTATATGGTTATTCGTGCTATATATATATATATATATATATATATATATATATATATATATATATATATATATATATATTTGTAGTCATTGACATACAGTCCTGTTTCGTTCTATCACAACTCATCAGTGCCGCTAGACTAGCACCTATCCCAAGCCGAGGATCGAACCTAGAACCGTCGTGATGACAGTCGGCAGTTCTACCCCTTGACCACGGAAGTGATGCCCGCAACTAATCTGTCCGAATGTCTATTTAAATAAACATCCGTTTGCCACTCGTAAAGTGCTCAAACGTTTGTTTGTAAACAAACCGCGAGCTTCGCATTTTTTCAGCCAAATTAAGTAGCGAGTGAGATTATTTATGACAGTGCTCAACCCAAAGAGGGGGGCTTTATAAAATATATTTGTAGTCATCGATATATTTCTACTCCATTTAATCGCATAAATTAATATACGAAAGTATAATTTTATGCGTAAACTTTAAGTATTTCCTTCAACAGTGCTCAATACATAGGTAGAGCTAGGTAGTAAGTTATAGAAATGTATATCGCAATTAAGCTATACAGAATATTTCGCGTTTCATCCACGCTAGGATTCGTCAGGCTTATGCGAAGAGTTGTGGTTATCTCGTGTTTTTATATACGCACATTCTATTGAGTTTTAGTTGGCCAATCAGATTCCTAGTTTCCACCGCGCCCCTCTTAATCAGCCAATGGGCAGGTACTTACAGGACAAAGGCTCAGTTGACCTTAGGTTCAACCCTTCCTTTGTGTGTGCTTTTTTAGCGAGAAGCGTAGATATCTAGTGATCTAACCAATTTTAAACCTAGGTGTAGTTAAATGTGTTTTTAATATTATGTTAGCTTATGCATATATATATATATATATATATATATATATATATATATTAACATAATATTTAAAAAAACACACATTTAACTAAACCTAGGTTTAAAATAGGTCAGATCACTAGATATTTTTAATAAATAGATAATAATTATTTTATATCTCTATCCTAGACTAAAGTTTATCCTGTGTACACAGTTCTTCGTTATTTTTTCCTACAGTTTAATAGATGTTGGGGTTCTTTAAAGTATAGGATAGCAAATTTTTTCTGAAGACATAATCTACATGGATCGTCTAGGTGTCTACATGTGTTTGCTCGTCTTACTATTTTCCATTCGACTACCGCGAACGTCCGCTTTCTTTGAGTTCCCAGTATTACTATTCTTTCTAATCTTCCATTACCTCTATCTCGACCTTTAACCCCACCCTCCCCCATTCATTCTTATATCTCAAAAAACAGGCTCGAATCCGCACACCTATTGCGTCTTATTTACATACAACCAAATCTTATTTTTTGACGGAAACTCCTGATATTAACTCCATGTGACGAGGAAGACCCGATATACTCATTGTAAACTTTGCTTTCGTATAAGCTGTATTGCCTGAAGAGGTCTCTAGTTACTAGCAGCTAAGTGACCGAAACATGCTTATGACTGTGCAGCAACACATTATGTAAAACCAAATAAAGAGTATATATATATATATATATATATATATATATATATGTATATATATATATATATATATATATATATATATATATATATATATATGATTTTTAAGGGAGTTAGGGTTTCATAAGCCTCCTTAATGATGCACTTAGAGATTCAGGGAGTCTTCCATTGTTTTCCTGTTGTTTTTATGTTTTTTTTTAATTTTTTATTGTTACTCACATTACAGCTTCCTTACTGGTGTTATAATCTAGTATTTATAATGATTCCAATATCGTATTCAATTCTATATAAAATCTATTTAGCAGATTATTGTTGCTCACTATATGTACTATTTTGAGACATCTTACTCGTTTGTCTATAACTTCTGTTTTATTCGACAGAGCCATCCAAATTTCATAGGTCATATGTAAATTTCAATTTCTCCTTATATTACAACTTTCTAATAGTCCAAGTTTTCGATTTCGGTATATAGATTCCTTTTAAGAAATGGATCTGTAAGTGTTAAGGCACAAATATGAAGAAATAATTGGATTAAAACGATTCTATGTAGATCAACAATAAAGTAGATTTTATTTAAACAAGTTACAACTGAAAGGAATCACTGAAGGAACAGATAACTCTGATTAAACCCGTCTTTTGGACAAAAAAGATAACATTAAGAATACGACGCTATTTTCCTTCAATAATAGTCAATTTCAAATTAAATATACACTACTTATCAGTATTATTATTTTCTAGGTAGAAATTTGTTATGCCGAAGTTCGGATAGGAGGTTCCCAAGTTCAAAACTAGGTGCCTGAGAAGGTTATAACGACCGAAACGTTGTGAATATAACAATCAAGATGAGAATGAAATAATAAAATAATAGAAAAGCAGATGTTATTCTTCTTTCCTTTTCTATTTTACACTTTCATCGCATGATGTTAAGCATTTGCTCCAAATTGCCTCTTACCACTCCCCCATCTGCACCCTCACTCCTCGTTCTGTGACTGTAACCTGATTCTCAATATACTTTAAATGGAATTTTAACTAATTTATTTCCAATTCGTCTCTTCAAAATGACTGCAAGGGGGATAGCTCTGTTAAATGGCAGAGAGGAAAGAATCATTAGATTCCGCACTGCAATGCCACCCCCCCCCTGCTACTTCACCTCAAACACATATTTAAAGAGTAGAAAGGAGAAAAAAAACTGGGATATTCTTTATTTTAGTCTAGGGAAAGATAAATGTAATGAAAAAAAAAACACAATAACCTTTTGTTTTAGAAAAAAATATTTAAATAAAGTTGAATTGTCTTTACAATCTTTATCGGTGGTCCAAATGTCATACGAAACTCTCTTTTCTCTTCGTCCTCTGTGTGTTCTCTCCCTTGGATAGATTAAGCACTGTCTGTAATTAGGTTTGTAAATAAAATATAGGGCTTATTTCTCTCACAATTTTTACTAAGGACTCATCACTTATCAAGGCTCAGAAACCACTTCAGGATAAGAGTTAAGTGTAAGCTGGGTGGTGAAATAACAACGTGATGATTGGTAATGATAAATTGGGCAGAATCTGATTATCTAAGAGGGTGGATAAACAAGAATTTGCTTACATTGGACTTGAAAACGGACATGTTATAGTTAGTTGAGAAGCAGACCTACTGTATTGTGTTCCTCAGGTGGATAAGTTTAGGGAAGAAACTTTGCCCATAGAAGTTTTATTTAGTTTTAGCCAGAGAGAAAGAAAGCGAAAAGGAAACTATTGATAGTGGTTTTAGCTAGAAAGGTATTTGTTGTGAATATTTTTCAGGGGTGGAAACATAAATTGAAGCCCAGTCGAGAACCTACCATGAAGATGCCTATGGAGTAGAGAAATACTAGCAACGTCTCTTCTGTGAGAAAGTGGTAGTAGGAAAGTGTTATAACTCTCGTTAAAGTGTCACAAGGAAAAGAGAACGCGGTAAAAGAGTAGAAAAATGTATTAACAAGAACATACAAAAGTGTGACAACACCTTCTCCCTCTGATCACTCCGAAAGGTGTATCAGTATTTCTTTCTTTTTGGGTAGATCATGAACGGATCTGTGAACTTACTTTTTCTGTCAGAACGTCGTAGTTCTGGTGTAATTTAGGGAGGTTCAATATCAAATGTGTCGTAAACGGTTTCAATAGCTTTTCTTCTTGCGACAGATCAGCTTGATCCTCAGTTATATGTTTCCGTACCTGGTTCACATGCATTTTGTGTTTGAATTTCCAGCCCGGATTATGCATATAATTATGTAGCTGATCCTCGATATTATCTTCCTCAATTCGTAAAAGAAAACGTTATTTCCAAAGTTAGTGGGTTTGTGAACTTCCTTTCTCTGCCAGAACGTCGTGATTCTGGTGTGGTTTGAAGAGGCTGAATATCAAATGGTGCTTAAAGTAAACTTTATCTTCAAGATCGTACTTTTGTAGTGGTACAGTAGAGGTTCTATTTTGTGTGGTTTGTCTCGGTAATAGCTTTTTGAATACTGATCTGGTTTTATGGTTAAGCATAATTTCGTTTGACGAATCGGCTACTGGTGTGTTAGGGTTTGCCGTAACCCAATAAACTTGAAGAAACTGTTGTTGAAACTTTTCCGTGAATGAACCGTAAGCCTTATTTAGTGCCCTTTTTAGTATGTTTGCAAAACATTCGGTGTTGTGAAATGTTTTATCTTGTAAGTCTTACAGAATTCTTTGACTTCTGAAGAAGTGGATTTGGTGACATTTTCACTAACAAGGCAATCAGCAACAGCAAAACGAATGAACAGCTCATGTAAAAAAATTAATGGATACCGCTGTGGTGGAGTTTCTACATCTTAGCACTTCTGGTCATTTCGAGAAACTATCCATCACTATATAGTAGTAACAATTCTCGAGTGGCCCACAAAATCTATATGTATCCTGGACTACGGTTGTTTGGCTTTTGGTCAGAGTTTATAAGTAATGGATGGTGCCTTTGCTGTCAAGGCACAACCTTTACATGTTTTAACCATATTGGTGATATCTTGGTTCATGGGATGTATATCAGGCATTTCATCCTGCTAGTGCCAGTATATTTCATGTTTCGTCATTTGCTTGGTTATTGTTTGTGGCGAATCTCCACAAGCTTGTGGTCTTGTATTATTTGCATTGTCAAATTATTTGCTGACGTTACTTCTTCCAACTCTGGCTTGTTTGTTGGTGCTCGTGACAGCGTATCTGCCAATGGGATATCTTTTCCTGGCTTATATTGGAGTGTGTATTGTATTGCTGGGCACATAGCAGCAAGTTCTGCGGCAGTTATCAGTAAAAGATAGCTCAGAAGTTTTACATGGTAAAATAAGATCCACAAATGTATTATGTGCAGCAGTCTTCGATTTGCGTAATAGCGAACTAACTTTTCTCTAATCGATCTGGCAGTCTATTCTAAAGAAGTCTTTGTACCTTCTATAGTATGCTACAAATTACTATTTTCTTCCAGTACATAGCAAAGATTTCCAATTGCATTCTATATTCAATCGTGAAAATGCAGTAATATTGTCCATGTATGCATTGTTTTTTACGACTTAGGAAAGTGACTCCTCAATACGAATTTGAAGTTCCGTACGCTGTTGACAAGTGAATAATTGCTCTTCTGTGTGTTGCTGTCATTCGAGTAGTTATTCTTGTTTTTCATTCCATTTTATTTGCTGTTAAATCTGTAGTTTTACCAATTGTGTCATAGCTGGCTGGAGTCCATCCATTTTTGTATATTTAGTAAAAATAAAGAAAGTACCGATTTATTTTAATAACCGTGTTCGGTTTGACAAAGTTTTAACTGTTTATAACAGCTGAGGGGGAAACAGTTATTCGTTTCCCATTAGTTTACACTAAAAAAAAATGTTGTACTTACAGTTTAGCTTCCTCTAAGGAACAATACTTTTTCCTCCAAAGTAATTGTCTTCTTTTTTAAGTGTTTGCGAACCAAAACTGTTCTGTTTCTGGTAGACAAACAGAGAGAAAAGTAGGAGAAAAAATAATTTTTTTTCTCTTTTAGAGTGACAATATAATATATTCCCAATATTTTGTGAATTTTGACGATTTGTTGCTATGCTATGCAGTTGTTAATATTTTTTATGAATATAAAGACGTTTCGTTGGATTTTACGTGAGTTTTGTACACATTGTATTGTTTTTGTTTTGTTTTTTTTTTTGTGAAGGTTCACTTAGTTTTATATTTGAAAAAATGCTGTTTGGACTCCACGTTGAGTTTGAAATTAGTTCGCCCAATCTGTGTGCTCGTTCTTTGTTTGCTAATGTTATAGCTAAGTTAACTGAACTTATTGATAATTGAATCTACATCCGCCAGTGATCAATCGATTTTTTGTATGCACGTATTTTCGAATCCTTGTCGCCAGTGTTATACCCTAGTTAAAATGTTACAAAAAAACAAAATACGAGAATAGAGTAGAAAAATATATTGAAAAGAACATACAAAAGTGTTAGCGTGTTTGTCTAGCTAACAAACAAGCTCTGTTGGCTCTCTGGATCTAGACCCCACATTAATACCTTGTCTTCCGGCATTTATGCATATGGATCAGTTCATTCGTAAGTAATTTCGCCAGAATAGGAAGAGAACAGGGGCATCGTCCACTAGATTTCAAAGTCGGTTTTAATGTAGTTGTCACAACGGCCTATTAGTAAGACGCCTTGACACGAGTTATTCGTCCAAGCAGAGTCACAGTAATGTTAGTCACAGTAAAGATTGTTCAGGAACATGAAACATATATGTCAGTGAATATCAAATATTTATTTATTAAAAATGTATATGTGCGTATATATGTGTGTGCGTATATATGTATGTGTGTATATATACTCTCTTTTTCTCCCTATGCTTTCTCTATATATGTAGCTTTCCTTTCTTTTTCTCTCACTCTCTCTCTCTCTCTCTCTCTCTCTCTCTCTCTCTCTCTTCATATGTGTGAGTGTGTGTGTATTGCATGTATGTTTATAAATATGAGCATATGTGTACATTTATAAATATGGGTATATGTGTGTGAGATTACTTATAAATATTAGTGTGTGTGTGTGTCTGTGTCTGTGTGTCTGTGTCTGTGTGTCTGTGTCTGTGTGTCTGTGTGTGTGTGTGTGTGTGTGTGTGTGTGTGTGTGTGTGTGTGTGTGTGTGTGTGTGTGTGTGTAACTAAAAACATTAGTGTGCATGTGTATACGTATTACTGTGCGTTCAAGGACACAATATGTGTCATTCTTAATTATTCCACTCTAATTCCGATAATGAATGAAACAGATGATCACAGACTGGTTTCATCCTGTCCGTTCAAGTGCAACATTTTGGCGTACCATGTGAAACTGTAAGTTTTAACATCAACATTCAAACACTAAAAAGTAGGTAAGATTTAAGTTATTCACTTTTCTGTGATAATCATTTGCCGATGAAAGTTTTGTATAACTTTCATTGATATTTGATCGCTGTCTGCCTTTTTTTATATATGTTTCTATGTTCAGGTATGGAGTCGGAAACAAAAGCTCTATTCTCTATTCCCAGATCAAACACAATTTTTCTCGGCTCAACTTTTTATGAGAAATTCAATGACGATCTTAATTATATTTTGTAAATTTCTGAGATGAGGATTGCTAATTTTGTATTATTTGGATTATTCAGACTATTATTGTCAACTTAGATGAGAAAAAGAGGGCGAGATTAGAGAAATGAAAGAAAAAAGAAAAAAGAAATAATGAGACATTGAATACTGCGATAAAATAAATAAATAAACTAAAAAATGCTGTTTGAAATTTATTATTATTTACCCACTAGGAGTAGTCACACAAGTCAACATCAAAAATTGCTTTTTTGAGAACAACTTGTGGTGTTCTCTGGAGTCTGAGTGACAACAAGTCTCCCCAAATTTCCAGTACTCTCCCCCTCTTTCGATAAGCTTTGCAAAAGGATTTGTGTTATCGCAACAACGCTCATTGGCAGCGACCATTGGAATTTGGGTGGCAATAAGCCTCCCTAAGGTCCCCGTTCTCTTTGCACTTGACCAGCAGAAGTCTGGTTAGTGCTTTCTCTCCTCTGTCTTTCCATCCTCCTTGATCCACATTTATTTGGTGTGGTGCCAATTTTTGGTGACACACACACACAAAAAAGGGAGAGATGATCCTCTATATCTTACAACTGATTCCATGTGATCCTTTGCCTTTTACATCTGTAGACGTTTCTGTGTGTTCAATTTGTGTCTGTAGTTCGCGTGTGTTAGTCGCCACATTCAAGAGTTTTCCTTTATATTTTGGCAGCTTTCATTATTGTTATCTGTTGCATCTTCTCGGTTATCCCTCTGATTCCAATCTCTCCCATTCTTTTTTGCAAAGTTTTTTGGTATTGTTACTAGCACTCCTCCTATTAGTGGTGTTATCTTATTTTTCCTCATTTTCCAGATCCCTTTAAGTTCTCTGGCCAGTTCCGTGTATTTACTTCGCTTCTCCGTATCCTTCATCTTCACTCTGTGGTCTGCTGGAATGGCAAAATCTACAATCTGCCAGGAATTTTCCTTCTTGTTAACTACTATGATATCCGGTCTTCTTACTTGGATGGGTTTATCCGTTTGTATATTCATGTCCCATAGGATCTTGTGATCATCATTTTCCGATTTGTGTTTGTACCATTTTTCTGAGTGTTCAAGATGCAATTGTCTGTATTATTATTATTATTATTATTATTATTATTATTATTATTATTATTATTATTATTATTATTTGTAGTCAATAATGAGCTAACTTACCAGAGTGTAGCTGCCGGGGCTGAGGAAGCTCTTCTAACTTCCAAGATGAAGGATAACTTTATGGATATTTATACTAATAGAGGAAAGTTCATTTCTTATAAAACCTTCCTCATTTGTGGAGAGTCAGTATCTTCTTTATTACTTGTAGTTAAGAGACCTGAAAAGAAGGTCTGAAAAGGAGCTTGTATTTTTTCCACAATCTCACTTCATGACTGCTATGCACGGTGTTATCTGATATTTTTCAAACATATCATTATTATTATTATTATTATTATTATTATTATTATTATTATTACTATTATTTGTACAAACTATGGATTAAGTAAAGATCTGCAACTTCATGGTTGCCAAGTAAAGATAAGCAACTCCAGACATTTCTATCTAAAGATAAATGATACTTAATGTTTTGTTGTTGTTTTTTTTTTTGGGGGGGGGTCACCGAAAAGTAGACTTTGCGGGTGAGAGAAATAATTAATTACTACAATATCCTATAACCAAAGTACAAATTATTTGCAACGTTGCAAAAGAACTTTCCATGTTAATTAGGGTATGGAATTAGGTTAATTGAAATTAACAGAAATTTGAGTTGCTGCGATTTAATCGTTTTTAAATATATTTTCTCTACTCTATCTATTTTAAAATACATTCTACATACAACATTGCAAATATTACATTCTACATCAGGAAAGCAACTGCATTCCATTTATAGCATTGAAAAAGCTTCAACCAGAACATAACTCCCATACTTACAAAGCAGTTTAAGCGTTGTCTAAATGAGAATTGCTTCCCAACACCCTGGAAAACCTCATCAATATGCCCTGTATTTAAGAATTCAGGTGATCAGTTATCTTCCTCTCAGTAAAGACCAATAAGTCTCCTGTGCGTCACGAAATAGTTGCTGGAATCTGCACAAATACTCTTTGCATGTGTGGTTGCCAATTCATTTTTCACTGTAGCTACCATTTTGCTAATTCCATCTTTCTCCACACAGTGTGTCACTGCAGGAGAGATTTCAATGTAATAATGATTTACATATTCTATCCCATGTTGTAGTGGGAACGATTGTATCCATTATTTAATATTCATTTACTAGACCTTTTTTTTTGTAATGTATGGAACTGGTTGGTTTATTTCACATATTTTTATGGCCAGCCAAAATCAGTTAGCAGGGACAGACATCCTGTGCTATTATAATGTTAATGTTTTGTTTATCACTGACAATAATTCTCTTTGCCAGATCAGGCTGTCTGAAGATATTGGCTTCCTGACTTAAAATGCACCAGACATTGATGCTTTTCCCCTTTCTCTTTTGCAAGACTCAATCATGTTCTGCAAAGCCAAAAACAAAAGCAGCAATTTTCTCCTACGAAACAACCAAACAAAACACCGTGAATAAATATTTGAAGATATAAAGAACTTGGAGCATAAAAACTTTTCCCAAAATGAGTGACGTCAGCATTAAATAACCTGAAAAAAGTTTATACGTTGTAAAAGGAAGCAACCAAACCAAACAGCATGAAAAAATATTTGAAAAACTATATAGAACTTATAACAATACTAAAATGACTGAATTCAGCATTAAATAAACCGAAAAGGGTTGATATGCCATAAAATAAAACAACCAAAAACAGCCAAACCAAACTCTTCGCTGGAACATGCAGGGAATATCAATGATTCAAGTAAGTTTCCCTGCCTTCTGTTTTGTGTGCATGACGTGTAGCAAAATAGTAATGAACAAAGATCTGAGCACATGCTTTTCACTGAGTAAAAATTTGCATTAAACCTATAAAGTATAAACCGGTCTTACATGTCTTGCACTGTTATTTCATTTTCCTTAGAATAGAAACTATGTAATGTACACTCCTTGTCTGATAAAAATCAAACAATTATGACAAGTCTTTTTTGTTTATTTATTAATTGTAATTTTTTATTACTGCAAAAAAGTTGTACAGAATGTGAAGCTATTAACAGATTTATTTGAGTCATGTAGAGAGCAAAATTTAACACCATTAAGCTTGCTGGTGAGTCGAGGGGCAGTTGGTCTCTTGGGTGGTCCTTTTGACACGAATTCAGGAGATTTGCATTGTTGAATCTAACAGAATGATGATGATGATAATGATGGAAGAAAAAGAATCTGTGTTCTTAACAGATAATCAAAATGACCCCCACCTCTCACAAGATGGATAGCTGAAGGATTTAAGTGGAAGCCATAAATATATTTCCCAAGCAGTGAAAAATTGGCATTTATGTTTTAATTGAGAGACCTCCAGAGAATCAAGACAAGTAGATCTGACATCAAGTGGTCAGTTTAGTTGTAATTTACCATGAAGCCCCTTTGGGAAAAGCATTCTAGGACTGATGATAAAAGAAAGACGAAAGAGAAAATGGTTATTTCAAGATAAGGACTGGTTCTCATAAAATTGGACTCTAAAGAAAACTGTTATTGAATGGTCCCTGAAGTGGTTTTGGAGTATATATAAATGAGCCGAGATAGATCTGAGTGAACATGACAGCTGATAGTGAAGCCATAAAAATTGCCATCCATGGGGCATGGATATTTATTGCTTTTACTGACCTGCCTAATTCAAATGAGGAGAAGAGGAGGGGGGCTGTTAAAACCAAAAACCTTTTTTCTCTTCAATAATTTTAAAGGTTGTTTTTTGTTTCCTTTTTTTCTTCTGCATCAGGGCGTTCAGAGCTTGGTGGGAAGTGGCACGTTACTGGACCCAGTGAAAGGGTCTCCGATTGGCTGTTGACCATTTGGGACCTGTATCAAAAAGGCGGAGTTACAGCCAACCGATTCCAATATAACTAAGACATCGGAAGCAGAAAACACACACACTGCCACACGTCTTCGGCGACCCGTTTCTCCCTGGTTGAGACGTGCCTTTGTTTTCTTTTCTAAGTTGATCTTTTTCTCAAATGTAAACTTTTCATTTGACTTAGAAAATTGCAACTTAAGGCATATCTATTTTCTTCAGGCCTTAGAAGAAAATATCTAGTTATAGTGATAGACATTCCCACTGCATATTCAATCTTTCCTAGTGAGAATATTTCCCACATGTGTCTCCTCTCCTGCAGGCTTGTAGTTCTCTGACATATTTAACTGTCTAAGACCTCGGCAGATTTCTTGGATTTACTTGAAGTAGATTTCTCTCTGCAAGATGCAAATCCGTTAGGTAATTTAGACAAAATCACTTCAACAGTATAAACTTTGTCAGGTAACTTAGACGAGTTCACTTCAACATTTTACGTCCTGTTTAGATGAAGAGAAGATTGCACGTCAACACATTTCCAGTGTCAAGCTCCAACTGACAACTTCAGCTTGAATTTTATCACAAAACGTGGGAATGCGCAGTTCAACTAATCAACAGGCAGAAATGAGTCGCATGACTAACAACATCAGTAGCTGTGAAACAAACTCAAGAGAAAGGAAGAAGAGGAAAAAAAGGAGAAGAAATATATTCCAAAAAGAAATTCTACAAAGTTTATGAAAATGCAATGCACTTCTACATATTAATATGTAATAAAAACCATTGCACAAAAGAAATAATAAAAAAATTTTCATTCATTTGCGGAGGTTATCAAAAGAGGTGGAAAGTACTCGAAATCTGGGGAGACTTGTTGTCATCCAAATACACATCAAGAATGTTGGAGGTTACATCGACTGAAATATTGTGAAAATGAAACTCAAGATGAGAACAGTAATACGAAAAATCCAAATAATACAATTAACTAATCCTCATCTCAAAAGTTCAGACACATAATCCTTTTTTATAATCACAAAAGGATTTATTCAATTGCCTGCAGCATTTAGTATAGATGAAAGAAAGGTGGATAGTGTCCAAGTGAAGAAAAGAAATATATTGGAAGTTTTTCGGGCAGACGAAGACCTGTCTGCAGACAAAGATAGCTGAGGCTTAAGCATCCAGTGGACAGAGACAGGAGAAAAAGGGAAGATCTTTCCTCGTGTCTTTCAGGATTTTCTCTGCCGACTGACCAAAGGAGCTGAAGTAATTCTTCAGATTATAGATAAAATCAATGTGCCCTGCAAACTGATTGCGTAGTGGATGACCAAATCACCTAACAGAGACATTTCTCCGTTTGAGAAAATAAGTTTGTTTTTTTATGACTGCTACAGACTCTGTCTCAATTGCAGAAGCCTATATAGGTTTGCAGAACTAGGCAGAAATTCAATCAAGTGTCTGGGTTGTTTAAAAAGAAACAGAAAACCTTTACAACTGGTCACAAAGGGCCCTTTCAAGAATTAATAGAAAAATTTTCAATGTTATACTGAACATTGGAAAGAATGAACAAAAGCATTTTGTCAACGTAATGTGACTCTTTATAAATGTGTCTTTTTTTAAACTTTGCTTGTTCTTCTGTTTCAGAACTAGTGTTTTCCTTTTCTTCACTACTAGGGTTTACATATTTGTTCCTGTTAGTGTTGGGACAAATCCAATATTTTCTCGGATTTTGATAAAATTAATGATTCAAATACACTTACCAATTCCAACTCTGAGTGTGAAATCGCCTAATTAGTTCATTTGTGGAGGTAGTGAAGAGTCCTCATATCTATCTATCTATCTATCTATCTATCTATCTATCTATCTAAAAGAGAACTTGTGTCTGTGACTATATAAGTTCGTTTCCTATAGACTCCGAAACGGCTGGGCCGATTTTTATGAAATTTAACTCAAATATGCTTTATGTATCTGGCAGTGTTCTTAGATAAGTTTTGTACTGAAATGTCTTTGATAAGTATCGATAATAAAAAAAAAACATGAAAGAAGAAACAGGCGATTTTGACTAAACTTAACACCTTATAGAGGTTAACATCACAAGTGCATTTGAGAAGTTTTATTAGCAAACAAACAGAAAGGTCAGACGGTCAGACATATGAGATTAACAGTAAGTTCTTTGATATGACAGAGGCGCGTTCAAAATTAAATGAATGCTTCTGTTTAGAGCACAATTGAAGCATGATGCTTGACTTTTACATTTTAAACTTTAATCCAAGCTATTATATATAAAAAATAATTTTATAAAATGAACAATAGATTCTCTACAGTACAATGTAGACTACAATATATTGTGAACTAAGTCACTGCAGAGAGGCATAAGAAGCTTCCTTTCAGTGTACCATAGTGGATCCCCAACTAGAGAAGGCTATCAATTGATTTGATTGAAAAATGGTCGATTTCACCGATTTTGATGACAATAAAAATATGCGAATGTGAAAATCCCTTGATCATTATTCCAGACAACGTCGGGTCTTCCTGCTAGTCCACTTTTAAATGTAAATATAATTTTCTTTTTGATTTGACAAACTTCTTAATGGTTTCACTCTAGGTATTGTATTTAACATTTTGCTACACTTAGTGTGACATTTTCATTTATATTTTTCACTTATGCCATTTTTGCCTATTTATTCATTCACTGGCAGGACCTGTGGAAATTCCACAAGGGACTAATTCATATGTAATACATTGATGTTGGCATTCTGTAGATGTTTAGTGTAAATGGAGACGCTCTGATGTTATTGTAGCTTTTTTGTTAAAACTGCAAAAAGTATTTATCTAACTTAGCACAAATGCCCGGCAAAGCCCAGTCGTAAAGTACGCTTAAATATGATGTTTTAATTCTTGCAGATTTCGTATATATTATTATAGAGTTAATGTTCTGTCGATTTTTATGTATTATAATGTTGCGATTTCAAAAATAAAAAAGTATATATCTATATGACTTGGGTGCATTAGCTTGAATCGAAACTGAAATAAAATTTAATGAAAAAAAAAAATATATATATATATATATATATATATATATATATATATATATATATATAACTTCAGTTCCTTCAGCCATAAATGGAGCTGAAAACAAAACTTATGAAGAATGCTTGATAAAATTATTTACAAAAAAAATAGATTACTGGAGTGCCATCAGTTATAATCGAAATCAAAACCAAAACCAAAACTTATGAAGAATTCTTGATAAAATTATTTATAAACAACATAGATAACTTAAGTGCCATCAGCTATAATCGAAACCGAAACCAAAACTTCTGAAGAATTCTTGGTAAAATTATTTATAACAAGAAATGGAAGTACATAACAATTAAACGACCCGGATGTAAGTGTGACACAGAAAATAACACACATGCTATCCTATTAATATATAGATGATATTTTTTACTAAAGCTATTTTACCGGGTCATTTTTCACTGCCATTTTTACCTACATTCATTAATATTAACTATAAATTTTTGTTTTACTGGTAGATTTAAAATCAATAAATATTTATCGTTTTATCATCAATACCAACAATCGAAAATGAAGTTTAAAATAAAAATTAAATTTTTTTTTTAGCGCTTTTGTAATTAGGAATTAGGTTCAAACTTTTCCAATTCCAATACCTCAAAAAATTCTGATTATCATCCCAACACTAGTTGCTATATGTTTCCTTTCATAATTTTTAAGCATGTGAGTTGTCCCCCTTTTTTCTCCTTTTGTTTCTCACAATACCCATGATTTGTTTTAGACTTAGCAACCATTTTAAAGTGGAAGTGATATTAGAGCAGAGATATCGCCCGTGGATATATATTTTCAGTGCCAACATGATGACAATTACAGCTTGTCATCCCATACTACCCACATGGGAAATTCAGAACAAAACGCTAGCATGATTTCCAAATCACAGTCTTCTGTCTTGTGGTGACTTAACCTTAACCCGAATCTTACTAACAGTAAAAAGCAAAAAACACTTTTTCTTTCTCTGCTTCATTGGAATTTGCTTTCCTTCACACTTCTCAAAGCAAGGAAATTTTCACAGAAACGTGTAAATTCTAAGTATTTTCAACCAATGATAATCTTCACAAACCTCAAAAAGTAACACATACATGCGAAAATAGTAAACTGACACAAAGTTAGAAACTCTTATAAAACAAACATCCAAAATCTAAAAGCACATAGAATTTTAAAGCCAGTCGCAGTAGTGAAGGATTTTAGAATGTCTACTCAACACTCCCTCTGCCCTTTGGTCGGAAGAAGCAGAAAGGACTTAATAACTCACATGCCAGCCTTTATTAATTCGTGCACATCTATATATGTACTAACAATTGCAATATAAACTTATGTATTTGGGCCGAGGGAGATAAGTCACAATAGAAAAGAACTCAATGACTCACATACCAGCTGTCTTCATCTCATGCACACATTTATACACACTATTGAAATTCAAACAAACAAAGACGAATTACTACTTACAGCTATACATGTAGTAGCAATTACAAGGTAAACCCATGCACACACATATACAATGCCATGATGCTAAATACTCACATACGTATATTCACATAATGAACATTTTGACTTGCACCTACTAACTCAACTTTCTCTACCAAACATGTTTCTACTATAAACCTTTTCTATTATTGAAAGTAACTTTTTATATTCTCTTGTAAAAAATGTTTTGTTATAGATTTCCTTTTTCTCCATTTTTCGTTGATGTATTTTAGGTCACAAGTGCTACCGGCTAACCTTTCTATTCTTCCAATGTTTCATGTATTTTCATTTTTATATGCAGACCCATATATATCCTTTATTTTACCACTTCGCTGAAGTATAACTATTAAACCCAATTAATATTAAATGGTGGTGACGATAGAGTCTTTGAGTATTGCTAAGAAAGACTCTATCATCATCCAATATGGCCTTACTAAAACCAGCAGCCACACTACACATTGTCCCCTTTTTACTTCTTTTGTTTGTCACAATACCATGATTTGTTTTAGACTTGGTAATTATTTTAAAGTGGGAGTGATATTAGAGCAGAGATATCTCCCTTCAATATATTTTTCCAATGCCACCATGAGATGAAACTTTCAATTTGTAATCCCATTCTACCCACATGGAAAATTTAGAACAAACCTTAATTTTCTACCATGATTTCAAATCACACGGGCTTCTGTACGACCTACTCTCCATTTGAAGATGACCTTTAAAAAATCTTACCATTAAATATCGTTCTAATAGAATCAATCACTCTTCAGCCCTTGTCCAAAAAACTTAAACGGTTTCATACATTGGTGCCAGAGAGATTTCAATATAAGGACAATTTTAATATTCCATGCTATCATAGATAGATTTCATTTTTTTTTTTTTCCTATCATCACCTTCATTGTTATTGTAATGGAAGTGATGGCATTCTTTGCTTAGTACACATTTGTTTGTTTTTTATTTGTGCACAGCTTACATATTACACCTCTCTTAACATTCTTTTTTATGTTTGTCTATGATAGATCTTGAATAAATTAAATGTCAATGTATTCAACCGTTTCTTTTCTATTATCCTTTGTTAACGTTGTTTGGTTCTCTTCCACTGCAAGAACTGTGACGCCAAGGTCAGAAAGTGGGATTGAGAAGTCAGCGCCCCCGAGAAGGGGCACTCTGACCTGCAAAAAATGCCTAGGTAGCCCCTTAAGCATTCCTTAGTGACAGCGCCCCAGGCGATTAGCAATAAACTAACCAATTCTCAAAGAGAGAAGGCAATGCCTGGGAGGGTGTGTTGTATATATACATGCGTTTGTGACGTATTTGTGCTGCAGAAGGGTTCTATATATGTGTATACTGTTTGCATCATGATGTGCTGAAGGTGTGCGTGGCACTAATAAATATCTGTTGCGTTCTTATCATAATGGACCATATGTATGTATCTATGTATGTATCTATGTATGTATCGATGTATGTATCTATGTATGTATCTATGTATGTATCGATGTATGTATCTATGTATGTATCGATGTATGTATCTATGTATGTATCGATGTATGTATCTATGTATGTATCGATGTATGTATCTATGTATGTATCTATGTATGTATCGATGTATGTATCTATGTATGTATCTATGTATGTATCTATGTATGTATCTATGTATGTATGTATCTATGTATGTATCGATGTATGTATCTATGTATGTATCGATGTATGTATCGATGTATGTATCTATGTATGTATCTATGTATGTATCTATGTATGTATCGATGTATGTATCGATGTATGTATCTATGTATGTATCGATGTATGTATCTATGTACGTATCTATGTATGTATCGATGTATGTATCTATGTATGTATCTATGTATGTATCTATGTATGTATCGATGTATGTATCTATGTATGTATCTATGTATGTATCGATGTATGTATCTATGTATGTATCTATGTATGTATCGATGTATGTATCGATGTATGTATCGATGTATGTATCTATGTATGTATCTATGTATGTATCTATGTACGTATCTATGTATGTATCGATGTATGTATCGATGTATGTATCGATGTATGTATCTATGTATGTATCTATGTATGTCCTATTTGTGGTCTATAATGGACTGTTGTCCTCAGATCTTTAATGTCTATTTTAGCGGCCCATGATTCATCTAGGTGTTGATGCGTGCTTGCATGTCAGAACATATAATACACATAACATATACATGATACCTGTTTCTGCTATTTTTTCTTTTGAGAGTTTCGTTAACCATCCTTGAGGGAGCTGGAATCTGTTTAAAGGTCCACTATAAGGCAGGACCCAGGACGATGTGAGATTTTATATATTTTATTCACTCCCAGGTATTTGTCATAGTAGAAGAGAGTGATCGATGACCTTTGGCTTGGGGGGGGTCTTCTGTCTCCCTTCTGAGGCCCCCTCTCCCTCATGGAGAGACCCGTTTTTAGCCCACCTGTCTTCCTCTGTGTCTCCAATCCAATTACTTCTATGCTTGCACAAACTGGAACATGATATGTGACACATCACTTCCAGTCCTTGTTTGGACAATTTCCAGTGTAAACTGACCGGTCATAGAGTTTGACAACCTGTCAAAACATGACAATTCAAATCTCTGCTGTCCACTCATCGCTAGATAGATAGATAGATAGATAGATAGATAGATAGATAGATAGATAGATAGATAATTAAGGAGATGGGTAGACAGATAAACCGATAATTTACTGCTTCTGTCAGGCTATTCTCCAATTGATTTTGGGAGTCCATTTGTTGAAATTTGCAAATAGAATCTCACTGTGGTATCATGGAAAACAAAATCTTATCAGACGGAATAACATTTGGACATTATTTTGAATGTGATTTAAACAAAGAGTACAAATCCGAATCGCGTATTTCTCAGTTCCAGTAAAAATGCTTTGGCCTGTCAACACTGTTGGACAAATCTGATATATGGATATAGTTCCAGAATGATCTTTGCCATAACGATATATGGCCATCTGTATTGGATCAACCCCCAATTTGGGGAAAATTGTTCCCACACAGTATTTAAGGAGAGCACGTAATAAAAATAACTCAACAATTATGGATTTATAATAATAATACAGTTTGGAAAACATATCTGGACCTTATTCTACGCTCAAATTGCTGAAATGATTAAAATGTGATTCATCAAGATTCATACTCCCTTTTTTCTTCAGTCTAGGACTTTCAATCCTTATTTATTTCGAAACTTTACTCAAGGATGATATACCAATCCACCAGCATCTTAATTGAACTTTTCAGCTTTCTACTAAAAGAAAACACCTAACTACAAACTTTTAGCAAGCCGCAGGTGGAGGAATAGAAATTACGAGTGGCCACTTAACAAATCTGGAAGCCTGAAAAACTTGCAATCATTTTGTAATTACAGACACATAAACAACGCAGTGTTTAAGGTGAGTAATTCTAATTGCAAATTCTTGAGTTTTCACGATTCTTTTAGCTGTGCAGAATACAAATTCAACATCTTAGCTCTTTCTGATACATGTATTGAGCATTTGTTGATAAACCTACGATCTTGGCTATCCCAACACATGGTCATTCTGACAACTGAACATAGGATCAGTGATACATTTTTTTGTTGCATGGCCAAAAAGTGGGATTATTTCATGTTAAATTTATATACAAACTCTAAATTTTAGAATAATTGGAAGTTTTGATTATTTTTTAAGTTTTTCAAGGTGTTCTGGCATAATCGCCTAAAAAGTAAATTTATTTTTAAGAGAGGAGGTAATTCAATGGAGAGTGCTAATCTACAAATTTACATAAATTTGAATTATTTTAGGACCATTAGTAACATCTCAGAAAAAATAATTGCTTTTATTCAAGGTAAAAGAGATATTTCTACAGAACCTATAGTATAATTGAGCTATAAATTTGTCTTTTTTGTACTTATTTAGATTGACACTTATGGCAGCAATTAAAAGTAAAGAAAATATAGAAAGTCTGTATGATGTGTGTACCAGTCACAGAACGAAGATGAAATATACCAAAAATCACATAATTTGATTGAGTAATTTTTTGTGTTTTGTTTGTTTGTTTTTGTTTTTTGTTTTTTTCATTCAAGAAAATCAAATTTTAATCCATGTCAATACTGGGGGAAGGAGCGTCCATGGAAGAATCAAGGGCAGACAACCGACTTTCATTTCAAATTGTTTTTGCCGTTTTTGTTCTGGGATACTGTCGGAAAGACAATCAAAACGTACGATTTAAAACCAAACAATAATTTATTAACATAAAGAGTATATTTTCTTTTTTTTTCTTTTTCAGAACAAAAGTTTTTGGGTTTTTTTACATCCACAGAGGTACGAGAAATTTGTCAAAAAGCAAATATATAACAAATAAATGTTATCAAAGGTGTACAAGCCCTTTCTAGTCTCGCACAAAAACACGCGTTCACATCTCAAGCCATTTTTCTTGTCATACACATACGCATCCACATACACACACGTAGATATATTCACATTTGCGAACATACACTCACATTCACACACACATGCTAACGTACACACACATACGCACACATGGGAAACGTCACTTCTCCTTTAAGGGAAATCCACACATGCGCAAAAGACCACCGGAAACAACTATAAAAGCAGGAAACGTAAGCTGCTTCCCTCTTTTCGACTTAGCTCCTGAGCTGAGCGGTCAACAGACCATTTGCTCCCTTTCGGGGCACGCACGCCTGCACGCGTCACGTCCCCTGCTACTATGTGTGGGGACAAGAGTCAACAGACAGTACATACACCTTACACGCTTTCTATCTCCATGAACTGGATTGACTTTCACTCTCTCTCTACCTCTCCAACAATAGACTTTCCCTCTCACCAGCTAACAGCGAGAGACGCACACTAAACTGGATTGACTTTCTCACTCTCTCTCTCTCTCTCTCTCTCTCTCTCTCTCTCTCTCTCTCTCTCTCTCTCAACAACAATAGACTTTCCTTCTCACCAGTTAACAGCAAGAGACGCACGCCAAACTAAACATCTGCTGTACCCTTTTCTTTCATTTGTTTCTTCATGAAATAAATCCTAGTTCGTTTAATTCAATAAACGCATTGTTCGTTTCTTCCTCAAAACAATTCATTTTTCCTATTTCTTAACGACTGGGGGATATGTATAACATATCCACCACACCACAACAAAGGCAAGAAAAGTTATTTTTCTAACCAACTGATAGAAATTTGACAATTACATCATGCCTCTGATTGTATTGTTTTAGACCAATCAGATTGACCAATTTTATTCTCTGCAAAGTGTTGCGCTTTCGCGGGTTTTTGTATTTTGTGTGTTTGCTTCTCAGTTTCAGCGAAGGACCCAAACGGGGTCGATGGGCAGAATCCGCTCCAGTTACATCAAGCAGTCAAAACCGAGAAGAAGAAGGAGGTTTTACCCCCTCCCCCCTGCGCAGGAGGCATGAAGCCTCTTTCATTTCTCTGAGACATTTTATCTTATGCCTAAATAATTAGACACATTACCATAAGTCTGCTAGAGACTTTGAGACAATTTATTCCATGCCTAAATATAGACACATCTTCATCAAGTCTGTTAGAGACTTTCATTCGTATAAATTATGACACTAACATTTTCATGTACTTCCGCACTATGCAGTCAGTGCGAATATTGGATCCTTTACATCAGAAGGTATCTTATCGACCCCTTCGATGGCTGCAAACTCTTATCTTTGAAGACAGAATGAACCTGCTTCCATTTCCTGTTGAAGATGAAACAGCTCTGTTTACATTCCTTTTTTGCAACTAAAGATCAATAAAATGTGTATTGAATTTTAAAGGTAGGCCTTTGTTGTGATTGTCTTATTTTGCCATTGTTCAAGGAGCAAAAAACGGTTATAAAGATTTCTTACAATACTACCAATAAATCACGGTAACATCTACTAAGTTTCTACCACTATTTTACTTTAATTTTAGCTCGTTCTCAAAACTTCAAAGACGTAACGAGACCTTGCCGCCATTTTTTCTTCTTTGCACCTAGCACTTATACTACTTGTTTTTCGAGCCGAATAAACATTTTACATTGAATTACATTAAATAAAAACACTAAAAACTTAATCAGTTAGGTAGAAAAGTAACTTAATATTGCCTTGGTTAACATTTATTTATTATATATTTGTTTTTTGTTTTTTATAAGTTTTTCGTACCTCTGTGAATCGTAAAACAGCCCCAAATTTTCAAATAATGAAAATATTACTTTTGTAGGATCATTTTAAATAAGTTAAAATGAAAATTTGAAGAATATAAAAATGGCTCCGGCCTTCACTTATCGGTAAAAAATACGGCAATTTCTTTTTTTCGAAAATAAAAAGAACTACTTGATCAATTTTTGTGATTTTTAGAATATACTATTTTTATTCCGTGACAAGTAGGTATGCGATAAAAGTTTTGGTGCTAGTGCAGTGTCAGTGAGTGCACTTATTGATTCGCGCTATTTTTTAAATAGTATTTTCAAGTTTCATTAAAGTATATGTTTTTTATTAAATTAAATACAGAATAGGTATAAAACACCCTTCCATCCCCATGTTAAGAATGGCTTTCTAAATAATAAAGTTATTATTACAACGTGGATCAATAAGTGCACTTGCCTTCTTGCACTAGTACCAAAGATTTTATTCGTTTTTGTTTATCGCCATATGAGCGGCGCTCATAATGAGCGCCAATCTGAATAAGCAAAGGTTTGTTTGTTTGCTTTTTTTTGTTTTTTGTTTTTTTTAATCTGCTCAGTGTTTCAACCCAGTTTTCTTTGTTCTTTTCTTGTTTTACAAATGATATCCGCGATTTATTTCTTGCCGGTTGCTAAGATAAACACGGGGGCGGGGGGTTATAACTGGTTCGGCCGGTGGGTCCGACCGAACACACCGGCTTCTTCTTTGTGTGATAAGATTTAAAAAAAAAAAAAAAAAAACATTTCGTGTTGCTTCCTCAAGCAGATCACGTAAAAAAAAGTGCTGCGTTGCAAGGAAGAGAGGAAAGATACAAGAAAAGTTTTCACTCCAATTAATAGCATGAAGTGTTAAGTTTTTTTGAGATTTCTTTTCACTTTTTTTTACATGGAAATCGCTGATTTTGCAATAATTTTATTTTAGTGGTAAGTTCGTACGCAATATAAATAATTCAAAATTTTTGGTTTACATAAATTACAAAATAATCAGAATTTTTTTTTTTTTTTTTTTTACTCCTTATAATTTATTTTATTTTGTATATTTAAGGGATTTTCTGAATACGGAATACGAAACCTGTGGCTGAACTTTAACGACTAAACTCTGCACTAAACATGGTGTCTAAAAGCCAGTAAGTTTTTGTTATTTATTTCATTCTTAAATTACCTGAAACCGGCGACTCGTTTGATGGATTAGAAGCTGTCCACTCTGTCAACATTGGATTATTTATCTGGGTACGTGAAGTATTTACTTTATTAAAATGACCTTATCTGTCCATTGTATCTACTTGACGAAGTGCGATTGTCTCGTGTCGTGTTGTACATGTGTCTTTTTGTTGGTTAAAAGATGATTCAGTTGATGATCGTCTGCCTTCTTTTTTTTTTTTAATCTCTTGTTTATTTGTCTCTCAGAGCATCTGTTGTTTTTAATCAATAGTCAACTTAAAAATAATCATATATTTATAAATATATAAGTAATAGTGTCATTCGGTGCTATAGAGAAATAAGAAGTGCTCAATTACTCGTGTAAGCGAATATATTTATTTCATGTCGCATGAAATGTTATGAGAGATATGATATTTGATGTATTCAGTATTTACTTTGTGCTCAAGTGAGTAGAAAGCTAGATAGTAATTTATGAAAATATATGGAAATTAAGCTAAACGGATTTTTAAGCGTTTCATCGCCGTAAGAAATATATATATATATATATATATATATATATATATATTAAATTGTGATTCAATGAATTTCAAAAAACTCTCATTGAAATGAAATGAAGAGGAGACAAAGTCAAATAAAAACATATATATATATATATATATATATATATATATATTCATCTATTGGTACTTTCAGTTTCGCGAAACGCTGGAAATTCAATCCGCTGGGTAAAAAATGTCAAATGTGACCGATTCATTAGCCGATGTAATGATAGTGCCGTTATATCAGCTGATTAAACTAGTTAAATTTGGTATCTTTAACCTTGCGGGCTGAGTTTCCAGTGTTTTCCGCCAAACTGAATGTACCGATGGATGATCAAAATAATGTTTACCGTACATGAATAAATGTGTAATTCGGTACTTATGCAGAATACAGACCATGCTGAAATAATAGCGTTATTATTCAGAAACCCATCTTAACAGTACTTTCATCTAACAATTTGATAAACAAACTATACCGTAAAAATTAAATTGAAAATCCTCAATCCGGAGTGTGTGAGGAGCTGAATTTTTCCTACATTAAAAAACAACCTTATGCCTAACTTTGCCCTCTTGAAGATGTGGGACAAATAAATAGGAATATGAAATTATTTCATAAAATTATAAATATGGTATCGGATTTTTTAATCTAAAAATAAGTATGACAATCAATTAATTATATGATACTTTTATTAAATCTCGGCATAGATCGTTCTTGTGTTTGTAGATTTAAAACACGATTGTTTTTTATTATTATTATTATTATTATTATTATTATTATTGCACTATTGCAGTGAGTTGAATTTGGGGGGGGTCTTCAACATTCAGATTACTTCGAAGAAACTATCTATTTTCGTTAGAATTTATCTATTCGCTATAAAATTTACATAAAAAATTAGCCACAAGCGCAATAAATTTCAAGGCAAGATAGAGGTTAAACTAAGTACTTTCACCATAATACCGCATTTGCTCTAACGTTTGACCACTTAGAAAAACACCAGCGTTTTTTTTTTTAGTTGAAATATATTATTTTTATGTTAACATTATTTGTTAACTGCGCCATGCATGCAGGTAGAATCGTGACAGATCATTTTAATATGTGCGTATATGGGGACGGGTGGGGGGTATTGCTATGCAAAATAATTTAAAACAATACTGTCTCTTTGGCATCGCTCTCTTCCACCTTATTTGTCAAGCACTAGAAGTGACATGACCAAATATGGGCATAGCTACTACATTTTAGGTAATTTTATAGAATCACGCCCGCCTCTAATTGTTTTCATTTTTTTTTTTTTTTTTTTTTTCGGTAAGTGATTACATGTGAACACCCTTGAAAACTTGACGAAAATAAAGACCCTCCTTTAATCCTATCACTACCCCTAAGTTCGGGTAATCGGTTTAAAGACGGGAGTGAATCTATAAATTGCCTCTTTTTATATAGCAGAGGAAGGTGTGAATCTGGTGTTATCACTAAATTAATTTTCACACACACACACACACACACAAATATTTGTTTCGCCATCTGCACAATCCCTCTCTATATAAAGTAAGCTATGTCGATTTCGTGTATCCACATAAAATGTTAAACAGATGTAATATTTTATGCATCGTTTGCAGTATTTACTGAACAGTGCCTACTGCCTAAAATATGTTTTTCTTTCTAAATTCTTTAGTTTCTGTTGACTTCCTGCTAATTTCCTAGGTCGGAGGCGTCAAAACAACGCTATCTCTTTTCGGAACCTCAGCTGATTTTTTAATAAAATTAGATTACCAGATTCAAATGTTTCTAACTGTTCTTCCTTCTTTCTTTTTTTTTTTCTTTCCCCACATTTTTTTCTGACCCCCTTTTTTTCTCTCCCTTCTTTTTTCTTCTCCCCTCTCTCTTCTTGTCACTCCTCTCTCCTATTTCTTCCTCTCCTAGACACACGTACGTCCACTTTTATTATATAGATATTAAATGAGATTTTTTTTTTTTTTTTTCAAATTAAAAAGAATTGTGACATCAAAAGAATAGTGTCCGTGATAAGTGAACACAACTTGATTATTTTTTGTAGCGGGTAAGGGGGTGACATTAAAACTTATGTAGCAAAATAACCCCCTTTCTAAAAATTGAACAACAAATTTAAAAACAAAGATTTTTTTTATTATAATTTTAGGATTTAGTGCTTAATGCAACATTATTATTATTTATGCACTAGAATTCTCTCGATAGCCATTACCAATGATCGCTCACTGGTAAAAACAAGTACTCTTCCCTTAAATCTGAGTGACAAGTTTTCCTAAATTTTCAGTACGCTCTGTTTTTCTAGTTTATCTTGCCTTTTTTTTCTTTTTTTTTTTTTTGCTTCATATGTGGACTATGTTTTGGGGTTGTTTTTGTTTTTATTACTAATGTAGTCACGACTTATCAAAGTCTAAAAGCCACTCGAGGATAACGATTAATGAGTGTCAGGTTATTTCGGCTCCTATTCTCATCTTCAGTGTTATTTTCACATTGCGGCTGATGTAACCTCTGATCTTCAAGTAGTATGACATAACGGATAAAGTAACGGATGAAGATTAAAGGTTCAATCCTCAGTGTGGGTGATACTAAGAATACAACTGCAAGCTAAAACTTCTACCTGGTCACAGCTGATGGAACGAATACTTGCTATCCCTGTGATTTATTTTTTTATTTTTTTTTTTTCTCATGGAAATCGCTCCAGACAAGGTATGAAGCCACTTAATGTAAGGAGCTAACAAGAACAAAAGATGATTATTGCAAAGATAGATGTGTATTGACCTTAGTTTTGAAAAGACCAAGGTTGTAGGTAGGAGGAAACAGTCAGCAGAAAGAGTTTCAAAAGCTTGCAGTGTTTAGGAAAAAGTTACTGAAATAGGAAGCTGTATTATGAGGTAGTAAAACGGCGAATTGTTGGATACCATTAGTCAAACAAGCTGGAACAAAGGAAACGGAAAATAGATCAGACAATTTTGAAGAATTGTTACCATAATAGTATTTATCTTCTATTATATAATAGGCAAAATGTGTGTGTCTGTGTCAGTGTGTGTTTGTATGTATGCCAAATATTTTTGACACCTGCAACAAGCACTGACAAAATTGGTATTGTTAGAAAGATCAATCTCTTGGACAACAAATGTCCAAAAATTAGCCAAAAACATTTATTCTTTGACCGTCAACTTTTTGCAAGTTATTCATGCCTAGCGATCTCAAGCGATGTTTAAAACATGTTATGTCGACTGTTCTTGACATCACAAGTCATGTGGGCGAGACAGCTAGCGCATTTGCTTTTTTCACCTCCTTTTCTTCTTAGCATTACAGGTTCGAGCCTGGCTGCTGCGGCTAACTTTTTTTTTTTTTTTTTCGCAAGCAATCCTCGCTGTTATTTTCGTTGAAACAATTCATTTATTTATTTTTTTAGGGCTGGGGGTTGGTTGCTCAATAGTTTCAGTATACCACCTCTTTATACCCAGGCAACGCTGAGTACCCCCACTAGTATATATAAAAAAAAAAAAAAAAAAAGACTAAGACAGACAACATCACGTCTGTAAGAGAAATTAAAGAAAGGTTTTTTTTTTTTTTTTTTTAATTCCGTACAGATTCCCAAATTCAACAAGATACACCTGAAGGTTAGAGGTTAGATTGGCTGAAACATTGTAAAAATAAAATTCAAGATGGCAACAGTAGCCTGAAAAATACCAATAAAACAAAATGAGTCTGCTTCGGACTGACCATCTAAAAATATTCAATTATAAGATAAGCAAAATGCAATTTTTGTGATTATTATTTAATTATGCAAACAATTTAACACAATATCGGATTGTTTATTTCCTGCATGTCGATGTGTTTGCTCAGGGAATTTATGAGAGAAACAATCAGGATCAACAGAGTTAATCCGCTTGTTGAACAGATTAAAATAACTCTTTGAGATTAGCATGGATTAGTATTTTCTTTTTTTTTATACAATTCATGCGAAATGCTTCCTTCTTTCTTTTTTTCTGTCTATTGTCAAATGGAATAAGTCTCTCTCTCTCTCTCTAATATATGTATATATATATATATATATACACACACACATGGGTTGATTGAACTGAGCAAGTATGTGAAGAATTTTAACTATCTTGGTAGTAAAGTTAATCCAAGTAGAATTTTGGATGAGGAAATTGTCCTATTGACAATTTCCTCATTGCAAAAGCGTCTAGCGTATTTGCCAAACTACATCACCATCTTTGGAATGATGGGTATTCATCTTGAGACCAAAATCCAAGTGTACAAAGCTGTCGTCCTCACTTCTCTTCTGTATGGATTGAAGTCCTGGACCCTGTATCGTAGACGGATACAGCAGCTAGATGTTTTTCACAATGGACGTCTCTGAGTAATCTGTGGATTAACCCAGGAGGACAGAAGATCCAATGCTGATCTTCTAATGATCTGTAATATTGATGCAATTGAGTTTCCTCATGAGGGCAAAGTTACGATGGGTTGGTAACGTTGTACAGATGCAAGACGATAGAATTCCAAAGATTCTCATGCACAATCAGCTTGAAGGTGGTCAGTGGAATATTGGCCGACCATTGCTCAGGCTTAAGGATAAGCTGAAAAGTAATCTTACAGCTGCAAATGTTGTGCACACTGATTGGAGGAGTGCAATTTACACTGGAATCAAGAATTTCTCTGCATTCAACATCCTCAAGCTGCGAGAAACAAGAGAAAGAAACAGAGCTTCCAAGGGTGTCGGATCAACGTGTCCACAGTCTTGACCAGTCTGTGGTTTTTGTTCCATTTCATTAGTTGGTCTTAAATGTCACTCTAAATTTAAACATAAGGTTTATTAAATGGTCGCCGGAACCTTATGCATCGAAATAGACAGGAAAGTCCATCATATATATTATATAAAAGTCACTTTGTGTGTGTGTGTGTCTATGTGTCTGTGTGAGAGAGAGTTACGAAATGGCTGAGCCTATCTTTTGCAAATTTCGTACAAAGGTAATTTATGTGTCTGGCAGTGTTCTTAGATGTTTTGTACAGAAATTCATCTGATAAGTATCAAAAATTGAAAAAATTTGATCTTAAAAATAGTCTTATAGATAAAAAAGAATTTTTATAGGGGAATATTTTACATTACATTGGCCAAGAGAAATAATAAAATTTCAGCAAATAATTTCTTTTTATAAAAAAAAAAAAACAACATTTATTGTAATCTAGAGATATAGCTCAGTGGGAGAGCATTCGACTACAGATCGAATAATCCCCTGTTCAAGCCAGGGTGTACCTCCTTTTATTTTAATTTTTCTTATTAATGAGTCCAGTTTATGATGAAAGCGGTATCATTGTAAAATCGCCGCGAATCATTTTTTGTCTGCAAATTTAAAAAGTAAACATTAATCAGAAGTGACTTTTCCAGGGCATTCATCGTCAAGCCCAAATATCAGCTGACGTCCTATTGTAAACACATACAAATGGAATTTGATGAACATTATCAATATATTTTTTTTTTTTTACTAATTAGTCCACTGGGCAAATTATTCTTCATAATATATAATAATTAATAGAGGATTGGTCCAATAATAATACATACGCAATCTGCATAGATTAAGATATTATGTTTAAGTGTATTGTATAACTAGGCAACCACAGGCAGCTAGCTTGTATGTGTGTGTGTGTGTGTGTATATATATATATATATATATATATATATATGTGTGTGTGTATATATGTATATCTTCTTCTTGGCTTGACTTCACAAACTAAGATCCTATGAACGGGGCTGTCCACGTTGACTGCAGGCACACTTGTGGCTGAGAAGCCTAGTGCAAGACAAGCAGGTTTGGTTGTAGCGGCTGCAGTCAAGTCACATCAGGTACGGCTGCTGAGGCTTCCTGGATCTTCCTCCTGCAGCGTTTCTCCCATAGATTCTCTGTGCGGGAGACCTCAAAGAAGGTGGCAGCCTAGTGGACAGTGCATTGCCAGATGTCACAATCAGCAACGAAAGTAGACCACTGGTGGTCAATGTGGCGATCACTGAGGGACTTCTTCAGAGAGTCTTTATATCTCTGAATATATATATATACAGTTGTGCCCGATATTATTCATACCCCTCCTTGAAAATTGAGTTTATTAGGTGTAACTTTGTTAGAATTTATTGTTTACGTCCATATTGATACATATTCTTAATAAACCTCTTCTGATCATTTTCGTCATTTTAAAATCTCGGGATACTTGTAATAAAAGAAATATACAGCTATTTATAAAATCTGCAATGTTCAAAAATAATCATACCCCCTTATTTTTTCAGTATTAATCGAGTTTCTGACTGTTTGTTTCCTGTTTGATTCTTATTTTGAATGCTTTTATACAACCTTTGATTAATTTCATTTCGTTTTTTGCATTTTTCAGAAATTAAAATGATATCAACTGAAAACCAATAAAAGAATAAAAATTATTAGAATGGGGAAGAAAAAAGAGCTTAGTAATGATCTTAGGACTAAAATTGCGAATTCACATAAGGATGGTTTAGGTTACAAGTCAATTTCCAAGAAATTTGAGGTCCCTACAGCAACAGTACAGAGCATCATCAAAAAATTCCAGAGCCACCACAGAACAAACAACTTGATTGGTAGAGGAAGGAAAAGGAAACTGTCTGCTAGAGCCGCCAGGAATATTGTAAGAAGTGTTAATGCAAATCCAACCACCACTACTAAGGACATTTTAGAAAATCTGGAGTCTTCTCGCATAAAAATATCAAGGCAAACATTGCAAAGGACTCTGCATGAAAATGGTCTGAAAGGAAGAAGACCAAGAAGGACTCTATTGCACACCGGAAAACACCTTGCAGCACGTATAAAGTTTACTAGGAACCATGTGAATTCTCCAGAGTCCGTTTTCTCAAGTATTTTGTGGACTCACGAAACAAAAATTGAATTGTTTGGCCATATGGATGCTTCTTACGTTTGGAGGAAGAAAGGAGAAGCTTACAACCCAAAGAACACCATACCCACGGTGAAACATGGTGGTGGTAGCCTAATGTTTTGGGGCTCCTTTTCGGCTAGTGGTCCAGGTAGTTTGGTCAAGATAGATGGAACCATGAAGAAGGAGCAATATTTGGAGATACTCCAGAAAAACATTAGACAGGATGCGGAGAAGCTCCATTTAGGACCAAACTGGGTCCTTCAACAGGATAAGATCCAAAACATACTGCCAAAATAGTCAAGAAATGGTTTGAGGATAATCAAATTAATGTTTTGGAATGGCCTAGCCAGAGTCCCGACCTGAACCCTATCGAAAACCTCTTGCACATATTGAAAACTGAGGTTAAAAAGCGGAAACCTAGAAATTTGAGGGATTTGGTGAACTACTGCATTGAAGAATGGTCAAAAATCAGTGTTGATGCTTGTAAAAACCTTGTAGATAAATATCCAAAATGGTTACAGGCAGTTATTAAGAATAAAGGGCATGCTATTGACTATTAGTAAGAGAGGTATGAATAATTTTGAACTAGTGCCATTATTGTTTTTCTTTGTATAATGTTTCAAACTTGCATAATTTATTTATTTGTTGAGTTTAAATTAAATGCTTATGCTTGATTTATTGTTTGAAATCCCTTTAATAATGTCTACCTTCTGGTTTGAGCAATAATCTTATAGAAATCTCAAAGATCCGAGGGGTATGAATAATATCGGGCACAAGTGTATATATATATATATATATACGAGCAAGCCACTCGACATTGCTCAATGGTAAAATATGTTTAAGTATGATATTTTAATTCATGCAGATTTTGCATTTATTATTATAGAGCCAATTCTCTATTGATTATGATATTGTACCCAATATGTAGTAGTGCCTCCCTCTGGCATGCCCGGTCGTAACATATGCTTAAATATATTTTAATTCATGCAGATTTCGTATTATTACAGAGCCAATACTCTATTGAATATTATATTGTAGCAGTGGTTTCAAGTTTTAAGAAATGACTTGGATGCCATCAGCTAGAATCGAAACCAAAACATATAACTCTCCAGCCTTATTTGTTACAGTCTGACCTAAATCTATATGTATACAAAAACTTGAAAAAATAAGATATAAATGTATATTTGCACACTAGGTGTGGGGGGGGGGGGCTTCCCTTGTTGTAAAATACACTTAAACATGATATTCTAATTTGTCCAGATTTCATTACAGTCATGATTTCAAAAGTAAAATAAAAGTATTTGGGTGCCATCAGCTAGAATCGAAAGTAAAATCGTATCATTCAAAGCTGGTGACGTTACCACTGTACCAACGTGACACACATATAAACTTACTTTATTTTTAATAAGATGAATATCCAAAATTTATGACTATTTTTTTTTTTTTTTTTCAATTTCGACTCCTTAAAATCTGTTTTAACCAGCTAAAGACCTATAAAAGAATGGTTTATAAAAATTCAATGATTTGTAGTCACTAGAACCATTCTGTGACTTTTAGTTCCGGGAGAGATAGTTTGAAAATATGGAGACAGACAGACATATAGTCTTTTATATATTAGATGTGTGGAAAGCCAAGTTACAATTTTATTTAATTTTGGTCCCTTAACATCTATTTTTACCAGCTAAAAACCAAATTAAATTTGTTACATAGATTTGAATCTCATATTTTTTTTTATTACATTTTCACCTCAAACAAGGCATATTGCCACTTTGGTGTAGGGGGCTACTATCAGGGGCAACAACTACTGGGGTACTATGTAGGGATTTGGGCAACAAGATGTTGGTTCACGTTACACTTGAACTTCTGCAGGTCAGTACAGTTGAGGAAGCAGGGACCTGGAATGGAATTCCAAAGTCTAGCGGTTCTGGGAAAGAAACTACTGGAGTGGAAAGATCTTTTACATCTAGGGATCTCTACAGTGTGGGGGTGGGATTTAGCAGCCTGTCGGGTTTGTCGAGAGTGTTCACATTGTGGGGGCACAAGTGCTTGCAGTTTGTCAGAGCATTCACCATTAAAATACTTGTAGAACAGGCAGAGGGATGCAACATTGCGTCGATGGGACAGAAGCTGAAGCTTAGTTCAGGGCCTATCAGATTTGCGACTTTCTTTTGAATCTTGTTAAGGAGCGAGAGACTAGTAGCAGATGCACCAGCCCAAATATGACAACAATACTCCATACATGGGCGAATGGTGGCCTTATAGAGGTACAGGATACTTTCGGGTGTTAGTAGTTTTCTAGCACGGTAGAGAGAGCCCACCTTCCTTGCAGCCGCCCTGGCAATGCCTTCAATGTAATTGTTCCAACTCATGTTTCCTGTGAACGTTAGGCCAAGGAGTTTGAAAGATGTACTCTTAGATAAAGTCGTTGGCCATTGCTATAGGTGATAGAGAAGGTTTCTTTTAATTATTGAATGAAACTAGTTTAGTCTTGGTGGTATTGAAGGTGACCATCCATTTTTGTCCCCATTCCACTACAGATTGGAGGTCATCCTCTAGTGTTTCTGCCATTTCTTTAGATATGTGTTCATTTGTTTTCCTGTCGTGCCTGTTATAGAGTGTGGTGTCATCAGTATATATACCCATCTCAGAGCCAATTTTGTCGGGGAGGTCATTTATGAATATCAGGAACAGTAGAGGTCCAAGGATAGACCCCTGGGGGCACTCCCACATTTATATCATATTGTTTAGATGTTCGACCGTCGAGGACAACCTGGATTTTTCTCTTATCTAAGAAGGATTTAATTATGTTAAGTATTCTACCAGTGATACCGTATGATCTAATTTTCCTGAGGAGACCCTCATGCCATACCCTGTCAAAAGCCTTAGATATATCTAAAGCTACCGCTCTGCCCTCCACCGCTTTGTCCAGTGAATGGTACGTTCAGATATATATATATATATATATATATCGAGTTTCAAGTATGTAGACCAAAAATTGGCAGCAGTTTGGTTGAGACCATTCTCTGTTAAAGGGTCAAAATTGGAAAATATAATGACCTTGGCAGGAATAAGTCTATTAAACCTGTTACTTCTACATTTGCAGGAATATATATTTATACAATAAAGTCACTTAATTTTTAATGTTTCCTTGTTCATCTGTTGATAGCACAAGCATTAACTACTAAAGCTGCAGCACTAAATGTTTTTGTTTCGATTCTAGCTGATGGCACCTAAGTCATTTTTGATTAACTTTTGAAATCACTATTATATATTGGGTACAATATAATAATCAATAGAGAATTGGCTCTATAATGATAAATATAAAATCTGCATGAATTAAAATGGATATAATATAGAGATATAAGTAAACATATTTTCTCTTTAGTCCATTTTGACCTAAATGGCATTGCATCTGACAGACCGATGCAATTTCACTTTATAGTTGTAGCATATTCTTTACATTAAAAAAGTGCCTTTTGCTTTAGTTTCTTTCTAAAAATAATTATTCCAGCAAGGAAAGTTATTACAATGGGGATAATTTTAAATAATGAACTAAACTGCTCAAAATGTAATGTAATTTCTATTTTCACTAAAAGCTAAAAAAAAAAAATTATCTTCCTTACATTTTAATTTTTGGGGGTTTTTTTTTGTTTTGTTTTTTTTTTTCAGTTTCATTGTGAATTACACATTTTCTTTTCCTTATATGAAAATTGAAACACGAATGATATTGATTAATCTTAGCCAACACCAGAAGAGTTGATGAAAAAGTAAATAAATGTTAAATGAAAAAAATCTCATGCAGTGTGTATGAAAGATAAAGCGTCTCACTATTAAATTGCATACACCATTTCATAGCTTGCACATGTCTGACTTTTGGTACTGGTCTTTACTAGAAATAGCAATAGTTTATTTGAAGCAAAAAATTTTACAGTTAAATGCCCTTCCTAACACTAACTCCTTTAAACGGACGAGTTCTCTGCTAATTGGGACATTGCGTTTGTCCGTTGTCAAGAATATGATCACTCACACAACTACTTTGACCTTTAACCTGCTGCCACACTTTCATTGGACACCCCAGAAACTACTACTATCCATGAGAATAACAGAATTGTTTATCGTGGTTTATGCCTCCAGATCCGCCATGTGATAGAAAGCTGAATTCTTTGTGCTTTTATGAGAAGGAACAAGAGATTGAAGCTCAGTCGAGCACATTTACAAGTATCTGTAGAGTTATGCAAGGAGCATGTTGAGATCACCATTTTGTAGTAGGTTGCTTATTGGCCTTGTACGCTTTCAAGGAAAGAGTCACTAAGTTTGAGATAAAAAAGATTAAACTTCTTTACAATTTAAATTATTTTTATTCAAACAATTTCAACACAGAATAGTCTGTAAAAGAGCTAAGAAAACAGTAATACAAAATAAGTTGCATCTTAAAATGTGCAAAAGAAAAAAATCTATAAATGCTTATGCCCTATGGAACCCTGCACAGGCAGAACCTGCATTTACCAAAAATGTGCTGTAAAAAAAATCACCTTCTTAATGGACAAGAGTAAATTAGCAAAAGTAAAAACTGCTAATTAAAAACTAAAATGCATGTTAGTTTTTATTTCTCTGAAGTTCAATCCTTGCAGTCTGTGTTTGGCAAAAACTCAAGTTTCATGGTTGGCAAGCCCCAACGGGAGAATATGAAAATGTGGTTCCATTGTAAGAAAGTTGATGGAACTCCAAAGATTGAAATGTATGTCGGACAAAAAGTTGGCAAGCGAGAGAGGGTTCTTTGTTGAATCCCATGAAAGATACGACATGATAAGAATACGCAAAACTTGTAGAAAATCTCAAAATCTAAAAGTTATTTTTTAAACTTCCTGAATCTGAATTGTGGCATCAACCTGCTGAAGAACAGGAAATAAAAAAACAACAACAAAAAAACTTATGACTGAATTAAAATTGATATAAGATATTAGTTTAAACCTGCTCTTTGACATCTTTATCTAGCTTCTATCATTTCATAGCCAGTGTGAATAAAAATATTTTTGAAACGTTTTGGAAAAAACTAGTCTACTCAGAAAGCAAGGAATTACAATGACTGTACTTAAATATTGTTTTTATTAGTGAAAAAACAATAGAAATTGTTTTTAAGCAAAAATAATTCGTTTTGAATTAATGCTAAATACCTTTTATGCCTACATTTTTACAAAAAAATAAGTTCCTTAGTCTTGTGAAAAAAAGAAAGGCAAAATGTTTATGTAATTACATGGATAAAAAATATATTACTTAATGTATGTATGCAAGAGTGTTGCATAGGGGTAGTTTCTTTTTAAGATGACAAATATTATATAGTTGAGTGTTCATATTGGAGAGACATATATCGGGTACCTTTTAAAGAGAGACTGGGATATTCCTTGATGAGGGGAGAGATAGATAGAAGAAAAGAGGCATTTATACAGTTTAGTCTGTGGTTCTTATAACATATTTCTTCTTAACACATATATTAGGAGAGGGATGAGTTATCAGTTTTTTTATCACAGGAGGGGGCTTCATTGCTTATAATGGAGGGAGACACATTTCTTAAGATGATGGAGAGACACATTACTTAAAGATGGGGTTTACACAATGTTCATTATCAAGATGAGTGTAGAAACAAAGTTCATATGAATACAATTTCACTTTATCTTTGTTTGTTGAGAATGACACAACACAAGATGCAGTTACAAAATGATGATGTTCCTTTATTTCTTCAACCGGTCAATGAAGACAGCCAGAAATTCAAAGTCACTACATGATTACAACTTCTAACCCTTCGCTTCCAAAGGAGGATTCGTCCGACTCGACTCTCCTGTCTAACTCTGTCTCTGTTCTCTATCTAAAACTAGCCCTATATTGAGAATTCATTTCTCAGCCATGACGTCATCGCATGGCCAAAAACATGCTTGATCGATCCCGTGGCCTGAAAATGCCTCACATGTCTCGTTTGCTTCATGTCCGAGAATGTGCTCGACTAACATGCACTGTTCACACATGTCTGCAAACAAGAATTATCTTGCCTATTTTCGGCCTAGCCTATTTTTCAATATGTTAAAATTTGCTATTGTTCGTTTTTCTAACTGACCTTGTTTCAATTCAATTTTCATAAACAGAATTGAATCATCAAATTCCTTTTCAAACAAACATATCTGCTATTTTATATTAAAACTAAACAAAGCGGGAGAAACAAAAAAAAACAAAAAAAAAAAAACGGTCTTTTTGGGGCCAACACCAAGAGTGAGCAGATGGAAAGATTCCTCGCGCCACCATGTCAAAAAGCAATGAAAGTAACCAGTGACCAGATATGATGGCGGATAAAATGAAGGACTCAAGCCCCCATGAAAAGAAACTTCATATTCGACCGCCAGAAAAAAATAAATCTATATGGAAATGATACCCACATGGAATGATGTAAAATGACGCCCATCACGTACAAGTTTCAGAGAAAATGTCAACCAATTGGAAAAGCCTACAGAAGGCAATGTATTTGCGTTCACATACTTTTAAAAATAATAATAAAAAAGAAGCTACGCTGGCCATGTGACATATTCTATCGGCAGTTAATACCCCATTTCTAATACCTCAGCTCCCAAACCCAAACCCCGCCTCTATACGTGTTTATTTTTCTTTTGGACTGTTATTCCAGAACGATATTCACGTCAAGTTGTTTTCACTTTATCCCCCCACGCCCACTTTTTTTTTTTTTTTTTTTTTTTTTTTTTTGCTTAATTTCTCGTTGCTCGACCTCACCCCCAGCCCACTGAGGCGTTACATTAAATTTCAATCATATGCTTGATAAAACCCTTATGATATTTTATCCATGTGTTGTCATTCTTGCTTCACGTTTGAATTGTTCAGGTTAAATGAGATATTCATGAACCATAGATAACATGTCATTCTAGGACGCAAGGACGCAAATCTGCACTGATACACTTTAAATCTTTTTCTTTTATTTTTATTCTGTGTTACGAGAACGTAGGGTGAAGTGCCATTTTAGAGTCGAAGATTTTAACCAGAGGTGATCACCCCGACAGCTCCTCCCAGCCCATAACAGTATGCAAGAGTAATGAGGGTAACATCACTTGGAGAAGGTGCACCATTCATCATAAAAGGGTTAGTTATAGCAAAGAAATCTAATTTGTGCTGCGAATACCATGTGGCTTTGAATATTTAGTTTAATTTTAACAAAAAACATCCTCATGCCAGGTTACTCCGACAAACCTCTGTACAGAGACATTAGACATTCGAGGATAGTGTAGGCATTCAGGTTCAGATTTGTATGAAATAAGCTATACAAAACTACCGGACACATAGCATAGTGGATAAAAGCATTGGTTAATAGATATTCTAGAGTGAATTATGCTTAAACATTGTGAGTTCAATCCCAGGGGAAGTAAATTTAACTGTTAGAACATATCTAAACAGGTAGCGAATGCAGAATGAGATCAATGTATTTTCATTGGAATAAAGGATTCAGTTTTAAATTCCTGTACCCATAATTACAAAAAGCACCTGAAGAAGGTGGGGGGAATACAACGGCCAAAATATTATGGCGAAAGTAAGAAGCAGGAATTATGTAAATAACACTACCATACTTCAGAAATTGGGCAAGGTGTAGCACCTGTTAGTTTACCTCTGATATTCTAAAGGGTTACCATACAAACGTGGTTGCTTCTCTAGCGTCTGAGGGAATGACCACCTTTTTTACCTACAAAAGTCAAAAACTTCAGCAGCTGTTTCTCAAGCAGACAAAATTAAACAAATCAAGGACTGAAAAATATGCTGGCATGTGGATGACTCTTGCAGCAAACAGTCAAGTGAAAGAACACTGCGAAAAATTTCTTAAATCTGAATGTATGGCTGTGAATGTGGATGAAGGGTTGCAATCAGTTAGGAGATTTGATCGTCTTGGATTCTGTGCCTGGCCAAGATGATGGGTCTGTTGTTTGTTCAACTTATACATGTCAGAAAAATCCATACATAGGCATCTACCGAGGTACTAATACTGAGACAGAAGATCAATGAGAAAAATGGTATCTCGGAAATGTAGTCCAAGTCTATGACTGTTATTGTCCTAACAGAAATGTATGGTATTCAAGTCTAGTGTAGTTGTCAAAAATGACAACAGCAAAAAAGGTATGCTTTGCCAGTGTTCGGACTCACTATTTATCTAGATCAAGGGTTCCCAACCTAAGGACCGTGCACTCACTGGGGGTGCGAGACAATATTCCAAGAGGTGCAAAATATTTAGATAGAACATAGGCTTTTGTTACTCTTTTGTGTTTTTGTTTTCCTTTGCAATGTACTGACTTCTTTAATTTTAGAGTTAAATATTGTTATTAAGTGGCCATTAAATACATGATTGAATAGATTTAATCCAATCGTACATTTAACAGCGAGTTCAAAAATTTAAAGGGGTGCAAGATTTTAAGGGAATTTCTTGAGGGGTGCAGACTAAAAACAAGGTTGGAACCATTGTAAAATATTAATTTAAAACCATACAATTATGTCGGTAATATAATTTTTCACAATTATTTTTTTGGGGGTCCCAAAGAAAAATACCTACAGTTGAATAATAATAATAATAGATTCTTATTATAATATTCCTCCCCCCGCTTTTTTTTTCTTCTTTTCTTCTCTTCTGACTTTCCACTCGTATGTTTCATTCTATTAAAGTAAAACATAGTTGTTCCTCATAAAATTATTTGCAGGACACTTTAAAAAAATATTTATAACACGATTGACTTTAGATTGTTTTTCTTGTTGGCAAGGAATTAATCCTTCTCCCATCATCTTACCGTTTTTGTCCTTTATCAACGCTTACAACTCACCATTGTTGCCCTCCTACGAAGGCAGCAACAGGATACTTGATATTGTCCTCCTTTTAAAGGTTTATGTCGACGTTTGTTTAAACAACTGAAAATTTCTGCAGCAAGAAAGCAATTTAGTTTCTCTTCCCCACCCATTCTATCTAGTTAGCCAATGAATCAACCACCTAGTGTTATTAGTGGTTGTTACTGGTGGACAGTGATGACCAATTTCAAAGTATTTGATTAATTATTATTTAAAATTTCAATGTTTTTCTTTTCAAAACAGTTTCCTGAAATAACATTTAAAAGGCAAAAATTGTGTTGAAATGTTTTCTCATTCAAATCTGAAAGACTGACAAAATGATTTATTTTATTAGTTCTAGCTAAATTAGAATGCATACAACTTTCATAATGCACCCTCTCCTATGTATTTTGCTTGCCCCAGCAAATAAAGATCTCGCCTTCCCCACTTATTTTGCCTATCTCAGTTAAATAAGAATTTCTAAGCTATTTTATCTGTCCTGAGTAAATAAAAACCCCATCCCACCTAAATTATTTTGTCTGTGCTTTACCTCCTCCCCCACCTTCCCCCCGGATAAATAAAGATCCTACCCTACCAGAGTTATTTTCCTGTCCCAAGTAAATAAGTACTCCCTTCTCAAGTTATTCGTCTGGCCTTGATAAGTAAGGACCTTAATTGTTCATGAAGTTGTTATAAAAAAAGAAAATGGGGAAGAAATATTGACAGAACAATAATTCATCTGTTTTATTTTTTCACAATTATTAGTTGAAAAACACTTAATATTAACTCGTTTATATTTTCGATCTGTGGTACTTAAACTTAATCAGTATTAATACTATGAAACATTTAATGACACTACCTGGTGTTACATAAATGCAGAAATGTGTTTGTTAAAATTGACAAATAGTAAAAAAAAAAATATTTAACAAAAAAAAGAAAGAAATCTATAGCATTATATCCCTATGATTTGTTATTTAAAGTTAAATTGTGTTAAGTCAATTGAAGGATTGGACAGGTATAAGTGAAATTATTACTGATAAAAATAATAGGAAATATGAGACTAGACTAAAGTTGAAATACACAGAAGAAACCAAGTAAATAATAAGTAAAATAGAATAGTTAATTGTCTAGCATTTGTTTGCTTATTATTTGAAGTGAAATAAGTTTTAGCATCATGTTTGAATGCAGCGAGCAGATTTTCGACGCCATTTTTATTTCCCAGATTAAAAAAAAAAAATGGATCTATTTCATTGGATAATCATATTTGTTTATGATCTAATTAAAATGAACAGTGAATCTCTCAGTGTCTTACTGAAAGAATTATTAGGTTAGATAAAATATATAATCAATGAAATTGGTTGAAATTTTTTATGTATTGAACACGGATTGAAAATTTCCAGGTTTGTTAGAATCAAATATCGATATGTTAGATAAAATTTTATAGCATTCTAAATTTGAGAATCTGACCGACTTTTCTTAATGTATTAGGGAAGATTTCTCATATCACAAATGAAGAATATCATAATTTAGATTTTGTTTAAAGTGAAAGCAAGAATATTATGTTTTTATATTCACCTTTATTCCTCTGTGTATCTAAAATTAAATGGAACTTCCATGAACAGAGTTTCTTTTAAAAATCTTCCCACCTGTGGAATACATTACCTTAGAAATGTTTCCCTACATACTACCGCATAATTGTTTTAAAGGCAAATGTCAAATATCTGAGTCATCCTGTGAATTAATCACACATCCATAAGCCAGCTAAAATCGTACTAATCTTTATCCTCTAGTGGATTTTAGCCTTGGTAGTGGTAGTCCATTAGTACATAAAAAATGCTTTTTGGTCCCATTCATCCGTTTATTTTTTCACACTTTTATCCATAACCACACCTTGGATTTTATTGAAATTCTGCACGAACATTAGTCCTGGTGAAAGTAAATTTTTGCCAGAACGGATTTTCCAAGATAACTCTGGTTGCCCCTCACCCCATAGGGGGGCCATTATAGGGGTAAAATTGCCCCCAAATTGTTCATAATTTCATTTGTTTGCACTTTTCTCAATAACCACTCTTTTGATTGGGGAGGGGGGGCACAAACATTAGTCCTGGGGAAGTAAATTTTGCACTCGTGGAGGAGTACCCTGCATGCTCGGCTTGTTCATCATTTATTAAGACTTCTTATTTTCAACACTTCATTTTTGTTTCAGATATGAAAAGGCTATAATCACAAAATGAAAACAAACACAATTTTGTCCAAACGTGCCAGAGTTTCCGAAAAGAAATTTCAGAAATTGATTTACCGAAAAGTGAGAAATCTGTCTTTTTTATTACAAAGCATTATCACTAGTCAAAGGGTATGAGCCATCTGTATTGCACATTATCAACTAATTATCCACTAGCCCATGGCGCAGTGGCTAAAGACATCGAATCTCTACAGTTCCAGGTATACACAATCTTTAAAAAGTATTTTCAAATTACTTATTCTTAACATAAGTAATCTGTAATGTGAATTATTCACGCATGCACATTCATGAAACGGTAAACAGATCAAAATCTGATGACTCCCACACCAAAATATTTCAATTTTGACCCCTTAACGGCCCTTCTTCTTTTTTTTTCTGGATGAAAATGGTTTTTAAATTTTTCCACATGTCTGAATATCCTATATACCAAATTTCAAGTCTGTAGATCAAAAATTTGTTGAGTATATAGGTTGAGAAGTGTCCTCACACACATTCTCATTTTTATAGATATATAGATGAAAAATAAAGCTGTTAGAATTCATACAATACAAATATATGTATTTTTTTTTTTAATTTTAAGTTTAAATTTTACTGCAGTGGCTGCCTTCATCAGAGAAAATCAGTGTATTTTTAATTTCCTTTCTTTTTTTTTTTTCTTTCTGAATGTCATTAAATCTGTGAGAATTCTCAAGAGAATTCTTAGTAAAGAACAAGTTGTGTTAGTAAATTGATGATTCATTTAAAAGCACTGTTGAAATTTGAAATATTAAAAATAAAGCTCTTACATGTATCATTATAATGAAGATCATGTGCTTAATAAAAACTAGCATTGCTTGTCGTAAATGTCCAGAGTTTTTTGGGGGTTTTTTTTAAACTCTTATTTTAAACTAGCCTGGGTGCCCGGCATTGCCCAGGTGTTTGGAGGTGTGTTAAGCAAAAAAAAATAATAATAAAGTGATAGTAGGCAGGCAGGCAGGCTTGAACCATACCATGAAGGAGGAAAAGAATGTGAAAAAATAAAAATGTGATGTCTTTGCTGTTACGCCCATCGCCAAACCGGAAGTGACATCGGTTTAAATATAGGCTAGTCAATTGAAAAAAGGGAATGACTTTCGAAAATATCGGCGAAAAAAAACAACCCCTCCCTCCCTGTAGAAAAGTGCTCAGTTGAGGGTGAAGGAATTAATGTTTTTAGCCAATTTTTTATATTTGTCGTCTGAAGGGTCGAGCTTTAAAACAATACCAATCTCATGAAAATCCGTCGCCTCTATCGAAAGTTTTAGGCAGACATACATACATACATACATACATACATACATTTAAACAGACAGGTGAGATTTATATAATAGACTAGTGGGGGGTGCCCGGATGTTTATAAGTGTTTGAAAAAAATAAAAGTGGTGGTAGGCAGGCAAGCAAGCTCGAAGTCGAAGTCTTGACGTGAAGGTGGAAAAGAAAATGATAGAAAAGTTGAAATCTTACTGCTGCTCTAAGACGCGACAGGAGGTAAAAAGCATTCAAATTTAGTGATCAAAAAGTTGAAATGCAGAAAGTGAAAGTTAAGTGAATGAGTTCACATAGTTTGGCTGCAAGCCAGTTAAGCTCTCAGCTTTCTACCAGCCGTATTTGTTTCCCCACGATGTTGGGAAAACCAACTCCTCACAAAAAGGGAGTGTCCAAATGAATAGCAATTGTCTGATATGAGGGGTTTACCCCACAGTGATCAAAACTGCTTTCTGGACGTCCCTGGCATGAAAGCCGGGAAGTTGCATTCGCTTTTGATTAGTTTCGCTTTTATACGAAAAAGCCGAACAAACACACGACAGGGCGGAATAGCATGAATTTTGTAAAAGTCGCTCAAATAAAAATAGACGATCTCTGTTCACGAATCGTAGATATTACAATCTAGGGAGTATAAAAAAGTTCCCGAAAATAGTAACCCCCCACAAAAAAAGTCTTTGCTGGACATACAGAAACGCATGCAGCCGTTTTGCTTTTTATATATATAGATGATTTTATTTGTAAATTCAAATCAAGAAATGTCTCATATATAGGTTGACTCAAAAAAAGGGGGTTCCATATGGAATCATTAATAAAATCTACAATCATTTCTGCAATATAGTAGAACTCTGGGATAATCCATTCCAGGGTTGGGATCGTAAGATGAAATCACCAGATGGCAAAGCCTAAGCAAAATTTATACAGTACATATTAAAACTTGGTAACCAAATACAGTACAGTATATAATACACATGTATATAATACACATGTATATAATCAAATAACATAAATAACACCATAAGGCAGGGCAAATACTGTTACCACAAGTAAAATTCATCCCATACCTGAGTTTTCAAAGTTTGTCAAATGTTATTTTTCTTTTGTTGCCATTTAAGGATAAGTTCTATATACGAGGGGCCTTCAATAAGTTTCCAGACTTTTGTATGCGCACTTTTATTAATAGTACAGACATAAAACTTTAGTCCCTTTTGAAGTAATCTTCTCCGGCTGCAATGCACTTGTTGTACCATTCCAACAACTTCTGGAAGGCCCCATGGAAGTCCTCTTGTGTAAGCATGTCAATGATCCTCATCACAGCCTCTTTCATTTCAATTGTCTCATAACGACAGCTTCTAAGGTTTTCCTTGGACTTAGTAAATAAAGAGTCACAGGGAGCAAAGTCTGAACTATAGGGAGGGTGAGGAACTGTCTTGATGCCCATCTTGGTTAAATAGTCTGTGACAAGGATGGAGTTGTGGACTCGTGCAAATGTCACTGGCCTGATTTAAAGAGTGTGAGCCTCTTCCAGCGGAATCTCTTCCTGAACTCCCTTAAAATCTCAACATAGTATTCTTTGTTGACTGTCTCTCCAGTGGGAAGCCAGTGCATGTAGATTATGCCCGTGCTGTCAAAAAAGGGGAATCATCATAAGTTTCTGGATGGATTTAGTCTGTTTGGCCTTCTTGAGTCTGGGAAAGCCAGCATGCTTCCACTGGGAACTCTGTCTCTCTGTCTCTGAGTCATAGCAGTAGATCCAGATTTCATCACAGGTCACCAGAGCATCAAGAACTGCAGTATCTAAATTCATCAGCTCGACCATCTCTTTGCTGTTATGACATCTTTCTTTCTGATCTTCTCTGTGCACCCTCAGGAAAACATTGCATAAATCTTCCGCATCTGTAGTTCCTCACGAATAATTGTATATACAGTTCCCACACTGACATCAAACTGTGCACTTATTGTCTCTATAGACACATGAGTCCTTATCCATGAAAATAAATTTGGCCAATCAACTCTGGTGTTTTGACTTCCTGACTCCTCCCACACCTCATCATCCCTCACAGACTCCCTGCCTTCCTTGAATATCTTATGCCACTCAAAAACTGATACTTGATTCATGCAAAGATGGTCCAAAAGCAGTCTGAAGAATTCCATACGTTTCTGTGGCATTTTTTCCAAGTTTAAAACAGATTTTTATTGCATATCGTTCTTCTAAAGTGTCCCCACGTCCAGGTTGCATTTTTTAAATTTACTAGCTGTAACAATCGGGCTTTAGTAAGGTATATTTCAATTCCTGCTGTAGCCGTTTAATTGAACTGAAATCATAAAATCAGTCATCTCATAAAATGTATAGAAATAACATACTGAGTTTTCAAGAGTCTACAACACTGTACAAAAAAAGTCTGGAAACTTCTTGAAGGCACCTCATATTTACTTTTATATTGCAAACACACCTGGATACAACATGTAAAATTGTCAATAATTCTCACACATAACATTCTTAACATTGAATGAATGGCTTTTTGCTCTTATCGTTCACATTTAAGATTATTAATTTGTGAAACAACTTGTACATAATTTTTTTATGTGTCTGGATATCGACAGTGTCGAAATTTTATCTTGAAGTGAGCTTGCAGTCACCATTTATTTGTTTTTTTCCTTCATATAGAGATGTAAATATTTGTGTTGATAAAAAAATTATTTTTAATCGATTTCATAGATTTTTTTTTTTTCAGTATTTTTCATTGTCAAGAAGGAGTTTTCACTCCCTAATTCAGATTTACTTCTACTCTACTCATGAAAGATTAATAGGACAAATCTTTAAAGATTCACCAATGAAGTTATAGAGTGCATGCAGTACCTGCAAACCCAGTACTTTTTATAACTATGACAAGTTTAACTTTATAAGGTGGTCCCCAACAAAGGCTGGCCAAAAAATGCCATTGTTCATAATTCTATCTGCAATCCAATTATATATTATACAAATAAACTCCACTGTAAGCATGACTTGTCCACCAATTTTCCATCATGAAATGTCCAACGGTCTTTGTTTTATCAACGTTCATTGGCATGCTCCTATTGTTATATACTGGTGGTATTAAGATGACGTATATTCTGTATTGTTGTTGTTTGTTGAGGGAGAGTCTTAGTGAGATAGGGTATACACTTCTATAGGAGCACTAGCCTGTAATTCACTAGAAGATTTTTGAATATCTTGATAGATAGACCGAGAGTGCGTTTGGCATTTACGTGTTGACAGTTATAGATATGTTTGTTGTAAATCGTCTAGTGATTAGAATGACAGTTGATTTCATTTATCAATGAATAACGAGACACTTTGCTATAAAACAGACTTGGTTTATTTAGTAAACATTCATATATACACAATACGGTGGTGGAGGTGGTGGTGGGAGAGGTGTGGGTTGCTAACGTGACAGGCAGTTCCTCGTCGTCTGTCTCTTTCTCCATCTCTCCTTGTTTTGTTTACCATCTCACTTTTATGGGCTTCCTCGACCTGGTAACCCATAAACCAATTGACGTCATTGATCCATATTTTGACCAGCCTGGCGTTTGCTTTTGGTCTTACCTACGACCGAATTACATCATCTCCAGGTCATCCCATTCCCGGGTTCCATTTTTGTTGGCCCGGATTTTGAGTTCGTTCACACCTTGCTTCACCATAACATTCCTCCCATACCACCAAAAAAATATTTTATATATACATATAATAAATTTTTTTTTTTTAATTCTAGATTTCATGCATATTTCTCTTTTTTTCAGATTTATTTATTATTATTATTCTTTTTTCAACGACGTCTTTTTCTGTTCCACAATAAATCATTTTAACTTTTTTTTTTCTTGTCCACTACCGTTAATGCATTTTAGTTATTTATTTTTCTATATATTTTAACATTATTAAGACAAATCCATTATCATACACACACACACATTTTTTTTTTCATTTCTTTTTCTCGGGGTCTCTCTCAATGTATGTTTTTGTTTCATTTCAAATAACAAAGGTGGTATTTTCACCCCAATTTTAAAAATTGACATTGAGGCAGTCGACATCCGATAAACAATGCTTGCTTCTGCTCAAGTTACTTAATTTTTAACATTACATTCCAATTATTTTTTGGAAATGAGAAGCAGCTCTATCTTTTCCTAAGACGTCAGTTGCTTGAACCATGGAGATAAGGGGTCTTTTATTTTTTCTCTTATTGAATAGGACGGTGTTCACAGTTTACTTAATTTACCTAAATACAGAGTATTTTTCTAACCCATCCTAAACAATTCCCTCTCTCCTGTTCTTCCTCCCCGCTACCAAACCTCGTACTAACTCTATTTACGAGAAGTTGGTCCCTATTTCTACTCTCGTGCACTGCATGCGACGTATACGGACAGCTGATTTCGTCTATATTGGTTTCACGTCCCGCCGCCAAGCTCCGTGTCACGATTTTTTGTTTCATTAACGGTACGTCAGATTCCACATCCGACCCCTCCCATGATGATGAATCTTCTGCATTGCATAATCAGCTTCGTCTGTGGCTGATTCGCTGTCTGAATCACTAGATTCCTTTGGAACAGACAATGCAGCTTTTCTTAACGGCCTCTCTGTAGTGGGAATCTCCCACTCCTCGATAGACGCTGCCCAGAGATGTTCTGCATGCGCCTTCGTTACAGATCCCGTTAATTGATCCTTAATTCTATATGAAACCGGCCCAGTCTTTTCTATCACTACGTAGTACGGTTTCCATCGTACATCTAGTTTTCCTCGCTTTTGGTGGTTTTTATAATACACCAAATCACCAACCTTAAATTCGACGGCTTTTGTTTTCTTCTTAGATCTGTCATTTTTTTTTTTCTAGCATTCCTTACATTACTCCTTACTAAAGTGAAGGTTCGATGCATTTCCTGTAGAGCAATTTCATGATTTTCATCCCCATAGTATACTCTACGGGGTCTTAGAATATTGTCCAACGGCAGAACATCTCTATTGTAGAGTAAAATATAGGGTGAAAATTTCGACGTTTTGCTTACATGGAACCTGACAGCCACTAACATCTGATTCATGTATATGTTGCATGACTGTTCATTGTCCCCTATGTTCTTCGCTAGGACATCATGCATCGTTCTATGGAACCTTTCAAGTTTGCCGTTACTCTGGGAGTGATAGAACGATGTGGTCACATGATGCACGTTGAGGTCCTCTAATACCTTTTTCATTATTTTGTTTATGTTCTCAGGCCCATTATCCGTTAAAAGCTGCAGTGATGCCCCGAATCTGGGAAAAATCTCGTCCATCAACAGATGCACCACTGTTTCGGCTTTCTTATTCGGATCCGCAAAAGCCTCCGGCCAACCACTGTACATATCTATAAAAGTCACTATGTATTGGTTGCCTGATAAAGTTTTTGGGTAAGGCCCGGAAACATCTAACTGCTGCATTTGAGGTTGCTGTTTCATCAAATTTCTGGTTTGGCACAAAATACATTTACCTATGTATTAGTTTATTTGTTTAAATAAACCAGGCCAGAAATATATTTGCTTAATAGCGTGAAACGTTTATTCCACGCCCATGTGACCATTATTATCGTGATATTGAACTAACACCCCTTCTCTTAGATGCGACGGAATATATAGCCTAATTATCGGTTCGTCATCGGGTTGCGACAAGTAATATACTATATCGTCCATTATGTACTTTTTCCGTTCCATCTTGGACGCTTTACCATTTTTCATTCGCATCTGTAAATCTACAATCTCCCTATCTACTTCCTGTTCCTTACATGCATCTAAACCTGATAATGTAGGACGCTTGTATCCTATCGATGAGTCTTCAGCATCCTTATGTGATGCAAAATCTTTTTGCTCAAAATGATTTGAGTTTATTGCACTCACCATGTAATTCCTACTGTCTATTTCTACAGGGGGATCATCAGTGTCCTGGTTCGAATCTACAGCACGTGACAAGAGATCTGCACAGACGTTATCTTTCCCCTTCAGGTACCGTATGGTGCAATTATAGCCAGCCATACTTAAATCCCACGTCTGTATCTTCCTATTTTGTATTGGTGAGTTTAGTAAATACTCCAATGGTCTATGGTCTGTATAGATGGTGAACGTTGCACTATGCAAATAGTGATTTAATTTATTCAGGGCATAGTATATCGCATATGCCTCTTTCTTTATCGTTGACCATCTGGTTTGAGTATTACTCAACTTGTGGGATAAGAAGTAAATAGGTTTTTCTACCTCTTTATCCTCCTTTGGTCATAGACCATTTGTGATAAACATGCCCCAATCGAATGATCAGAGACATCTGTATACAGTTGGTAGTCCTTCTCCGGATCGGGATAAGCCAGTGTTACCATATCTGCAAGCTTCGTTTTTAGTCTATCAAAGGCAGACTGACATGCATCGTCCCAATAAAATCGTGCATGCTTCCTCGTTAATCGGATTAATGGCTCGGCAATATCGGAAAAATTTATTATAAATCGCCGATAGTACGATGTCATACCAATGAAAGCTCTTACTTGCTTTACAGTGGTTGGAGTCAAAATCATTTTTATAGACTTGACTTTATCCATGTCTGGCTGTATACCACTCTCACTAATTTGGAACCCCAGATACTGTATTTCTTTATTAAAAAAACTCGCACTTCGTTGCTTTTAACTTAAGATTGTGCTTGCGCAAACTACCTAAGACCTTATCTATGTGTTTTATATGGTCTTCCTTTGTATTGGAGAATATTAAAATATCATCCAAATACGGTACAGCGAATTCTTCCTGTCCTTGTAAAACTATGGACATTAATTCCTGGAAAACCCTGGGGGCATTCGCAAGTCCGAACCATAACACTATATGCTCTAAACTTCTAGCATATCTATGTACGAAATTGTCAATAATTCTGACACAACTTTCTTGACACTGAATAAATGGCTCAGTTGCTCGTTTAAATTCTTATATGGAGCCTGAATTTGTAAACCAACTTGTACATTTTTTGTCTTTTGTGAGTTCTTTTGTCTGGATATTGATGACATAGAAATATAACTTGCATGTCCCTATTTTTGCCCATCTCAGCAAAATACCTCTGGTATCCTTATTTTATAAATCCCATTAAAATGAAAATATTCTTTTCAGAGAAAATAAACACATTTGCATATTTTGGTGAGGCTGGCAAAATAAACACCAACAAAATAACTCCAGTGTCCTTATTTTTCTGAGAAGATTTTTTTTCCTTATTTATATAAGTATTTATTTTACAAAAAGCCTCAATTATGATTGATTTTTCTTTTTCTTTACATGTCTTTGAAACTTGTGATCATACAACAGCTTCCTATGTTTTTTACACCATCTTTTGAATTATTTTTGTATTCTGCAAGATCTTTCAAGCTATACTGGTTGTGCAGCAAGAGTAGACATAACCGTGTTGCATCGTCTATCCCTTCTTATTCACAGATGGTCAGATCAGTTTTGTAATCCCATTGGTCATAACAACTTGATTGCTCCATTTCTTTTCTCAGTGAATTTTCCACTGGAGCCAGACACACTCTCAACTGCCCAAGAACATGACTAAGGTGATCAAAAGTTACTGTCAACAGATTGATTGATGGGAATGGCTTTTGAAATTTCACTGAAGCTAAAGTGTTTCTTCTGTTCTCTCTGACAGATCTTTTCCGCATCACCTACTTTTCATCTTGACTGCTTCTATTGAGAAAATATCTTTTGAAGATGAATCTAGACGAAGTGTTCACTTTGATTGTAGGCATAAAAATTTCTGAATTATTCATCACATTTTTTTTTTTTATTGTAAGTATAATCATATGTGGGGTAGAAGTCCTGATCATCGGCTTCTATGAAGTGGGGGTGCAGATTGGCAGGGGGGGTATTTTGAGTTTAAGTGACCTTAAATGATAATTTCTGTTTTGTCATGAGTCAACTACTTTTATTCTCATATCTTGGCCTTTTGGCTAGGTGCAAAGTGTAATATCTGTTCTGACACTATACTTCATCTTCTCTATTCTAGATCAATGAAATAGAAATTCTGCTAAACTGAGATAATGAAAATATTTGTGCCCTCCCTTTTTTTTTTTTTTTTTTTTTTTTTTTAAGCTGGATTTTCTCACATTAAAAAAAGCTGACCTTGTGTCTAACTCTGCCCTTGTGGAGAGATAAGTTTTTTTCTCAACAATAGATAATTGACACTGTACTTATTCAGATTCTGACTCCACATCTTCTGGCATCGTTATAGAAGGCAGCCGGAAAATGCCAATATGATTAGCTAATCAGCAAGCAACTATTAGCAGACGAAAAATTTCAATGAATTCATCTTATACATATAGTTTAAATTTCATAAAAATTGGATATACGTTTTTGAAGTTTTCGGGAGGTACTGTCTTCATAGATCACTTAGAAATGGCGGCATATAGATGTTTGGTACAAAGTGTATAATGTAGAGCTTCAGGACCATTTCCATTGTCTTCCCTGAAGAATTTTATGCATGTATTGATGAAATTTATATCATATTTGAAGTTTTAAAATAGGTTCAGCCCCCATGGCTTTCATAGGATGGTTCAAGGTTTAGGACCACTTCCTTTGTCTTTCCTAGAAAATTTTATACAGATGATATAAAATTTATAAAAATAGGATATATCTGAAGGTTTAAGAGGACCATACCTTTATAGCCTCTTTAGGATGCAATTAGAGATTCAGGAAGATTTTCATTATCTTCCCTGATAAATTTTGCATACAATACACTTTTAGATTTTATGTAGATTCTCTAACCCTTCTTTCTGTATGCAACACACAGACATCACACACACACACACATTGAATTTTGTAAAGTGTCGTTTTGTCTTTGGTAATTGTTGTATGATTAGAGAGAGGTTGGTGAATTCTTGCGAGTGACCTCATGAGGAGATTAATAAAGGAAATGGTCAGTGAGCGTCTGAGATAGACGTATATCAACTCCACAACCTATCATATAGAAGGAGCAGCAAACTAGTTAACCTCGACACAAGTAATGGCAAGTGACCCAATGTCTTTGTTTACTTTTGTGTCCTCATCAGTACCAAAATCAACAATTAACGCTGGACGTGTACTAGTATCAGCAAAGGACAGGGGGATCAAGATATAATGGTCTTCTTGACAAATTTGTACTCCAAATAATTGCTGTGAAGCAATTGGTTCAACCATAAGGGACTTGCTCAACTGCCGTGGTTTATAAATGATGCACCACACCGAGGATCATCATGATAGTATGGCAGCAAAGTCATTTTTATTTTTCTGATTGGAATTCATTGAGATGAGTATCATTTATTAATTTTATTGCAGACTGTTATCCTCATCTTTTGATGAAAGGCAGTAATTGCTGAGAATGCAGTTAGGAGATTTGGAGTTCCTATCCCGTCGTGGTTACCACCTGATGAAGGCCAGAGGAATAGTTGGCTGAAACGTTGTGAATCAACAACTAAAAATAAGAAAAAAATGAGGATGATGGTCCGCAATAAAATAAATTAAAGTTATTTTTTTTTTTTCATTTTTTTTTTTTTTTTTTTTTACAAGGGCATTGTCACTTATCAAGACTTGAATGCCACTTAAGAATAATAAAGGTTAATGAGTGCACAGTGGTCATCGGGACAACAGCATTGTAATCATTAGTTATAGAAATTGAGTATAATTTAATTATTTAACGGGACGGCTTAGCAAGAACCATATTGTAGTCAGCAGGAAAGCAGATCAACAGAACAGAGTTCCACAGGCAAGTTCTAGCTTTGTTCATAGAATCTGCATTTAGATTTAGGCACAGATACAGAATAGGGGAAATTGTTGATAGTGATTGTAGTTAGACCAGTGGGGTTGGAGGAGGGGGGGGGCAAAAATGGTAGGGGAGACCATACTTTGAAGCTGTTGAGCACTTGCCATGAAAATAACGATAGAACAGAGACAGGCTTACAATGTCTCTTCGGTAGGAAAGAGGCTGAAGGAAAGAGAAAAGGGCATTATCTACTAGGTTTTGAAGCTGGCCTTGAACTCTGTCAAGGCAAGATAGGATGTTACGAGCAGCTCCTACCCGGATATGGCAATTGTACTCTATCCTAGGATATACCTGGCTCTTATACAGATAGAGGATTGCATCAGCAATGAGATACCTACTGGAGCGGTAGAATGATCCAACCATTTTTCTAGCAATCTTGGCAACAGATTTGATGTATGTGTTCCATTCTAGATCAGAAGTGGAGGTCAGTCCTAGAAGCTTTTCAAGACATGGTGCTTCCCCAAGACCATTCATTTCAGTTAGGGCCAGATAGAGGCGATGGAAAGAGAGAAGCTTGATTTTATTTACATAAATTTTAAATTCAAATCTAGTATTCATATTTTCTGAAAATGTTTTATATAAAACAACTTATGACAATGTTTCTGCAGGTGTGTGAGATAACTCTATGGTGACATGGGCGACCACAAATATCAGAAAATACATTTATTGTGCTGATAGCATTACTGATAAAAACAAGCACAAAAGAGAAAACCTGATAATAGAGACCAACATATACCAAGCACGTACTTACAAAATGCCAGGCATCTGTCCAGCTTTCAATCACATGCAGAAGATGTGAAAAAGATAATCAACACATGAATGTTTTCTTTACTTGTCTAACAGCTAATAAAGAAACAATCATGTATTTTATACGGTTGTGTTGTGTGTTATTTCCTTTTACCGATAACCTAACTATATAACAGGTGGTATTGGTTAAAATATTTACTTACAGCAACTATTCGAATAATACAAACAATCATTGATGCCTCCGTTCAGTCTCAAGACTATGAATATCCACTGTAAGGATAGCTGAGCATGAAATTGTGAGGTAAGGGTTGCGCAATCTCAACCACACTTCTCCTGAATCGGTACTGCTTGAGTCCAGTGGCAAGGAGAAGTCCAAGACAACTGGAAACAATGCCAAGATAAGCAGAAAGCACATACAGCACCTGGAATTCCCAAATGGTCACCCATTTTAGTACTGGCCAGGCTCAATGTTGCTTTATAGTACTATCGCTTCCCCGGGGAGAGTTACTTGGTTAATGAACGTCCTCGGAATGCAACCAGCTCTCCGGGGGGAATAAACGATATCCCAACGAGGACAAAGTTAGAAGTCTTACAAACGGTCCCGTGAAGATGGGCCAGTCATTAGGGTCTTTGTATCAAAAAGAAAATCATACCTGAGATGTTGGGTGAGGGTGTGTGGCGCCTTCATTCTCTCAAGACGACACCTTTACCCTGGTGGCATTCTGGTTGGAATCTTCTTCCTTCGTCCTCTGGACCGCTTCGTTGTTTAATGGAGACATTTATAGCAAACACAAGAAAACACAACACAATTGTAATATATATGAAATATAATTAACTATTTTATTTTATATTATGTATACAATATATATTGCAATACTTTTACAATTTACATATCCTACAATTGATTTTTCACTATTACTTACTACCCTTAACTAGTGTTGAGGGGAGAAGAGGTGCCCCCTCTCGTTTATGGAGAGACAGAAATATGCGTGCTTACCCCATACTATCCGAACGAAAAGAGATCAATTAAAAGAAGGGAATTATAGGGTTGCATTTCTGTGTATCCCTCCGCCTACAGCCAAATTACCACCTGGCTATGCAGGGGGAGGGTGCATAAGCAACTACCACAACCATGGCACTACGGTATAGTGCCACAGCTTAACTTTGGTGATCTAATGGGAACCAGTGTATCAACGTGAATATGCCGTATATACAAACAATACTGATATTAAAAAAAATGAAGAAAAATAATCAAATTTAACCATAATGTCCAGGTTTACATCAAAACAAAAACTACCATCGTTGATTTTTGGCAGGTTAAAAGTTCAAATGAGTTTGAGGGAGTTGTGTAGCAAGATGTTTGTTCACATTACATTTAAATGTCTGCATGTTAGCACAGTCTAGTGAACATGAGAGGATTCCAAATGCAAGCACTCAGAGGAAAGTTATTTGAGTAGAAAGTTTTCCAACATCTGGATCTCTACAGTGAAGGGGTGGGATTTTGCTGTAAAGTCTGTTGTTTACAGTAAAGGGTTACAAATGAAGCAATTTCATCAAATCGCATTCTGTTGAATTACTTGTAAAACAATCACAGGGATGGAACATTCAGGGTCTGGAGCTTGGTATATAGTGTGGGGCCTGTCTGGTTAGACCCTTCTTTACACCTTGTCTAGCAGTTAGGAACTAGTGGTTGGGGCACCAGCCCAGATGCGACAAGACAACAATATTCAATGCATGTGTGAATAATGGCTTTGTAGAGATATAGGATACAGGCAGGTATGAGAAGTCTTCTAGCTCAATAGAGGGAGCCTACCTTCTTTGCAGCAAACTTGGCAGCATCCATGTTTTTTATTCCAATTCACATTACCCGTGAATGTTAGGTTAAGTAGTTTGAATGTTAGACTCTCAGGAAATGTCATATCAGCCATAGTAATTGGTAGTTGCTAAGGTGTATGTGTTGAAATAGTCTTATTGTTTAGTATGGCCATCTTCTTTTATGGCATATCAACCTTTTTATAGGTTATTTTGCTAAAAGTTTTTATGCTTCAAGTTCTTAATGTTTCCAAATATCTGTACTATCACATTTAAACTTAACATACAACCTTTTAACCATTGTTTCTGAATAACATTTATCAAGCCATTGCTTTACTTGAACAGTATTTTTCTCCATCAGAAAGCAGGGTCTTATAAACATGTGAAATTTAGATTTTCAGAGATTAGTGGTTGGTGCACCAGCTCAGATGACTTTGTAGAGATATAGAATATTGGCAGGTGTGAAAAGTTTTCTAGCCCAATAGAGGAAGCCCAACTTATTTGCAGCAAACTTGGCAGCATCTTCTATGTTTTTTTATTCCAATTCATGTTACCTGTGAATGTTAAGTTAAGGAGTTTGAATGTTAGACTCTCAGGAAGGGTGCTGTCGGCCATGGCAATCGGTGATAGGAAAAGTTTCTTACAAGTCTTAAAGGAAATGAGCTTTGTCTTCATAGTATTGAGTGTGCCCATCTATTTTTGGCTACTACATGCATTTTATGTAGAACGATTTGTTGTTGGTTTCAAAGTGCATCTCCGTTTCCGATATTGATTTTTTATTGGAGCCAACTCTCTTTCACTGGATTCTTTTGAGGTCTGCAAACAGCCAGTAGCTGCTAAGGATTATATCTGGAGAATAGAGAGTGCAGAATCAATTTGAATTGCAATTTGTGTAATTTGCCGTTGTTGTGATAGGCTTGTGACATGATGCATTTTCTTAGTGAAAAAGCACTTCTTCATTTGTGGTTGTTTTTTGGCTATTTCTTCCTTCAAACATACCAATAATGCTATATAATATTTGCTATTGATGCTTCTTTTTTTTTAAGGTAAGCAACAAACAAAATACCTTGCATAACCCAAACTATGGAGACCTGCTGATGTTTGCATCTTTGGTTGCTTTAGATGGCTTTCACTTTCTGCTATCCACTTAACCGACTGATTTGCTTCTGAGTGAACTGGTAGGCCCATGTTTCATCCACTGATGCATTCGAATCGTCAACATCTTGTTTTTCATCAACTGTGAACAAACGCAGCATCCACTTTGAACACAGCTTTCCCATTGGCATATGTTCATGCAAAATAGGCAATACACTTTCTTTTGACATATTCAACTTGGCGATTTTATGATTGCTTAAAACCAATTTGAACTTTTTAAAAAATATTTTCTAGGACAACCGCTGAATTTGAGTAACCTGCATATTCAGCATCATTTAGTCTATACAGCTGCATTTAAAGTTATACTAACTCTTTATTATTTCCATTGGAGCATAGTGTGAATAATATTTATTAAGCCATTTCTTGGCTTCAGCAATACTTTTTTCCCATCAGAAATCAATGCTTTATGAAGACACGAAATTCAGATAGCTTCATTGTTTTGAAAAGTTGCAACAGTAGTTTTATTTAAATAACTGTAATTTGTAAACTAATAATCCAATTGGGCTTAAATGTTGACATGTGCCAGTTGAAGATTAGTACTTTATGAAAACCATATGATTTTTATTAGTGTCACCATGTATATGTGAGGGCCAAGAACCATTGAATGATATTTTATATACATTAGTGGATTACATTTTTCTTAATTTTCTCCTGCCCCCACACTCACTTTTGAGTTTTCCTCTTTTTTCTTTCTCCTCTTTCCTTTTCATTTTTTCCTTTTCCTTTTCATTTTTTCCTTTTCATTTTTTCCTTTTCATTTTTTCCTTTTCATTTTTTCCTTTTCCTTTTCATTTTTTCCTTTTCATTTTTTCCTTTTCATTTTTTTCCTTTTCATTTTTTCCTTTTCATTTTTTCCTTTTCATTTTTTCCTTTTCATTTTTTCGATTTTCTTTCTTTTTGATTTTCTTTCTTTTTGATTTTCTTTCTTTTCGATTTTCTTTCTTCATATATAAATGCATAAAAAAAATCAGTGGTCATGTTTTTTTAGTAACCACCACCTTCTTCAATCCTTTCAGACAAGGGAGTGGACTCATTTTTGAAACTACAGAATTGTTTGAGTATGAAGTTGTGCTCTGAGTCTCCCTGATTTTATTCTGTTCAAATGACACCATAAATAGCTTTCAAAATCTTGTTTGCCAAAGAAAAATTTAATATGACTGATTTTTTTTTTTCCTAATTTGTGAGAGTGTTGACTTATAGAAAAGAATATACATTTCAGATGACGAGGCTTTTTTTATCTTTGTTCTGAGGTGAGTTCACTTTCCGCCCTTTCTTTTGTTTCCAAATACGTTCTTCAAAACCAGAAAAAAATTCTCATACATTTTGAATACTAATTCCGAAAAGAATCTGCGAACAAGATTTTTCTTTTGTTTCCTTTCAGCGTGTAAAGAAACAAGAATCTATTTTCACCTGCTTCCTCATAAGACAAACATTTTATTAAAAAAAAAAAAAGTCTTGACTAGTGTGCAATTATGAACTGGCAACCTTATCCCAAGTTAAGCAAGATCGAGTCAGTATTAGAATGGTGATCAGTTGGTCATACCAGATGCTGTATTGGGTGAGAAGAATGACAGCACCTCCCTGCAAGAACTAAAAAATGTAATGTCATCATCTCCCCTGACTGGGATATATATGTTACTGGGAACCAGTTGTAAATTTAATATTCCCTAGAAACTTCCTCTAAAGTGAATTGGTTTACCTTACTTCAAATGTGTGTGCCATGGTTCTTAATCTTGTATCTAGATTTCTAGTATTAACAGTTACTGGGACACAGTCATATTTTCATCAGTTTACATACGTAATAAAAATAGCACACAGATATGGACATTGTATACAAATGATTTGTTGAACATGCGTGTATCGTTAGGATCTTGTAACTGGTGTCTTTACATCTGAGCTAAATCGTTCATCATTCAACTTGTAAATCTTGGCTAAGACTGACTCGGACATCTCCTTATCTTCATAATTGTTCTCCTCTCTACCAGCCAGACTCTCCTGAATATATCTACTTTTCTTCTGGAAATAAGAAATTTGCATCAAACTCCACTGTGATAAAGGCTGTCTACCCTCTGAATTTCCTCTCGGGACTGAAAATACTCTGAGTGACATCCATATATCTATCCAAGATGTTTCTAGACTTGTCAAGAACCTTGGTTCTAGCAAAGCAACTTGCCTTAACAACATTCCAATTATAGTGCTAAAAAAAAATGCAACCAGAACTAGCTCCTATACTTACAAAGTTGTTAAAACACCTTAAGGAGGAATGCTTCCCAACACCTTCAAAAACCTCAAGTTTGCCCAGTGTTTAAAAATACAGGGGATCGGTTTCCTATGCATCATGAGTAAATTGCTTGAGTCTATGATAAATAGAAAAGTTGTCAACCACCTCAGCAAAAACAATCTATTTAGCGACAAGTAATATGGTTTCCATTCTGAGGAATCAACAGCTGATTTCTATGTAATTTCTGTGTCTGCTCATTTATAGTCTCTATAATATAAGACTTTTCTGTGTTGCATAAAGACAATAATTTCCCTCACTCTTTATCTGTGCCTAAACCTAAACATAGATTCCATGAGCAAAGCTTCTTTCTTAGAACTGCACGCCTATGGAATTGTCTTCCGTTTTCCTGCTTTACAACTGACTACAATATAGTTGTCTTCAAGTCTAATGTAAACAAGTTTTTGATGAGCAGTTCCATATAAGTTAACAAATTTACCAAATTTCCATTACTAACGATTACTATATTGTCCAATTTCTACTGTACACTCTTTAACCTTTATCCTCGAGTGGCCTTACAATCCTTACAACGCAAGCAGTAATTAGAATTGAAAGTAATAGATAGCAAACATATCGATTAAAACAATATAGCAAATGAGTATAATTTATAAAATTAAATTTAAAAAAAAAATAGTTTTAATTGTCACAATTTAAATTCACTAAGAATTTCACTTCAAGACGCTATAATAAAATTGGTGTCATTCGTGTTTATACTTACAAAGAAAAAAAACTTATATGCTTATAATCGACTTAAAATCTAAATAGTTCAAGTAAATTTATAACATGTAATAAACTGGAAGGGGCACCTGGCTTTGCCCGATCGTAAAATGCTTAAATATGATATTATAATTTGTCCAGATTTCGTACGTATTATTATAGTCATAATTTCAAAAGTAAAAACAAAAAAGTATTTGGGTGCACTCAGCTAGAATTGAAACCAAATGTAAAATTGTAGCATTCGAAGCTGATAATGTTACCACTGTACCAACATGACACTTATATGAAGTGATTAAAATAAACTAAGATAAATGTACAAAATGTATAATGATTTTTTTTCAATTTGAACCCCTTTTTGACCCCTTAAAAACTATTTTAACCAGCTAAAGACCAATAAAAGAACCGCCCATAAAAATATCCAATCTTTTGAGGCCCCTAGCACCACTCTGCGACTTTTAGTTTTGGAAGAGATAGTTTGAAAAGATGGAGACAGACAGACATATAGCCTTTTATATATTAGATTTCAAAGTAAAATTCAAATTAAAACATAAAATTGTCTGTATTTTTGAGATGAGGTGTTTTCATTGATTGAGATTGTCGGACTGACACCTCTGATAGAGAGAGAAAACCTTGAATAACAACATAGGTTTAACATTAACAAAAACCAACTAAGAATTGTGACATATGGCCGAGTGGTCCTAGATGTTGTATCAAAGTTTACAGTTACCCAAAGGTGCTGAGTTCAATCCTGAACGAAGGCAGTGAAAAAAGTAACATTCAAAACAGAGAATCAGCAACTATGTCCCAAAGCCTAGCTGGAGTCCGAACACAGTACCCCCGTAATAATAATAAAGGGTTGGGTTCGAGACTCCTAACAAACGGTTCCCCAGTTCGATACAAAACACCTGACGGAGGGCAAAACGGCCGAAACGTTGTGACAATAACAACCAAGATGAGGAAGTCAGTCCGACAATCTCAATCAATAAAACATAAAAATTCTAAAAATAGAATTATGAATAGATTCTTATAAAATATTGATAAATTTTCTTCTGAAAGACTTTATCAGTAAACTTATAAAAATAAAGAAATGTGTGTATCAGTATTAAGCATGTATATAAATAATATGTGAAAATATAAAAATATGAAAGATGTGCATACACTAGCCTATAATAGGTGAAAATATATATTAAAAATTTTAATTTAAATAATATAAATGGGTGTGTATTGAAAATATTTAACCGATAAATTTTTAAACTATTGGTCACATAACATTGAAATTAACAGGAAATAGTAATCATGCACAGTAATCAAGTTTATAATGAGTAAAACCTTTAGATGAATGAACCTGAACGAATATGTACAGAAATATGTCGGCAAGTTCAAATGCAAATTGTTCACTTCAATTTGCCAACATATTTCTGTTACTTTTGCGCATTCGCAAATTCATTCTTAGCTTGAAGTAGTTTAAGTTTAAATCTTGCTTATCTATCTGTTGATAGCTCAAACGGTACGAAGTGTGACTGGAGTGCTAAATGTTTTGGTTTCAATTCTAACTGATGGCACCCATTTTTTTTCTTTTTTTTTTTTTTAACTTTTGTAATCAGTACTAATATCTCTCTCTCTCTCTCTCTCTATATATATATAATAGAGAATCAATTCTGTAATAAATACGAAATCTGTATGAATAAAAATATTAAATTATAACTGGATTTTTTTAGATATAAAATAGAATTATTTTCTCTAAAAATGCTTTAAAATATTGAAACAAAATACTACAGATTTATAATTTAATTACAATAGATTTGTGTATGTATGGATATATTCATAGATAAAAAAAAAAAAAAAAAAGGTCATGTGTGTATACATGTGTAAAAAGAAAAAAAAAATGTGATGGGGGCAAAACAAATTGCCTGATTTTGAGAAATAAGTGGAAATTTCCAGAGTAATTTCCCTTGAAAAAAGTCAATATTTCGAATTCAAGTTAAAAAAAAACACAATTATTAAATTTAAATCCGTGAATGAGATTTTGACACCCAGAATTTTCTCCAAACCTACCACCCCGTAAATTGGAAGTTCCACATTTACATGATTGCTAAGAAACAAAGCTGAGTAATTTATCTGCTGAGATAAACACATAAAAAAAAATGAATAAATAAATTACTAAAAAAAAATAAAAAAATTACTGAAAAAGAATGACAATGTGTGGTCACCATTTCTAGTGAGAACAAATATGAATAGGTTGAAGAAAATTTGATATTTTTTACCATAAACTGGTCCTATCGGATTTGAAACCTATGGTACCCATGTTTTTCTGATTTTCTCTAACATTTTAAAATAAATATTTCTATTAATTTTTCTTTATAATTGAGCACTTTGCTGGAGTTCTTTCCCCACAAACACCACACAGTGTGTATATATATATATATATATATATATATATATATATATATATATATATATATTTGAACATTGTTAATTCACATACTCATCTTAGCAGCAGGGGCAAAATAGTATAACAGTTAGGTCAAGTTTCAAACTAGGCTTGAGGTACCACACTGGTGAACTGTGTTCCAGCGAAACAGTATTGTATGTGGATGACTATGTACATATATAACGTGTGTATGCATGTATGGAATTTCGAATGGAACCCTATATTTAATCCAGTGTAGTAGATTGATCTCATGCCATCAGCCATGACTGAGTAGAAGTGTAAAGTCATTCATAATTGTATTCTTAGTATTGATCATACTAAGGATTTAGCCTGTAACTTCCGTTCATGTAGAATTAGCAATTATATCTGTTGTGTCATTATGTTTTTTTTTGTTTATTTTTTTTTTTTTATATTTCTTTGTTCCACTCGAAAGGAAATAACTCTGAACAAATTACTATTTTGCACTTATGACTGCAATCGTGGTCGAGTTACACCAAATAAGGCTGTGTGTGTGTGTGGAAAGAGAGAGAGACTTTAGGATTTTTCACTTCTGTGTTTTCAGGTCTTTATACTCGCTGTAACTCATTTTATCCCAACGAACGAAAAATTAATTTAATTAAGACCCTTACACGTAGGGCTTTGAACAAATCATTATGGCTCTATCTGGATGTAAAGAACTTTATTACCTAAACCCTGTGTAACAATGGTTATCGTTTGGATATCGTAAAATCTACTAAAAAAAAAGTTTCCAATTTTAAAAGTACAGAAACTTCAGTAGATAAATGTCCTGTTTACTTTCGCTTACCTTGGCTGGGTAACATTAGTGACGGATTTGCGCAACAAATTTCACTGACTGTTCAACAGTTTTATTTTCCGTCAAGTCTTTGTTTTTGTCCACAAGACCTACACTGTTTTTTATCCGAAAAGATGTCTTCCCATCATAGTAATTCTATTGTTTATTTATTTGTAGTTGTGGAATGTACTACATTGAGTGGACATCACAAACTTTGGATTCCTGTATCAAATAGCACGTCCCATCCTAGATTTGATACGCAAATTGTGCATCATCTCATGTGTTGCATAATACCTATGGTTCGGCTATTTGTGAACATTTAATAAATACATGTCTGCGTGTATAGTTTGATTACACAACTAGTGTAAAAAAATGAAATTAGTCTTTCTCTGCTCATTTTAGAAATATAGTCAAGTATTAGATAATATAATACTGTTAATTTTCATAAACCATTTCTCTCAACCAAAATATTGCCAAGGAATTGGTAATTGCATTTTATTAACAAACCTTTACTGTTTGGCTACATGTTTTTTCTTTAAAAATGTCCATTGAAAATCATTGTAATAAAATGTAAAAAAAAAAAATGGAAACGGCGGTAACTCTATGCGAGTTTAACCGGCTTCCTCCAAGGGAAGAAGTTCCATGGGAATATGAAATTCACAAATAGTCCCCAGTCCCATGTATATTCCCGTTAGAAGAAATGACAATGTTAGGTTTTCGCAACTCTTGCAGAGAGGTGTCTAAATCCTCCTACATACAGCACCTGGAATTCCCAAATTGGTCACCCATCTGGCACTAATCAGGCTCAACGTTGCTTAACTTCGATGATCTAATGAGAATCATTGTGTCCTCATGATTATGCCATACTTTCTTTAAAACGTAAAGGTGTCATATTATGTCTGTGCAGAGAGTTCTGTCTTTCCTTTCAAACCGAATTTGACCACATAAGAGTCAGGTTCAATCGGATCAAGTGATTAAGATAATCTGATGATAAAAATTAATTCTACATGAAAGGATTATCCTTATCAGTTTCTAAGCCCTTCAAGATATTTCATGATGCAACAGGTTGGCTTTCTCAAACACGTGGGAAGCCAAACCAACATTTAAGGCAGAAAAAATAACTTTATTGCAAAAATACTTCTTGCACTGTATTAACTAACTGATACTGCCCAACATTATAAAAATGCCAGTGGTATTTACTTAAGTGGCTTGAATCGACTTCCTCTGAAGGAGGAGGTGTCAAGGGAATATTAAATTCACAAACAATCCCCAGTTTCATGTATATCCCAGTCAGAGGAGAGGACAATGTTAGGTTTTGCAGTTTTTGCAGGTAGATGTTGACGCCCTTCTCCATACACTGCCTAATACTCCGAAGCGTTCACCCATTTTAGTACTGACCAGGCTCAACGTTGCTTAACTTCAATGATCTAACGAGAACCAGTGTGTCAACGTGTTTATACTGTATATGTCTGGCAGTAGCTTTATTTGTAATTTGTTTTTTTTTTTGTGTTTTTTTTTTTAACTATGCTGGTGCTGTATTATTTCTAATTTGTTTTTCTGTTTTTTTTTGTTTTTTTAACTGTGCTGGGGTTTTATTTCGTCTACTGTTCTCATTTCGCATGATATTCTTGCAATGCTAGTGTAACCTCGGATATTCAGATGTATCTTGTTGGACTCTGGAATCTGTACAGAATTTTGAATGGAACTCTTTATTTAATCCACAGGGGTAGCTTGCTCTCATTCTATGAACAGTGACTAGGTAGAATTCTTAGTAATCCATAATTATATTCTTAGTGAGTATTAAACCTTTAACCTCCGTTCATTTAGAATTGAATATTGCTTAGAACTTATGTAATGTTATACAGGTTCACACAAGTAAACCCAACATGTTGTCACAAGAAACATAGGACAAGTAATAATTCAACATTATTTTTCTATTTTTTTTTTTTTTTTTATATAACCATGACATTTATTTCCTCATTCTCCCACCACAGGTGACTTCTCTTTACGGCTGTGACGTCACCCATATTTTTAACATGATTGTCCCTCTAACGTGCTGTCTTTTTTATAGTCTTTTTCCATACAGTGACGTCATTTCACATTTTATAGGCATTTGCATATGTGTGTCCATGCTCTGTTAAGCTTATATCTGCCACAGGTCCTTGCGTTGTTTTTCAAAAGTATTATTTTTTGGTTCCAATCAAAGAAGTAACTGAACAAATTACTTGTACGTGTAATGATGATCACCCTAGTCCACTTGATCCTGCTTCTTCTTAAGAAATATATCATCTGTGACCATCATAGCACATCTTTGCCAATACTGAGCTAAATCACACAATATATCTAGTTAATCCCAATTCGGTAGTTAAAAATCATCCATTTGTGGATCCAATAGTGTTGCTATATCATCTTTGCTTGTCACTGTCCTGATCTTCAAATACTAACAAGTTGCATCAAAACATGCAGCCATTCGAATATAATTCCAATCCAGACAAATTATTTTTTAGAAGGAATTAAATCGAATTACATTTTATTCCTATTAATAATATGCTACAACAATCCATAAGAAAAACCAGAATCAAATATTGATTTTGTAGGAAGAAAGCTATTGATAACAAAGAAATGATAAAGAGACTGGCTTTATTTTATATATTAGAAAGTTATTTTATTAACAAGGGTGGGGTATTTTTAAAACACATGCCAAATAACTTCTGTGGAGAGCTGTTTGTTGGGACATTATTTAAGCATCATAAATTGCATTTTTCATTTTATTACATCCGGTACCTCATCAGTTTATCAATATTATTCATTATTAGTGGAAGCTCATGGAAATTCTATTGGACTTTCTACATCAACATGTATAATTTACTGTTAGTAATTGTTATGAATATGCGGATGTGCCTATTTTAGGAATAATGAACTTACTCGGAGACTATAAATATAATTACATTTAACACGTTATTGGGTAAGAATTTAGTTTGAACAGTATGGCATGTACTTCTATAATATTGATAATAACCTATTTACTAAGTATACCACTGTGTTTTTAGTCTTAGGTTGGAGCAAAAATGATGTCGTTTTTTGACTTGAAGTTGAACATCAAAAAATGACATTTTTGCACCAACCTAATATTATTACCAGCTTGCAGGGTTACAACACTAATATTTCTTTTGAAAAAATATCTGTAGGGACGAATATACTCTTAAAAAAATTACTTTTTCTTCTGTAAAAATAATTATTATTGTCAACAAAATTTTCTGTAAATAAATAAAACTAATATATTTTTTCTTTATTTACAATTGTGGTAATTCTTTTTAAAATAATATTGTCTTTCTTATAAAAATGATTGTCAGCGAAATATTAAATTAAAAAAAGAATAACGAATGTCACGTTTTGAAATCCACTTATTTAAAATTATACTGTTTTTAGTTGATGGGTTGGAGACAAATTATTTAAAAATTGATAAAGTCGGAATGTTTTCTCTTAAAGTGTAGTATCTGTTCTGATACTACACTTCACCTTTTCTGTCCTCGATCAGTGGAGGAGAAATCCTTCATGACTGAGGCAATTTTTATTTTTGTTCATATCCAGATTGACCCTTTTTGGAGAGCTGGATTTTCCTCGCATTAAAACCCGACCTTGTGTCTAACTCTGCCCTCATGAGGAGGCAAGTAAATAGGAACGTCAGATTAATCGCCGATCACCGCCTTTGCTGATTGGTCGATCTCATTTTTTGATGTGTAAAAGGTGATAACATACATGCAAACGTGAAGTGGCTAAACATATTATCATTATTAATATTATTATTATTGATAATATTAGCATTATACTTGAACTCCCCTATGACACACTTGTTTTAGTAATATATTGTTAAAATGTAATTTAATGTTATAACAATATATTATTATGATAAAATGTAATTTAATGTTATAGCAATATATTATGATAAAATGTAATTTAATGTTATAGCATTATATTGTTATGATAAAATGTAATTTAATGTTATAGCAATATATTATTATGTTAAAATGTAATTTAATGTTATAACAATAGATTATTATGATAAAATATAATTTAATGTTATAGCATTATATTGTTATGATAAAATGTAATTTAATGTTATAGCAATATATTATTATGATAAAATGTAATTTAATGTTATAACAATATATTATTATGTTAAAATGTAATTTAATGTTATAACAATATATTATTATGTTAAAATATAATTTAATGTTATAGCATTATATTGTTATGATAAAATGTAATTTAATGTTATAGCAATATATTGTTATGATAAAATGTAATTTAATGTTATAGCAATATATTGTTATGATAAAATGTAATTTAATGTTATAGTAATATATTGTTATGATAAAATGTAATTTAATGTTATAGCAATATATTGTTATGATAAAATGTAATTTAATGTTATAGCAATATATTATGATAAAATGTAATTTAATGTTATAGCAATATATTATGATAAAATGTAATTTAATGTTATAGCAATATATTATGATAAAATGTAATTTAATGTTATAGCATTATATTGTTATGATAAAATGTAATTTAATGTTATAGCATTATATTGTTATGATAAAATGTAATTTAATGTTATAGCATTATATTGTTATGATAAAATGTAATTTAATGTTATAGCATTATATTGTTATGATAAAATGTAATTTAATGTTATAGCATTATATTGTTATGATAAAATGTAATTTAATGTTATAGCATTATATTGTTATGATAAAATGTAATTTAATGTTATAGCATTATATTGTTATGATAAAATGTAATTTAATGTTATAGCATTATATTGTTATGATAAAATGTAATTTAATGTTATAGCATTATATTGTTATGATAAAATGTAATTTAATGTTATAGCATTATATTGTTATGATAAAATGTAATTTAATGTTATAGCATTATATTGTTATGATAAAATGTAATTTAATGTTATAGCAATATATTATTATGATATAACACAGGAAAAATGTCATTTCTCTTCAAATTTTCTTTTTAAAATGTCTTCTCACTTGCGATGCAGCGAGATAGAGAAAACGAAATCTCACCATCTGAAATAACGTTCTCGATCTAAATGTATAACTTGAATGGCCATATCTTAAAAATATTTTTGTTTTCTCTTAACTTCATTTCTATGTCTGTCTCCATAACAATAGTTTGTTTGTTCTTCCAGTCATACAAATGGCCACACTCGAAAGCCGGGCAGCAAGCAAAATGGGTTTATGAAAAGCAACTCCAAAAACGTGACAATGGCATCCAGCCAGCCTGAATTCACTTGTTCTTCCTCTTCATCATGTTCATCATCTTTCGTCAAATACAGTGCCATTTTGTTTGTTACTGTATGTATCTGCTACCTCAACTCGTTGATGTGTGGCTTTGTATTTGATGATGTCTCTGCCGTCGTAGAGAACCAAGATCTCCGGCCTCACGTTCCAATCACAAATCTCTTCTGGAATGATTTCTGGGGAACACCAATGCAAAAGGTAAATTTGTGTAACACTTTCTTTTTTCTCTCTTTTTTTTTTTTTTTTTTTTTTTCCATCTCATTGGGTTTTTTGTTTTTGTTTGTTTTTGTTTGTTTTTAATCTAATATATATAATAGTCATTCTTTTGATTTTTGTTATTCTTCAGGCTGTGATCAAGTGTAGTTCTATCAAAGGAGAAGTCCTTGGTCGATTTAGAGTCCTTCCTTATTGGGAGCAGAATTTTTCTCATTAAAAACCGGCCTTGTATCTAACTCTACCCTCTGAAGGAGGCAAGTAAATAAGGACTCATAAAAATGTTAGGAGTCAGAGACACTCTGAACTTTAAAATAAAAAGTCTGAGTTGGATCTTATGAAGGATTCTACAACTCTGCAAGATATGCAGTTTAAAAAAGAAACCGTTTCTCTGAAGTTTTCTTCTCCAATATAAACAGTTTTAAAAATTTTTATTCAAACTTCAATCCAGATTTTTACTTTTTTTTCTCACATTTAACTCTCATACTTTTTCCTTAAAATAATATTAAAATCCATATAAATAGCTTAAAAAGAAACTATTTTGTAAGAAAAGTCAGGAAAAAGAAACTTTTAATATATTTAAAGAAATGTTATTTTAATATTAAATTAAAATGTCTTTACTTTAGGAATCTGATACAATTAATAATATGTAATATATTCTTCACTTAATATTTAAAATCAAATCCGTCTCTTTCACAGTTTTTGTCATCGATTGCTTTCTTCCTGCAAAATCAATAGTTTGTTCTGGTTCATCAGTTCTTTTGGTGAATGGTTGCAGCATGTTGTTAAGAATAAAATGTAACTCGATGTAATTCCTTTCAGAAAATACTTTGACAAGATCAGAATTATTTTTGCATGAATGCCATCTTAAAAAAAAAGATGTAACTCTGTAATCAATATAGTTGGGTTTTTTGGGTGTTTTTTTATGATTCATATGAGATATTGGTTGTAGGAATGAGCTCTGAGAGAGAGAGGCTGCTTGTTCCAGTGCATCTTTCTAGCTATCACCTGAGTCCACACCATGTCTATTTTGCAACATTTAAGCTTTGATGAAGTAAACACAAAAGACTTTGCCCTCATATGGAAGGAAGTAAATAGGGCTTTATTCAAATAAACTTTTTTATATCCAATTCCAATTTCTGTATAGATTCCCAAATTTGCCTTTAAAATTCTTTAGTTTGAAGAGATGCACCTGAAAATCGGAGATCACATTGGTCAAAATGTTATGAAAATAACAACCAAGATGAGAATCATAATCTGAATGATCCAAAATGTAATTGTGCAAATGCTATTTATATTTTATATTGCATCTTTTCAGACTAGTGCAATGCCTTTTGCATAAAAAAAACATTTGTTATAATCTGTTCATTTTTAACCACAAGGAGTTTTTCTTGCTTGTTTTTACTGAACCTGGAATTTGATGTTATCCAGATTTCCTCCTCCCTTGCCTCAATTACGAGTTATACCCATTCTGTCAATAATGAAAGTTAATGGAGGTCACATCGTTCGAAATGTTATGAAAATAACAACCAAGATGAATGATTTGAATAGTACAAATTATCAAACCCCATCTCAAAAATTCAAAAATAAATGTCTGGGCTCGTTCACCAATCCCTAACCTCTCCAATCACTTACTTTCGGACAAACTATAAAAAAAATTTCTACTTTTTGTTTCATTTTACTTCAGTCAGTTCTCAAAAATCAAGAGCTTCTTCCTGGAGTTAACACTTGATCTCTACATGAGATGAATAGATTTTTGGAATATTCCATCAAACTCTCCCATACATCTATAATGTTGAGTTAATAAAGAAGTTAAGTTTCCTCTCTTCAATTAACCATTTAAATATGTTATAGTTTATCTTGTGATCTTTTGGTGTTACTGGATTCCAGGAGAAGAATTCATCTAGTCTGGTAGAATATCCATCTTAGTGTTGTTACTAAAGGCAACATCACTTGAAGAAGGTGCACATTCCTCATATAAGTCGGTTTGGGTAAGCCATACCATTGAGATCCTATTCCTAATGGGTCCTGCCCTGTCTGTCAAACTCCAACCCCTGTCGCATCACTGCAGTGTTGTGTCCCAATGCTTGTTTTACAAGTACTTTCACAGAATGTGCTCCAATGAACTTACTGCACTTATACTCCCTTCAACAATAATACCCACAACCAACCTGACTAGCAGCAAAATTCCACCCCTTTACTGTAAAGGTTCATAGATGCTGTAAGATTTTCTATTCTAATAGCTTAGACCATATGCCTTTGGAATTCCTTTTCTGTCCCTATTGCTGTCCAATAGACAGTGTGACGAAACGAATATCATGGTGGCAGATGCAGAAATGGCACTATATATACACGACTGAACTCAAAGCGAAGCCCATACTTATTTGTATACCTCGACTTCGAGGAGTATAAAAGACAGTAAATTTCTGGGCATGGGGTGTCTGTTTCTGAGTTTGTCATTCATTTCAGTGTCGACTGATGTCGCACGAGAAGTAGAGAAGAAAGAAGTAGAAGACAACAAAAAACAAAACAGAAAAACACAAACTCCCCACCCAAGTTGTTCTCCTATACAGCTGATCTGTATTGCAGTGGCCCTTTATATTTCTGTGTTGTTTGAGGTGAATAAAAATTTAAAAAGAATGCTCTTCACATACTTTCTCATATTTTGTCTTTTTTTTTGTCTTTTGTTTTTTTTTGTCTTTTTTTGTCTTATTTTATTTTGTTTTTTTGTCTTATTTTATTTTGTTTTGTTTTTTTTTGTCTTATTTTGTTTTTTTGTCTTATTTTGTTGTTTTTGTCTTATTTTGTTTTTGTCTTATTTTGTTTTTTTTTTCTTATTTTGTTTTGTTTGTTGTCTTATTTTGTTTTGTTTGTTGTCTTATTTTGTTTTGTTTGTTGTCTTATTTTGTTTTGTTTGTTGTCTTATTTTGTTTTGTTTTTTTATCTTTTTTTTTTTCTTACTTTAAAAAAGATCTTAAAATGTTACTTTTCTTCTACTGTATATTAAATCGCTTGAGTATTTTACACCCACTTATCTAACTTGGTTCCAGGAGAATAGTCACAAATCCTATCGGCCTTTATGTGTGCTTACGTTCCGACTGAATTACTTGCTAGGAGCCATGAACCCTTTCTCTTACCACCTTGTCAACCTGTTGCTCCATGCATCCGTCTGTGTTGTCTTTATGAGGTAAAGTATTGCTATTTTGTTATTGATTTTTTTGTTTTATTTGGTAGACAATACATTTACTTTCTGCTCTATTTCATCAAATTTCAAAATGTTTATGCCGCCAAACACACAAGTCATATTATTTCTACTTATATATAAAGGTATTTTGTCTCTGTGTGAATTTCTTTATGGACTCCAAAACAGCTGAGTCGATATTTTTTTTTTTAATTTCGCACAAATGTACTTAATATGTCTGGGAGTGTTCTTAGATAGGTTTTTATAAGAATGCCTCTGAGTATCGAAAATCCAAAATGTCTGATTAAAGAAGGAACAATCTGATATTGACTAAAGTTAACATCCTTATACACAGTCTAACATTTCAAGTGTATTTGAAAAGTTGTATTATTATGCAAGCAGAAGGGTCCGGCATATAAAATCAACAGTAGGCTCTTTGATAAAGCAGGGGCATGTTAGAAATTCATGTTTCTGTTTAGAGCACGAGTGAACCATGATACTTGACTTTTGCATTTTAAACTTTAATTCAAGCCATTATATAAGAATAATTTTATAAAATCAACAGTATGTTCTCTACAGTGCAATGTAAACTACAATGTATTGTTGACTAAGTCACTGTCAGAAGGCATGTGAGCTTGCTCCCGGTGCACTGCAGTGGGGCCCTGATTAGAGTGGACAATCGATTTCAATGACAATAGAATATTTGTTGATCCTCATTCAATCCCGGGCAACATTGGGTCTCCCTGCTAGTTTTAATTAAAAGAAAAAATGTTTTCTACTCGTACAATCTCAGAAATAAATGTTGCAGATACAAAATAAAAATAAAAAATCTATATGTGAATGTGCAACTGCTACCATCTATGTTAATACGTACCTGTCTTCTATATTTCTGTGTAAGTGAATAAAGCAAATTGTCCTATTTAACGACCAGTCAGAATCCATACAGGAATGTGATGTATTTCACACTTGTTCATATATAAAAATTGAATATTATTCATTTCTTATATTTAATTTTTTTTTTTTTTTTTTTTTACAAAGGCATCACCACATTATCAAGGCCCAGAGGCCACTCAAGGATAAGGGTTAAAGAGTGTACAGTAGAAATTTGTCAATATAGTAATCATTAGTAATGAAAATTTGGTAAATTTGATAACTTATATGGAACGGCTCATCAAGAACTTGTTTACGTTAGACTTGAACACAACCATATTGTAGTCAGCCGGAAAGCAGGAAAACGGAAGACAATTCCACAGGCGTGCAGTTCTAAGAAAGAAGCTTTGTTCATGGAATCTACGTTTAGGTTTAGGCACAGATAAAGAGTGGGGGAAATTATTGATAGTGTTTACAGCTAGACGAGTGTTTCTTGTGAAAGTTTGGCGAGGGGGGACCATAGATTGAAGCTCAGTTGAACACTTTCCATGAAAATAACGATACATCAGAGACAAACTCGCAACATCTCTTCTGTGAGATAGAGGTTGCAAGGAGGAGAAAAGGACATCTCCTACGAGGCTACGAAGTCTATTTTGAACTCTATCAAGGCAGGACAAGTCCTTTCTAGCAGCTCCTGCCCAGATGTGGCAACAGTATTCCATCCTTGGACGTACCTGGCTCTTATATAGGTAGAGAATAGCATCAGCAGTGAGATATCTACTGGATCGATAGAAAGATCCCACCATTTTTCCAGCGGCCTTGGCAACAGATTTAATATACGTGTTCCATTTAAGATCAGGAGTAATGGTCAAGCCCAGAAGCTTGTCAAAACTTGAGGCCTCCTGAAGACGAGAGCCATTCATTTCAATTGATGACAAATGTGAATTAGAATGTTGATGATGTAAAGAGAGAAGCTTGGTTTTAGATGCATTAAAAGTAACCAGCCACTCCTTTCCCCATTGTACTACGTGCTCAAGATCAGAGGAGAGAGAATTGGAGAGAACTTGGTCGTTTACTGTCTTAGATGTGGTACCATAAATGGTAGTGTCGTCAGCATAAATGTCTACAAATGATGTAAGGATATGATTTGGAAGATCATTAATGTAGATCAGGAAAAGAGTTGGGCCCAGGATGGATCCCTGAGGGACACCGGCATTAATACTGTGAGCTTCTGATTTTTGCCCCTCAACTACTACTCTTATGAACCTATCAGAAAGAAATGATTTAATAATTGAGAAGACTTTTCCAGCTATACCATAGCTTGCGATCTTATGAAGTAAACCTTTATGCCATACCCTATCAAAGGCTTTAGATATGTCAAGAGCAATTGCCCTAGAAAGATTGCCACCGTCGAGAGATTTGCTAATCCTATGCGATATAACTGTAAGGACATCTGCTGTAGATCTAGCAGAACGGAAACAATATTGAGTGTCACTAAGAAGGTTATTTTTGTTGAGATGTTTGATTACTTCTGCATTTAACACAGATTCTAGCAACTTACTCATGACGCACAGGAGACTTATTGGCCTGTACTGAGAGGGGGATGAGCGATCACCTGAATTCTTAAATACAGGGCATACTGATGAGATTTTCCAGGGAGATGGGAAACTATTCTCCTTAAGACAACGTTTAAACAGTTTTGTAAGTATGGGCGCTAATTCAGGTTGAAGTTTTTTGAGTACTATAATTGGAATACCATCAGGGCCAGTTGCTTTACTCGAATCAAGGTTTTTGATTAGCTTCGCAACATCACGTACAGATATACGTATATCACATAGCGTGTTTTCTGATACAGGAGGAAATATTGGGGGTTGGCGGTCTTGGTCGCAAAGGGTAGAATTAGCTGCAAAGTTCTTGACAAAGAGTTTGGCTTTGTCTGATGCTGACGAGATTACCTCAGGTTCATTGATAATAGTTGGGATGGAGCACACGCTTCTGTTCAGGATTCTGTTTGCTATTTGCCAAAACTGGTGGGAACCAAGCCGCTGCTCAGCTACTTTGGACTTAACAGATTGAGCATACAACTCTCTTGCGTTCCTTATTACTTTCTTACAATGGTTGCTGGCAGTCCTGAAAACGGCTTTAGTTTCCATACATCTATTACGTTTGAAGCAGTGGAAAAAGTGATTTCTATGCGCAATGGCAGCAGCACATTCTGGAGAGAACCATGGCTGGCTGTTAGGTTTTTGCTGAAACTTTTTAGAGGGTATGAAATGGTCAATACCTACAATTAACCATTCAGTTAGGTCTAATACTATAGAGGACACATCCTTTTTAAACATGGAATGCAGAGGTAGATCAGATATAAATGTACGGAAGCTATCCCAGTCAGCCTTAGTGTATCGATATACTGTACGATGAAGAGGTACGTCTGGGGACTTATTACATTTCATTTTTATCTTAATTGATACAACAGAGTGGTCGGAAGATCCAAGAGGCGACAGAACAGAAACTGAACATAGTTCAGGGCAAGTTGTGAGAAAAAGGTCTAGTAGGCTCGCATACTGGCCGTCATTATCGGGCACACGGGTAGGTTCCTGAACAATCTGAGTGAGGTCATAGGCAATGGAGAAATCATGACAGAACCTCCCCTCATCATCGGTCTTGTTTGAGTGGGTCAACCATTCGACGTTGTGAACATTGAAGTCTCCACATACGTGAATGTTAGCTGAAGGATAAGTAGAAAGGACTTGGTCAATTTTCTCAGATATGCTTTGAAAGATAGTAACTCCGCTGTTGTGGGGGCGATAGAGAGTAAATATAAATGCAGTAGTGTGAGCTAAAGCAACCCGGAAGCACATATAGGGTAAGTTAGGATCTTCCCTGGAGATGTCCCTCCCACATGGAAAGCTATCTTTAATATAGGCACATATTCCATGCCCATGGCGATCTTGGAGGTCAGATTTAGAAGTTAAGTTAGAGTATCCTGAAATTGCAAACTCATCTAGGGAAATAGCCTGTCCAATGCCAGTTTCACTTAAAAATAAAAGGTCTGGTTTAGTCTCCTGTAATTGGGTTTCAACCTCTGGAAGGTTAGAACGAAGACTCCTGATGTTGGAGAAGGAGACATGGTAGTAGGGGTCTACGTTGGAAGTTGGAGAACCGGGTTTAATCGTGTATTTTTTCTTGAAACTTGTCATGATGAAATTTTGGAATTTGTGGACTAGGTCGACAGATTTACTTAGAGCAGGACAGAGAGGGGAAACTAAGAGAGAAAAAGAAACGAAAAATTTTCTTTTTTTTTTTTTTTTTTTTTTTTTTTTTGTAGCACATGATAAGGTAAAGCCGTAACAATTACCCACTAGTATGGCATCGAGAGGCCCCACCAGAAGCTACTGCATAGTCCAGATTCCATTCACCAAATGGCAATACAGCAGCCCCAGTACTTTGCACCTGCTGATAGGACAGCCTCCTTAGTGGTTAATCCAAGGTTCGGGTCCCTGACTATCAGGCGGATAACGTCAGCCCAGACAAAACGTTTACCTCCAGCACCCTTACTAGTGACATGGCTACAAGGATAGACATAGAAACAGAAAATTTCCACCAATTCTGCCAACTGTTCGCGCAAAAATACTGCCAACCTAGAAAACAGCTTTTTCTTCTCCCTTTGTCAGAAAAATCACTCATTTAAAAAATGAGGACTGAGGGACAAATAAGAAGCGAGAGTAACAGGAGCTGCCGATAACGCATCCACAATGCGTTTTCTACTCTCCATTAAAAAAAAACAAAAAAAAAAAACTATTAAGTATTGTACTTAATAAAAGTCCAACGGACGTGTTTAAGGGAAAGTATGGTGATAAATTCCCCTCTCACGAACTAAAAATGAGTACAATTAGGTAATCTATTTTTGCAATCAACTCAGTAGATGAATAAACATTTATGGACGAGGAAAAAAAAAAGCTAGCATTTAATACAACAGAAATACATAAATTAAATACTGAAATAAAATGTAGTTATTAATATTTGAATCTAAAAATAAAAAGTGCGAATTAGTAGAGAAAATCACTTATCACAACAACGCTTCCGTCTCCAAATTGCAAACTAGTGAAGAATTTAACTTTTAATAGCGTTCAGAAGATTTTTTTTTTTTTAAATTAACCGTTAAGAGAAAGCGTGATTTTATTCTGAACTTTAACTAATCACGTTTTAAGCAACTTATGATATAAAAGAAAATCAGATGGGGGGGTTCTTCCGAAGTTAGTTGGTGACGTTATAAGTAATTGCGAGATAAGATGGGAGCCAGAAATTAGGGGTGGGGGACTGAAAATGATAATATAATTAAAATCAATTAAAAACATAACTAAATAAAAATGATGAAATTGAAACACTGTATCACAAACCATTCTAGTATATGCAGCGTGATCACATTGACACAACAGTTTTCATTAGATTACCAAAGTTAAGCAACATGGAGCCTGTTTAGTACCAGATGGGTGACTATTTGGGAATACCAGGAACTGTATGTAAGAAGACTACAAGAACTTCACAAACGTGTCGTCTCCCCTGACTAGGATATAGATGCAACTGGACACTGTTTGAGTTTGATGCTTCCTAGATACTTCCTCCCTCATTGGAAACCTGTCCAACCTGCTTAGGGTGAATGCTGCTTGTGTAAACCATCTTAGTTCATAGTGCAAAAAAAAATAGTTAAATAGAGAAAAACTAGCAGGACCTGTGGAAATTCCACAGCGGACACTTTCATATAATATATTGATGTTGACATTTTGTGGATGTTCAGCAGAAATGGAGATGATATTATTATTTGTTAAAACTGCAAAAGTATTTATCTAAACTAGCAAGGATGCCCGGCATAGCCTGGTTGTAAAATACGCTTAAATATGATATTTTAATTAATGCAGATTTTGTATATATTATTATAAAGTTAATTTTCTATAGATATTTTTATATATTATAAAGTTGATTTAAAAAAATTTTTTAAAAAATCGATATGGTTTGGGTACATCTGCTTGAAGTAAGACCAAAACTTATGAAGAAAAAATATATATATGTATATATAAAACTTGAGTTCCTTCAGCTATAATCAAAACCAAAACCAAATTTTGTGAACAATTCTTGGTAAAATTATTATTCCAAGAAATAGGTCATAACAATTAAACGACAATCACTCAGAAGAAAAAAGATGTAAGCGTGACACACACGTTATCGTATTAATATATAGATTAACTTTAACTTGTAATTTCTTGTTTCCTTAGGAAGTTATTTTAAAATTTGAATGTAAACAAATTTAAATTTTGCTCTTTATAATTATACAATGTTTTTTATAAATGTACAGTGTTTTTCTTTATGGCATTAATAGTTTTTTTTTTTTTTGTTTTTGTTTTTTTAGGGGGTGGGGGTCTAGGCTACTTCAAGTTAGGTTATGATTTTCCATGATGGAAGATTTATTTTTTTCTGTGAATGTTTTTCCAATTGGTATGCAGTATTGTTTCTCTCTCTATAAAGATAACCCAATCTTAAAAATGGGCCAGTTTTTAATATGGTGGGTTCAATATATGGTTTTAAGTTGCCTTTCACAAAAAAAAAGTCCACGTTAAAAACTTTTCTGAATGAAATACTTTAAAGAAAGTTTTGCCCTATTATCCAATTATGTTTCTAGTTTACAACCAATCTTCAACGTCTGTCTCATTGTCACAATATTGCATCTCTGCACCTGTTTTACAAGTATTTTAATGGAATGTATTCTATTGTACTCCTTTACCCCTTGACATACATACTCCCGACGAACCCGTCCAGCAGCAAAACTCTACCCCTTCACTGCAGAGGTCCTTAGATGTTGAAAAGTCTTCTACTTTAATTGTTTCTTCCCTCAGACTGCTAAACTTTGGAATTACCTCCCTTCTTCTTGTTTCCCTGACTGTATTAACATGCAGAAATTTAAATGTAATGTGAATAGACATCTTGCTCATCTTACATAGTCCTCTGTAGAAATGATTCCAAATAGTAGCCTCTTACATCCAAATGGTAACATGTAAAGTGGCCGTTATGCTCGAACTATGACCAGCACAGTTCAAACCTCTCTCAGGCCCTTATGCCATCCGGCACTATCAAAAAGGAACAAACAAAAACAAATAAATCCAGGTCGGCATTTTTTTCTTCTTTAACAAAATCATTTATTACTGTTACTCTCTCATGTTGGCACGATTTAAAAAGTCTCTCGCTGGCATGCGTTTCTTTCTTCCGACTGTACACTGTTCACGGCCAGCCCATTCTCACCTTCATTTTACATGTCCGTCTCCTTTGGACTCAATTTTTTTTTCTCCCCAACCAGGTGGTGTCTTGTTTTTTCTTTTCGCATCAGCTTGAGCACGTCCACTAATTTGCATACGCGTTCAAACATTGCTCCTGCTGCTGCTATTTTCCCACGCGCTCATACACGCTGTTACAAATATGCTTTGTTTGGGGAGAACACTGAATACAAAAAAACTAATATGCTAACCATTGAAATGAATCTTATTTGTCCGTTACATTTCATTCATAAATAAGAAATAAAAGTTGAGCTTCGGTGTTATTTTTTTTTTTTTTTTTTTTTTTTTTTTTAATAGTGATTATAGCATTTTTCCCGGATATTTAATCTTTTTTGATTTAATAATTACTTTTTTGTGATTGTATTAATAATGTGATCAAAACATTAAAAGCTAAACCATATACATTTTGTATAATAAGTGCAATATTGGGGTAAAAAAACAAAAAAATTGCATACATGGACTCTTCCGTTAATTTTCCTACATATGAAAAAACTCAAATTAATAAACATCTGTCTTTGTGACGATCATTTTTCATTCTTGTTAGCTCCTTAGATAAAGTGGCTTCATGCCTCGTCTCGAGCGATTTTTATAAAAGATAAATTTTTATATGCCTAGCAAAACACAATATCATGCACACCAAATTTGGACAAACTAACAAATTTTTTTTTTGCATAAAAAATACTTTATCATCAAAGATAACAACTTAAAGTAGTCTGAAAAAAAACATGATTCATGAAACAAGAAAAACATGATTCATGAAACAAGAAAAAATATGAAGAAAAACAAGGTAAATTATTTACATCCAAATTTTATTAAACTGCCCCCGCCTCTTAAAAAAAGCATTATTTATTTGCAGACTGTTATTCTCATCTTCATAGTTGACATAACTATAAAGATGAAGATAAGTCCGAGAAGAGGAACATTCTTTTATTGTTGAAATTACCCGTAGCATTGTTGAAATTACCCATAGCATTGTTGAAATTACCCGTAACGTTGTTGAAATTACCCGTAACGTTGTTGAAATTACCCGTAGCATTGTTGAAATTACCCATAGCATTGTTGAAATTACCCGTAGCATTGTTGAAATTACCCGTAGCATTGTTGAAATTACCCGTAGCATTGTTGAAATTACCCGTAGTATTGTTGAAATTAGCTGTAGTGTTATAAAAAGAAGTGCCCCCTGTTGACATCTATGCATTTCAAGACACATTTAACATTTGCAATTACTGCCTGTAGATCTTCTCTGATGATTCTCCTGATAGCGTTGGTAATGTTCTCCTTTAGTTGGTCTAGATTGTGAGGATTATTTGCATAAACTTTTTGTTTTTAAAGTCCTCCGAAGATAAAAATCACATGATGACAAGTCCGAGAAACATGGTGGCCATAAATCTTTGCTTATTGTTCTCTCTTCCGTAAACATGTCATGAACTCGTGTCAGTGATCTGTGAGACATATGACATGTACCATCTTGTTGGAAAAAGAATTGCATTTTGTCTTGTGGTGTCAGTTGGTCGGTAAGAGAAAGATTAGAAAGGTTGGGTTACTTTTAAGTGATCACCCTATATAAGATATCAGAAGTTGAAATGGTGGCGGATTTCATATTTATTTGCCTTTGCACCCTAAACAAGGCTGGTTTGTGATAACTACTTTTTATAAAGACTAAAGATTGTATCTCCATAATAAAGAAAAACTTGCCTGTTTCATATGTATTGTCATCAATTTGCAAACTCATTTTTTTTATTCGTATTCTTTTGTGATAACTTAACCTATGTTCTTCACAACAATATTATATATATATATATATATATATCTTCAATTTTGGTCAAATAAAATTGTACACTTGCCCAGTAAGAAGTTGTCTTAAGGATAAATTTATCACTGTCGTATGGTCCTGTGGAATGTTTGTCTTAAACCATTGCAGAAGTATGAATGTCCTAAATCGCAGGAATTATAGCTGGCCAAGGAAAATTTAAAAGCAAATGATCGGACAAAACCTCACAGAGTGGAATTTGGAGATTGCTGATTTAATGATTTAGAGAAGAGCGAGGTTGTGTAATATAAGAAAATGTCTGAACCTGAAAAGGGGGGAAAGTGACGTTAAATGAAAAGAAGAAAGAAGGCTTGATTTTATCAAAGAACCAACTTGCTGCATATAGCACATATGGTAGCAGATCAGACTGATCTTAAAGTCCTGTTTTCAATCTCATTTCTCACCATCTGTTTTATTTATTTTATTTTTTATTTTTTTTGAAAATTCATTTATTACTATAAATACATTGTTTAACCCTGGAACCACTCAAGTAAGGATAGCTGCTAATTGAATCCATAATTTTGGTGCTTTTTTTTTTTTTTTTTTTTTTTAATTTCAGTTAAGTTCTAATGTTGTTTTTCTGGTGAATATTTGTTGTAGATGACAAATTACTAAAATGAAATTTATCTTATTAGCTACTAGCAATACTGACCTGGCAATACCCAGAAGTCTCTGTACTTTCATTTTTATTTTGCATTTTTTTTTAACTTGTTTTTTCTTTTTTCCTTTTTTTTTTCCTTTTTTTTTATTAAAATATATTTTTTTTACTTTTAAATCAAATTTATCAAGTTAAATTATCAATATTATTTGATCTTTAAATTATTAATTGAATCAAATTATTATAAAACTGTAACTAATTTTATTATGCTGATGTTGTTTTAATCTGTTTTCACTTTAAATCTTTTAATGCATGAGGATTTGCTAAGAATTTTAAATACTTTTAAGAGAAGCTAAAAAATTTTACTTGCATTCTTTTCCAATAAATATACACACTAAATGTTTTTTTAGCTGGAATAAGTATTTTCAGAAAGAAACTGATGCAAAATAAAATATATTCCTATCAATAACATAGTAGAAATGTGAAGTGATAAAAATAGTATGGGGGTGGAACGATAAAATTGTCACCCTAGAAAAGACTACATGATTCCATTTCCATTTGATCAAAACCGGTTTTCTTTTTTTGTTGCAGACTATATACTAGTTGGTCAGTTGTGTACAAATATAAGAGCAATAGGAGCCTTCTATCATGCCTGAAAGTAACACAATGTTCAATAAGCAAGATCGGAGATGCACCGCTGTATATCTCCTGCTCTTTACCTATCAAAGTTATGACAACAGGACCATTACCAGCACCCTCAAAATGCAAATCCAAATCCGGCTCAACACTTGAGGGCACAGCTCAATGAAGTTTCCGGCCACGTGTGGTTTTAAGTAAGAACCACATCATGCCACCTTACATCTTCAAAGTCAGCTTGAAACTCAACACCAAAGTGGACCTGGATGTGCTGAAGAGTGTGGTGATACCCTGGTGCAATCAGGTCGCCGCTGGCAGACCCTGCGTGTGGCAGCAGAACTCGGCACCGGCCCACAAATCCAAAGAGCTCCAAGTTTGGCTTCAGAAGGAGTGTTAAAACTTTGTATTCTTCTCACACTGACCTAAAAATGCTGGACTACGTTTAGTCATATACCAAGAACCTCACCAACATGACCTCCTACAGCACCAAACCCAGCCTAATCGCCACCATCTGCCGAGCTTCCACTGATGCTTGTGGAAAAGGCATGCTCCCAGTTCCGAACCCGTATCGAAGCGGTGATTAAGACTGAAAGCGGCTACATTGAATAATGTAAGCTCTACTACATAATCAAGTTACCTGAATTGATCTTTCAATAAAAGTTGCAAAATAAAACTAGTGTTTTCTTTAAGGTGACAAATTTATCGTTCCACCCTGTATAGTTTGAATTACACTGATATTACGGCCATGTTGTTATTTGGGTCTGACTTTGAAAAATTCACAAGATAACTTTATTTGTTAGATTTTTTTATGCTATTTTCATAAAAATATTTTTTTTTTTCTCTCACTTTTTTGCTTGAACGATTTTATTTATGATTTTTGTGTGTGTGAAAAAAAGTTTCTTTTCTGAAGATTGAATCTCTTATGTGTCATCAATCTATTAATAAAATCCCATCACCCCCCCCCCCACCTAACCACTGCAAGTAGCCTCCAGAATGCAGCCGGGTAAGAAGGGATAAAAGGTGTGAAACTAGAGTTTGTGTTAGTTACACTCGCCTTGTAAATTTATTTGTCTCTAGTCATGTATCATCATAACTTAACAAGTTTACTCTTATCTGAGGGGCGGGGTGGGGGTGAGGGTCTGTAAACAAACTAAAATTTTTAGATGCGCAAACCCAAATAACATTCGTAGTGTTGTAAAACCTGTAAGCACTCGCTTGCGAACAATTCCATATCTAATCCAAATAATTTTCAAAGAATTTTCTATGATTTGATGAAAGGAATTTACAAAAATGGATGCGATATTTTTGCAATTTTTAACCACAAATTTATGCTTTATTCTGACTGTTCTTTTTTTCAAAAAAGGTACAACATTAAACGATCCACAAGCATTTTCATCAAAGAAACAGAAACATTGTAAGTTAGTACTAACTAGTAAATGTACAATTGATAAATGCTATGCACTTATGTTTGAAATAGCATTCTTGATAGTCACTGAAGCTTAGGCTTGCAATAGCATTCATTCTTGTCGGTCTATGATGCTTAAGTTTGAAATAGCATTTGTGTTGGTCTGTCAGTTACCTTTGAAAAAGCATTCTTGGCAGTCTGTTATGCTTAAGTTTGAAACAACATTCTTGTTATTCATTGAAGCTAAGGTTTGCAATAGCATTCCTGTCTGTATTTCATGTTTGTTTGAAATAGCATTTGTGTTGGTCTACGACAGTTACCTTTGAAGAAACCTTCTTATCAGTCTATCATGCTTAAGTTTAAAATGGTATTCTTGTTAGTCATTCAAGCTTAAGTTTAAAATATCATTTCTGTTAATCTGTCACATTTAGCTTTGAAATAGCATTCTTGTCAGTCTGTTGTGCTTAAGTTTTAAGTAGCATTTTTTGGGACCTATAAAGCTGAAGTTTGAAATAATAAAATTGACACGAGTTGTATGTCCTTGTTGTAGAGTCGGTTTCTTATGTAAAAAAAGATGGGGGGGGGGGGATGCGTATGTACTTTTGATTGGTGAATTGCTTTAAGAAACTAGTTTGCCCAAGACAAATGAGTTTTATAGGTTATAAATAGAGGAGGAATAATTGAAATGTGGGAAATGAAAACCAGACGTTTTAATCCTGGGAATTTAATTGGTTTTTGTTTGTTTGTTTTTTTAGGGGGAGGGGATACTCACCTCTTCATTCATGAAACCTTGTTACATCTTTTACAGAATATCAATCAAAACCTGAATAAAAAGCAATTTGTCCTTTGCTTAGGAATTCTCATTTAAAGAAAATCTGAACTTCATATTTTCAACCTGTTTAGTGGAAAAGTCTGCACTAAATATTTCCTCTGCAAATCAGTTTCTTTCATTTATTTTTATAACTAGCAGGAGTCGTTAAGCTTAGTGACCTATTTACATTAAAACAAAACAATAAATCTTAGTTGTAAATGTTTAAAGTACACTAGGCACCTCCAAAATTCACCACAGAATCCCCTCCCCATATGTAACACGATGTAACTTTATTATAATTTAATATTATCAATATAACTTTTGAACCATCTATAATATAAATCTCACCTGTCTGTTTAAATGTATGTATGTTTGTGTATCTGCCTAAAACTTTTGACAGACGTGATGGATTTTCACGAGATCGGTATCATTTTGAAGCTCAACCCTTCGGACGACAAATATTGAAAAATTGGCTAAAAACATTAATTCTTTCACCCTCAACTGGGCACTTTTCTACAGGGAGGGGTCACTTTTTTCGCCAATATTTTCGAAAGTCATCCCTTCTTTTCAATTGACTAGCCTTAATTTAAACCTTCACCACTTCTGGTGTGGCAATGGGCGCAATGGCAAAGACATCACATTTTTTTGTTTTTCACGTTCTTTTCCTCCTTTGTGGTAGGTGTTCGTGCCTGCCTATCTGCTATCACTTTTTTGCTCAACACACACCTCCAAACACTCGGGCAATACCCAGACTAGTTTAAAAGAAGGGCAAAATAAACTAGTAATAATTTTAAAAAAATGTTTTCCATCGTCTAAAAATAATGAAATTACAAAATGAAAATCGTATTTACATAATTGATGCTTTAAAATAACGTTCCCATGTAGTAAGCATTTCGAACGTGAAAACATAACAAAAACTTACCTTGAAGTTGCAATTAAAAAAGTGATATAAAGTTTATATTATGTTTTTAATAGCATTTTTTCTAATTAATATATTGTATTATCAGTTGAATTTTCAAGAAAAAGAAACTTCCTAAAAAGGGTGTTTAAAATTGTTTTTTTTTGTTTTGTTTTTTGAAATATTAAGTTATAAACATATACAAACATAACTCTTGCCAGCTACTTCATTGCCAGATTAAAATCGATTAAAAACTATTAGTGCACAAAAAAATTAACATTTTGTAGATCAATACCATATCTATTTTGTTTCTTTTTACTCAATAATTATGGGAACCATTAATTAACCGAATGAACAGTCGTACATATTTTGTAAATCCATATTTCACATTTAATGTACAATCCTTAAACAATGTAAATCTTTAAAACCTAACAAAGCTTTTACAAAGATTCATTATTATTGCAGTTTGAAGAAAATAAACAGAGTTTAAAAAATCATTTATCACTTTTGTTGCTCTATACTTTGTATAGTTAACACAAGTCTGACGTCACAAGATTATGTGCTCCGTTCTTTGCAATCGTTTGACATTGCTTAAAGTACTCACAAAATGAAAACAAAACAGATAATAATAATAATTGTTACCTGTGCGTGTGGAAAAAAAAAAAAAAAGAAATTGAAGCAACCCCGTAGCAAAAATTTAAATAGCAGCTAGTACCTGCAAAAAAAACCAAAAAAACTGCAGGCTGAAACGTGTAATGTTTAGATGAAAAGTTGGTGTAAAACAAAAATGAGATGACAGATTTAGCAACTGGGCCACCGATAACTTGGGTTTTTTTTGTTTCGGAAGTAACATTTTTAACACATGCGTGTCGTTGAGATTAGTTAATTATTATACTCTCTCTCTCTCTCTCTCTCTATCTCTTTGTCATACATAAGTATTTAGTATTGAATTAATATTACAATTGAAATGGTGTTAGCTTTTATGAAGTAATGTATGCTCAAATACGTGTTGTATCTGTCTTTCCCCCTTTCTGTCTTGGAAAGTAGAGGTGAATCGAAGTGAACAAACAGCTAGGTGACTTTGCTAACTGAATCAGCTTAGCAGAGGGCAATTGATAAACAAATCAGAGAGTGAAAGAGAAGGAGGAGCCAGTAATGACAGGAGTGGATGAAGGAAGACTGAGGTTTATGTACGTTTGACTGCGAATTTCTGTGGCTGAATAAATACAATGAAACATGAAATGACTTTAAACAATACAGGAAAAGTCCTGTAATGCAAAGATAATGTAGATAATTTAGGAAAGAGTAAAAAGAAGCAAATGGATATGTAAATAAATGGCGACATGTTTTGTAAGTGTGGAAGCGTTCGTTTAATGGTGGAAGAATCGAATATCAGAATAGAAGAATGTCTACGTCTCATCCAATCAGTGGTGGCAGATATCGGCAAGAGAGAAATTATTATTTAAAAGTAAGAAAGTGTAAATGTTATATGTGTATGTGGATATTAATCAGTTAAGAACTGCGGAAAGTAGGAGTATGTGAAGATTGGTGCCAGAGTCAAGTGGGAGTAGTGGTAAACAGAATAGTCAAAGAGAAAAATATGATCTAATTGCTCTGTAGATGTTTAGATTGTGATCGTGGCGCTACTTGGAAATAACGTAACATTTTAATCTCACACATAGATATGTATGTAATGCCATTCTAAAGTTACATAAGATAGTGGGTAATTGGCTAGACATAATAAATGCGCATGCGCAGTTTCAAACCTAGTGTACTTTGGTCCAGAGGGGGGAAAAATGCGCTTCTTTTATTATGGATAGGGATAACTGTTGCATATTAATTATCCAAACATCAGCGTGGGGTAACCTGATCACCAAAAAGAGATAAAGAGCGAGAAAGAAAAAGAATGACAGAGAAATAAAAGAGAAAGGCAGAGAATAAGAAAGGAGGGGGTATAAAAGTATGTAAATAATCTCCTCCCCCACATTTTTTTTTTTCTTTAGATAAGAAAACGATTCTACAGCAAGAACTTACAACTTAAACCAATTTTATTATTTTTGTTATGTATTTTAGTGTTTTCAACAGTAAAGCATTTTCTCTCTTCCAATTATAAATTGATAGGTTGCCCCCTCCCTTCCCATTTTGAAAGACAATGGACACCGCTGATAGTGTATTGTTAAGCAAGAGTTTCTCCGTGCTTGTTTGAAATGAGAAAATTCAAGACCATCAGTAATAATGCCGGAACATGCAGAGATGAACACCGGATAAATACAACTTGTGTCTTCTTATAAATAGAAAGAAACAAAGAAAGCTCAAAGTTATTTTTTTTTGTTGCTTTTCCCACCCCCAGCCCCGTTTTGATGATGAGGTGCTTATTTTTATTTTTTTTTTCTTGTCAGATGTTGGGATGATTAAAAAATGCATAAAAACTAAAGAATCGTCTCTTTCATTCTTCCTTTTATTGTCTCTTTTTTTTCATTCTCTCCCATTTTCTTTTTTCTCTGTCATTCTCTTCTCTCTTTCTGTCTTTTGTGATGTTTAGATTATTAAGTTATTATTAACTAAAATGATGCATAAAAGCTCAAGAACAATCTCTCTCATTCTCTGCTAGTTTCTCTCTCATTCTCTCTCTTTCTCTCTCTCTCTCTCTCTTTTCTCTCTCTCTCTCTCTCTCTCTCTCTCTCTCTCTCTCTCTTTTTTTCTCTCTCTTTTTTTCTCTCTCTCTCTCTCTTTTTTTTCTCTCTCTCTCTCTTTCTTTCTCTCTCTCTCTCTTTCTTTCTCTCTCTCTCTTTCTCTCTCTCTCTCTCTCTCTCTTTCTCTCTCTCTCTCTCTCTCTCTCTCTCTCTCTCTTTCTCTCTCTCTCTTTCTCTCTCTCTCTCTCTCTCTCTCTCTCTTTCTCTCTCTCTCTTTCTCTCTCTCTCTTTCTTATCTACAGACAAGAATGGTTAATAAAAACTCCAATGTGAAACAAATTACTTTCCACGCACACAAAATTACGATTTGTAAAATGCAAATTTTTTTCCTTTTTCGGTGTTTCTTTTCATTGTATGTCGGATTAAATTGTGTGCATCAAAGCCACCATTCACATTCCATAATACATTAAAATACTCAATCCTAAGCACAAATAACAAAAACGCTCTCATTTGTCCGTTAAATAATACAATAACATTTTACAACAAACATTTGTTTGAAACACTGGTTTTTTTTTTTGTTTGTTTTTTTTGTTTTTTTTTTCCAGAAAACCAAATGTGAATTTCTGGTTTAACTTCGTCATTTGACGACCAAGCAATCTCTAATATGGAGAAAATATTGCTCCCTATAGAAGGGCACACGGGAATTGAACAAAACTAAAAATTGTCTCAATCTAGAAAGACATCTCCTTCACTAACTGAACACAGAAAAGCTGTAGCATCAAAACGCGTACTACACTTTGCTCCAAGCCAGACAGCTACTTATTGTAATTGGTTAATCTGAAAGTAAACTATTTTATCTATAGATGAAGAGAAATCAAGGGTTCATGCCTTTTCAAATGCTATTTTTCCCTTTTTTTTTTTTTTTTTTTTTTTTTTTTAATTTTCTTTCTTTGAAGATTGTAATGTTGGGTATGGGACAGCAAAACCAGCTGCCAACATTGCCCTGCTTTTTATTGAAACCAACTGAGAGCTCTTTTTAGTATCCTCACTGTTCCCTTAAGTGCAATTGTCTAGATTTCTTTTACACTTGGTTCACCAGGAATATTAGTTAGGTAGGACTTCAGGTTCTTCTTTATAAGTCCTGTGGCACCTATGATAACTAGTATGATTGATATCCCCTTTAGATTTCAGTTTCTTTTCATATCATACATGAGACCTTGGTATTTGATCTGTTTCTCTCCTTCAGTTCTGTTCAGACCGCCATCATTAGGGACACTCACTTCAATCAAGGTTGCCATTCTTTCTGACTTGTTCCATATAACTATGTCAGGTTTCACGGCAGCATTTTACAGGTAGGTGGCTGTAGGGATTACATGGTCGTAATGTATGGTATATAAGTCATTTCCAACTGTTCTTTCAGGTTGATGTTCCTAGGACTTGCTGCTATTAGTATGTAACTGAATGTAATAAATCTAATGAGTGTTGGATTTTTTTTTTTTTACATAGGCGTCACCACTTATCAAGGCCGATCGGCCACTCAAGGATAAGGGTTAAAGAGTGTAGAGTAGTCAAAAGGACAATATAGTAATCAATAGTAATGGAAGTTCGGTAAATTTGTTAACTTAAGTGGAACGGCTCATCAGAAACTTGTTCACGTTGGACTTGAAGACAACCATATTATAGACAGCTGGAAAGCAGGAAAACGGAATACAATTCCACAGGCGTGCAGTTCTAAGAAAGAAACTTTGATCATGGAATCTATGTTTAGGTTTAGGCACAGATAAAGAGTGGGGAAAATTATTGATAATGTTTTCAGCTAGTTTAGTGTTTCTTGTGAAAGTTTGGCGGGGGGGGGGGCCATAGATTAATGATTCCATATTTTGTATTGTTATAGGCACTTATACTAATTCTTCCACTCATCCAAATTATCAAAACATGTATATGATAAAATGAATAAACGGTTCTGTTTCTCATCAACAGTTTTGAATCTGATGGATCGATATTTGATTCTGACTATCCAATTTTTCTTTTTTATCCTTGCACCATGTTGTTTGCAACAACATAATTTTGATTCATTCTATTTTTTTTTTAAGTTTCAGTTTAGATGTAATAAGACATTTTACAATGAGAATCTAAACAGCAACACCAGCTTACAACATTAATAACAAAAATTTTACATCAATCTATCTATTTAAGCTTACCAGTAAACAATTATGTTTAAAAGAAATATCAAACTTTATTTCTTAAAATTGCTTCTATATCATAATAGTAGGTAAAATAATTTTATTTCTAATAACTAAGTAAAATGTTGTTTCAATGAAATGCTACAAGTAGATGAGTAGTAACAATACAGGATGGTTTTGAAATGATGCAAGAGGTTTCTTATTATTCATAGTAAGTTTATTATCTGTACATGCTTGCCTCCACACATTGTCAAAGTCAGACACAATGTCATTTTCTCATGTTTAGAAATGAATGGAGAAATATATTAAAATCTTCTCCCTACAATGAAGAGTGGATTTGTGGCATAATGGATAAAGTATTAAGTAAAATTCAGTTCTAAGTGATCCTCTTCTGGTGGTTCAAGGTTTAATTGTGATTTACTTAAGACTTCTGCCCAGTCATGGCTGATGGAATGAGAACATGCTACCTCTATGGATGAAATGAAGTTTGAAATTCTGTGCAGAAAGATTTGACAGAAAGAGTGAATAACACTCAAGATGGTAACAGATAATGCAAATAATACATCCTCATCTCAAAAATTCAGAAACAAGCGTACTCTTATCCTTAAGATCTACAAATCTTTGCTAATGGCTGCCATCCATCATTTAGAAAAATCTAATTATACATATACCTAATATATAAAGTTATCTTGCGGATTCAGCTGGGTGTTTTACTTCATTAAGAAGTAAAGTACACTTAAATATGATATTTTAATTTGTCCAGATTTTGTATATATTATTGTAGTCGTAATTTCAAAAGTAAAAAAAAAGTATTTTGAGTGTCATCAGCTAGAATCGAAATCGAAAGCAAAACTGTAGCATTCAAAGCTGGTGACGTTACCACTTTACCCATGTGACACGTATATGAACGGATTAAAAATAAACTAAGATGAATGTACAAAATGTATAACGATTTTTAATTCTGACCTCTTTTGGACCCCTTAAAAACTATTTTAATCGGCTAAAACCCCATAAAAGAACGGTTCATAAAAAAAATCCAATCATTTGAGGCCCCTAGTGCCACTCTGTGACTTTTAGTTTCGAAATGAAGTGATAGCTGGAAATATGGAGACAGACAGACGGACGGACAGACATATAGCCTTTTATATATTAGGTTTTGTCATTTTAATTGCTGGGCGAAGGTGAATGAAACTCTTATAATGATTTTGAGTCTTGTTTTTTGTTGACTTCTTTTCCTTTTAAATTTACAAAATTTCTACAGCATGACATGTTTGGTATGATTTTCTTTTTCTTCAACATTTGATGTCCTCCAACCTAGACCTCAAGAATAGATAATAACTGCTTTTAGTAGGGTAGAATACTCTCCATTTTTGCCAACTTTATCAGAAATGTGTTTTCAGATTTTTAACAGAATTCCACTTTTTTATAGTTCAAAAAAAGCAAAATTCAACATTTTTTTTTTATGATAACTGGTTGAATCCCTAGAGCTTTATGTCCCTTTTTTTCCCCCCCACCATATTGTATTTTCTTTTTCTTTTCTTGTTTTTATAGCTCTTCCTTCTTCTGTCATATTTTGTTTTGCCTTGCTATGCCTCACTTTCCTTCCTCTCTCTGAAAATGTTAACTGCCATACTTCAAACGATTCATGGGTATATGGGGGAGGGGAGATAAAATACTCTTGTTTTATTCATAAATGTCTTTCTGTCTCCTTTAAAACATATCAGTAGATACTTTCTATATGAAAACATGTACTGTAGCTTAACACCCTTTGCTGCCATCACCCTCTCCCACACACACACACAAAAAAAGAACGATATTTTACATTTTAGGCAATTATAAGTGAACTCTCTGGTTCTGTAGGTTGGGAAATGGAGGGGGGGGTGAGAAATTAATCTCAATTTCAAATTTTGTTTGCCATTGGACATATGCATCTACAATGGAATATTTTATTTCTCCATGTTTTGTTTTTCTTTTCTTCATTAATCGATTTGATTTTTTTTTTCTTTTGCCAGAGTTTGCAGTTTGTTTGTGAATGAATTTACAGCCTTCATTGCAGCTCTGCTCTTCTCTCTGCATCCAATTCACACTGAAGCTGTAAGTATTTCTATCCCTCAATCTCTCTTGTTGCTTATGACCCCCACTCCACCCTCAACACTTCATCTTAACTCTATTATAATAATACAAAACAGAAGCATAGACATTGTTATTTTATATCAAACCGACATGGCTACTTGATGTTGCCCGGCGAGGAAAGGGTAGACAATGACAACAAAATAGAAGCATTGAAAAGTGTGTGTAACATTTTTCTTTGAAATGTTTTCTTTCCTATCTATTACTCCTATCTATTACTCCTATCTACCCCTTTTCTCAAGTACTAGTATTTCTTGCACCAAAAGTGAATGGAAAATTTTTTTGTTTTACCAACACCCCCAATGTATCCAGCTTTGTGTGTGTGTGTGTCGGCACTAATTCTATTTGCGTTTAACCAGAGTATGAAATTCACAAGCGATCCGTAGTCATATGTATATCCCTGTCAGGGGAGATGATGTTAGATTTTTTGCATCTTTTGCAGGGAGATGTCGACGTCCTCCTACATACAGCGCCTGGAATTCCCAAATTGGTCACCCATTTTAGTAATGATCAGGCTCAACATTCGTGATCAACTTCAGTGATCTGACGGGAACCAGTGTGTCAACGTGATTATGCCGTATATCTGCTTTGTAGGTAGTGTCTTATGTAGTTTCTGACTTTTAGTTAGACATACAAACTTATAAAAACTCCCCTTTTAGATATGAAAAACAAGCACTTTAAAGGCAGTGTGGACTTTCTTCAATCCAACTCGCTAACTTATTAATTTAACAATGTAGATATTTTCGAATGGAACATAAAATGAAAGAAAAAAAATTTTTCACATGGAAAATAATCAGCAAAAAAAACGACGAAATATATTACTGCTAGTGTAAAAATAAACATGCATATAAGAAAACACACACATACACACACACAAGAAAACACACATACACACACACAAGAAAACACACATACACACACACACACATATTTCTTTTTTTTTTTTTTTCTAAACTATAAAGTTATCTTGTCATATTTTCCAACTTAGACCCAGAAACAATTCTGAATTGACCCTTTTTTTTATCATTTATGAACACACCCTCAAATCTATGGTTAGATTTCTTACAATACAGAGCTAACCCCTTTTCATTAGTTGAAAAAAAAACATGGATTTTACACCCGATGAAGGTCGTAGATTTCATCAATCGAAACGTTGTGCCAATAATATCCAAGATGAGAATAATTATCCAAACAAGCAAAACAATATAAACATTTGACCTGAAAGATTGATCTTTGCTTCTGACTAGCAAATCTTTGCTTTTTGTTTTTGTACCATTGTCTTTGACCCCAAAGTTCAGTTTCAATTTATTTATATTCTTTTTTTCTAAAAGAAAAAAAAATGTTCATTTTCTTGTACAGTGATTAGTCTATGCTTCATTGAATTTGCTACTATTTTTTCCACTATGATGATTAGGAGTTCATCAATTTTGTGATTAAAATATGATTTCTTTTCCATTTTTACAGGTGACGGGAGTTGTTGGTCGAGCAGAAACTTTGTCTTCATTGTTTTATTTAGCGGCACTTTTGAATTATTCTAAAGCTACTGCATATCACTCAGCAACAAGTAAGTTTGTTTTTGACGAAATGGTCAGTACTTCCACCATGTACCCATGCACCGAAGGTCATATGCCCCCCCCCATCACTTATTCCTTCCTTTTTTTAATGTTTATCATGCCCACAACTATCAAGCAGCCGAGTGTTTTTTGAAAGCTCTGAAGTGTGAGCTGGAGAATTATGAAGACGACGTATCATAACAGGTGTTTTTACTGTCTGTCTCTACAATGAAATTCATTGATAAATCTAAAAAAAAAAACAGTGTGGCAGGAACCAGGTATGGCAATGCTGGCCTTGATGAATGAAATAGATATTGGACTGGCGACGATGAAAAAAGTTCAGAATGAAGATCTTTGGTATTCCTAATACAAAAGTTGCAATGGCTAACTACTTATCAACAAGACTCAAGAGAATCACTTTACAAAAGCCAAGAAACTTCTCAACAAGGTCAAATAGTCAATCGTCTTGAGGATGCTTTGGATCTTCTTAGAACCAGTTGCACAATGTGCCAAACAAGTGACTAGCCTACCATCATGCAGCCCCACATTCGACACAATTTAAATGTTTATATTGAGTTGCTGTCTACTGTTGTTAAGTACTTATGGAGAGAGTGGCCACAGAAAGGTCATACGTGTGGCAAGCAGAACTCCGCTCCAAGTCATGCCTTCAGGAAAAAACTAGAAATGATTGGTTTAGAACTTGCATGACTTTACTAGTCTCAGCATCTGCCCTCCAAATTTGTCTGATTGCGACCTATAAACTATTATCACAGGACACAGTTGACAAAGACATGAACAGTACTGTCTGCATTACAAACAACAAGCTGATTATAAGATCAAGCTGGTATTCAGGTGTCTTTCGAAAGGCACCATGAAAAACACATGCTTCAGATTCAGGTCCTGCATGAAGGCCATGGTGGAGGTTCAGGGTGACTTCTGTGTTCAACACAACTGTATTCAACAAAATATCCTCTAAAAGATGTGGTTTGAATTTTAAGAATATTTTAATTATTGGTCAAGATAGATATTTTTTCTTTCCTTTCCAAAAAACATCAAATTTGTTCCAAACACCCTGTACAAAAAAAAAAAAACAACTTTGAACTTTAGTTATGTATATTATTCGCCCTTTAATGAAAAATATGATCTTTTTCTATTTTTTCTTTTTTATTCTCTTTGCATTTTGTTTTTCTAATCTTTGCCTAGATTGGCTGTCTTTGTTGCTGACTGTGTTATTGGTTGCCGTGGCCATGTTATGTAAGGAGCAAGGAATTACAGTCATTGGCGTCTGTTGTGTCTATGAAGTCTTTATTGCACAACGGGTCAGTTTATGTATTTTTCTACTTTTTTTTTTTTATTTTTTATTTTTTTTTTTAAGTTTTGTTTTAGATTGGATTTATATTTTTTATCTCCACTTACTTCAGATTCATGATTATTGATAATTCCTTTTTTTTCTGTCGACAGTATAAAATATTTTATAATTTTAAACAATTCTATTCATATACATATGAGTTTGTATGAAAAGTCAGCACTATTTAGACTTGACACTGCTGCTGGAACTCTATTTAAGCCCTGCTAATTTCTCCTTGAAAGGGGATGCTGTAAAAAGTTCCTTCATAGTCTTAGTGCCCATTATTGGACACCAAAGAGTCATGTACATCTTTGTGGTGTTTAGTAATTGACCCAACTCTGTTAATTTCTGCATCATGTCACATTAGTTCTTGGGGAAAAGGAGAGAGGTGAGGGTAAATAAGAATGTCAGCCGCAAATGATAATTGAAGATGCTTTGTTATTCTGAACCACGATTTATGATGATGATGATGATGTTGTTGAACACCATTCAATCGTTCATTTGAACAAACTAGATTCAAACTTGTCACACTCAGACTGTTGGTTCGTGTCGTTAACCACTTAGCCACCGTCCTCTTCCTGTTATTGTGGTCCTGGATATGACCTAAAATTATATCCAATGGTAAGGCCCCAGCTTGCGGGCTTTAGGGAGTGTGGAGCCACCCTTTAATTACCATTGCTCCCAGGTCCACTCTGACCCGGAGTGGTAGTACCTGTTAGGGTTCCAACTATGGGTTAAATAGAAACCGACTTGAAAACGACAAATATATTCTATTAAAAAAGTTTTCTTCAAAATCTTTGGATTCAGCATTAAATAACCTGAAAAGGGTTGATATGCCGTAAAACAACCAAACCAATCCTGTTATTGTTGCTTTTGTGAAGAAAACATTGCCTTTTCTTTTATTTCATTTTTATGAACAAAGGGGAACAGAACAGAAAATAACACTGTTTCTTTATATTCTTCTCTTTCTAAAAGAAATCTCAAACTGAAAAAAACGTTTATTGAAAATATGACATTTTTTTTTTTTTTAATTTGTATTCTTGTTTGTTTTCTTTGCAGATGACCATTAAAGAAATTTGGGAAATTGTTAATAAATTTGTCCGGGGCATATCGCTGCCTCCTCCGTGGCTCTGGAGTGCCATCTTGAGGTCATTGTTTTTGGTCGGCAGCACCCTCTTCTTGTTACTTGCTCGGATCAAAATCATGGGAGCTGAGTTGCCCGTGTTTACCAAGTGAGTCTTTCTAACTTTTTACCAAGTGAGTCTTTCTAACTTTTTACCAAGTGGGTCTTTTAAACATTTTGCCGAGTGAGTCTTTTAAACATTTTGCCGAGTGAATCTTTTAAAACCAAAAAGAAAAGCTGAGAACAATTCTTGAAACTGAAAATGCATTTCAATAAGAATCGATCAAAAATCACGTAAAATGAAAAACAAAAAATAACGGACTTTTCATATTTTATGTAATGAACAAAGATGATTTATATTTTGGAACTTTCGAGTTGACGATTGCTAATTTGTATAACTCATTATTCAGACTAATATTCTCTATTAGTTATTATTTTCACAACATTTTGGATGTGTAACCTCTGACCTTTTTCAGGGGCATCTGTTAAAAAATTTGCATAGAGCTTTTTTTGCATTTAGTAAAAACTATGTAATCTATATAATTATAAAACTCAAATGACCTTGTAACGAGTGATGTAACCCACTTTCCTGTTTACGACATCCGGTTGCACATGTGCACATAAACATTAACCCATAACAACGTAAACAAACACAAATCGCTTCTTTTGCAGATTTTGACCTGCGCACTGAAATATTAACGTTATTATTTCAAAATTATTATTTAATATGGGAAGAGTGGGGGCGTTTTGCAACTATTCTTTATTACAACTATACTGTCGCTATTTTCTTATAACTAAACAACTTTAACCCGTTGACAAACATAAGAACAATTGTAGTAAAGCCAAGACTACTACTACTACTACTCTCTATTCATCCCTTTTCCTTCCGTCCTTCCTTCTTTATTTCTTGTTTACATTTCTAGATACAAAATAGTTGTGTGAGAACGGTGAATTTGTTGACACATTTACTAATCTGTTTCAATATTAGTTTCATTTTATTTATTTAGGTTTTATTTTTTTGCTTCAGGTTTTATTAATTATTTTTTTTTTTAGATTTTAAGTTTCTATAACTTTGTTGAAGGATTCCAGTATGGGTTTTTCATTCTTATATTTCTCATTAGTAGGTTCATGTGTGTTTTTGCTGTTAAATGACTTGTCGGCATTCGATTCGTAGGAAAATCATGTTTAATTTTCGATTTTTGAGCGATTATTCGGAAAAATAGGTAACTTTACACGAATAGGGAGGATTTTTTTTGTTTTTCATGTTTGAGTGATCCGTCAGTGATTTTTCATTTTAATATACTTTCATAGAAATGTTTCTGATGTCAAAAAAAGACTATTTTCTTTACGTCACAAGTGTCACGCTCATACATGAATTCCATAGCTAATATAACATATTGACCCAACGGGTCACAGGTAGTCTAGTTTTGATATAAAGATTCTCACGTTCAAAAAGATGTCTAAAGAAGATCAAATATTTCATTGTTTGACAGATTGAAGGTCCAAGTTTGACAATTTGTCTAACTGCTGTTTTACCTGATAGTATGGAAGCCCTAACTTTAGATAGCCCCAAAGGGTGGCTGATCTATCATCAGTTGTATAATATCAGGATAACTGTAGTGCCATGTCATGCATGGAAACGGACACTGCACTTATCTTCCTTGGACTTTTCCAAGGCCACAACACCATGGATCAAGATTCAACTAATGGTCTACTTGTATGAGCGTACTGGCATTAAATAAATACCAAATTTTCCCAGCCCACTCTACGCTAAATCTGAAGCAATTATATGGAATTACATCTTGGACAAGAACAAACAGACACCTACGTAAGCATACAACCAATTTACCTCCTCCCTTGAGGCTTGCATTCACAAATATGATTACTTAGAACTAATTTAAATCAAGTAAAAACATTTTTCCTAGTAAATTCCCTGATTATCCTAGCATTGGCGAAACTAACCTACACTCTCAAGTTCCCTACAATTGCTTTGACGTCATTGGATATTTCTCACTTTGCCATAATAGCTCAGACTGATGTATACATAGAATTGAAGTTTATATTCATAACGCCCTATTCTTGAATAGGGAGAAAAATCTAGAATCAGACAGACCTTCATGTGCCTTAGACCTTCATGTGCTTAGACTGACGCTGAAACCCAGCATTCGTTACTTATATTTACTCGATTGTTTTCCTTCGATCTAGGACTATATACCATTCAGCCGAGGTTTTTACAGTATAGATACAGCATTCTCCTTATATACTAGTGCCACATGCATTTGGTAATTTTAATATCCACTACAATAATTGACTGTTTCTCAAGCTGCAGCTAATAACAGTGCATAGTTTATCTATACTACATTCCCTTTCACAGACTGTCGTTTTCTCGACTTGCTTCCGAGATCATGAGGATCAGCAAGCCTCACTTCTTGATTTATTCTTGACTACCTAAGGTTTGTATGATGAATACCTATGTTGATCACCTTGTTATGCTGGTAGATATCACCCTTAACTTTCAACACCAAACTAAAGAACAAATGCTCAAAATGAGTAGATACTTTAAAAGCACTAGTTGAAAATCCATCATAGACATCCCATAGAGCAATATCTTTTCTCTCCCTGCTAAACAGTGTGTAAATGATGCAACTGAATGGTCAAAGCACATGTTCCATCATGGTTTAATTACGAGTCACATTGAATCTTTCAATAGCTCGGATATCATCTGTGTGAGCTACGTCTACAAGTGAAACGCAGTCATCTCTTAATTAGACTGATTAACCCTGACCATCGATCAATGATTGATTCTTCCATTCAACATCTTTTGTACACTGTCATTGATTGGTTCTTTAGTTCTTCTGCCAAAGCACGCCAGTGTCATGCTGCTCCCCATGACATCACCAGAGCTCCGTTAGCCAGTTTAGGTTCTATATCAGGTTGTCCACCATGAATGGCCCTACCAGATTACCAGAGACTATATTCTCATTCTACCACGATTTAGTACTGAAATGAGTCTTTTTCATCCAACAATATAGCCTAATGAAGTAATCCTGGACTGTTGCCATCTCTGCATGAACTCTGACTTGGGCTAATGTTTGCGGAGGAAATGACGCCAATTGTGATCCTGAAGATCTGAGGCACTTGATGGAAGACAGGGAAATCTGGAGAGAAAGTGCCACATTGGTACGGGCAAGGAGTCCGACTGGATGGATGGATGGGGCGATGGATGGATGGATAGATAGATATAGATAGATAGATTCCTTCAGGGAAACTTTATGACACCCTACTCTCCTCGATGGTTTACTTCACCCTGTGCAGTTACCATTGTTAAAAAGCTGAACAAAGATGAGAATAGTAATCTGGATAATCGAAATAATTAATGCTTATCTCAAAAATTCTGGAACATAAACTAATGTAAAAACTCAACACTGTAGGTATAGCGAGACTAAAAAAAATTATTTTTATTTATTTTTTTTTTTCACCAATGTTTTTATCTTACTTTTTCTTCCTCGTCTGCAGATTTGATAATCCTGCATCTGTTGCCAAGACACCAACTCGTCAGATGACTTTCAATTACCTTTTCTCAATCAACCAATGGTTGCTGCTTTTCCCTTCACCTCTCTGCTGTGATTGGACAATGGGCTCAGTCCCCCTCATTCACTCACTTTTCGATTATAGGAACTTATTTACCCTCATCTTTTATGTCGTCCTCTTCAAATTTATTGTATTTGGGCTCCTGGAACCAGGCCCGCAAGGAAGGGCAGTCATTATGGTCAGTAGATTTCCCTTTTTTGCTTGTTTGTTTATATTTTTTTGCTTGTTTTTATTTTTTGCTTGTTTGTTTTTATTTTTTGCTTGTTTGTTTTTATTTTTTGCTTTTTTGTTTTAAGAAATACTTAAGACAATGTTCTTTTTCTGCTCAAGAATTAAATTTGTAGCTGACAAATTTTATCTTTTCTTTTTTTTTTTTTCTTAATTTTACTCCAACATCCTATGCTAATTCCCTCAAGAAGATTCTATCATTTTAGGCAATTACATGTAAACAGCCTGGAAAATACACACGCACACAATTAATTTCCAAGAAAGTAAGAAAATGTCCTAGATTTTTTTTTTTTTTTAACAAATAAACAAAATCAAAATTTGTTACATCTCCTTAAAAATGCTATCTGGTTTGAAAGTGGATAATCATTTTACGTTAAATTTATATGAAAAATGGTCCCCCACTTTAAAGTTTTTAAGTAATTTCTTTTTTGTTTTATTTTCTTTTACCATCAAGTTTTTTAGACTGTTTACATGTAACTGCTCCCCCCTCTTCACCAAAAAGTAGAATCTCATTTTGCTTTTTGGGTGAATTCGCATATAATGGAGGGGGTAGAATAAACCCCACTTTTTTTTTTTTTTTTTTTTTTTTTTTTAAACTTTATTCTTTGCAAAAACACAAAATTTCTTTTTTATCAGAATTTTTTTTGTACAAACACGTCCGTTTATCAAGGTCCATAGGCCACTCAAAGATAAGAGTCAATAAGTTTGTCAGGACGACAGTGAAACAAAATGATTATTGGTAACAATAGTTGATGCTGGTTAGAATTTGATTACTTAAGAAGACTGCTCAACAAGAATTTGTTAAGATTGGACTTGAAAACAACCATGCTACAATCAGCTGGGAAGCAGCCTAACAGTATTGGTTTCTACAAAAGGATAGTTCTTGAAAAGTTATGTTAAATTTTAAGCACACAAAGGTGGGAAAGGAAATGTATTTACAGTGGTTATTGCTAGACGGGTTCCTGTTGTGTTTTACAGTGAGAGGGGGAAACCATGGATTGGATTTCCATAGTATATCTATCAGGAAAATAACGATACAGTAAAAAAAGATTGGCAACCTTTTTTCTGTAAGAAAGAGTATTATAATGAACAATGACAACAGCATATTCAGCTGTTTGATTTATGTTGGAATTTCTTGGAAATTCTGCAATATGCATCCTGATGTGAGTTAATTCAGTTTGCTTATTGAGAGGAAGTTTCTTAATATTAAATTCACAAGAACTTTCCAGTCATAAATAGATCCTGGTCAGAGAAGATGATTTTGACAATGTTATTTTTTTTTTGTTGTTGTTTTTTTTTATTTCGTGGTAAATGTTGCTGTCCTCCCATATAACTTGTCTAATATTCCCAAATGGTCACTCGTCTGTAATCGATCAGACTTCACATTGCTTAGCTTCAGTGATGGTGTGTCAATGTGATTACACAATATTTGCCATACCACAAGTTGACACGTTAGTATAATTATTATTGGTAGTAATACTAGTATTAGCAATCATAGTGATGATCATATCCGATGCCGGGTTAGATCAAATCTAGCATATCAACTCTCCTACCTGATCGGTGAGGTTGAATATACCAAAGTTTGAACTCTTGATGGTGAGCTGGTTACATGAATCTGACTGAGAGGAATGATACTTAGATAAACAAAATGCAAAGATCTTAAGTTGGAAGACGAGAGAAAAGTGAAGGTCTAAGAAAAGACTGTCAAGCTTGTAGACCAGGATTGCAGGCTGCCATTGCATATTTGATCAAAAGAAATCCTACAATAACGTGGATATGTTGTTGATGATGCAATAATCCTGAATTCTAATTAAAGCAACGTTTTTCTTTTGCAGGAAAATTGTAAAATTTGTTTGTTCGTTTTTTACATCTTAATTTTTTTTAATTTCTTAAAATAGAAAAAATAGTTTGACTGATTCGACCAGTTTATTCTCTATTGTTATTAGTTGCTTAATGTTGGCACAGGGCCAACATTTTTCAGCATTGATTGATAATTGTTCACACATTTTGTTCTCTTATTCGCAGGCTTTGACTCTCTTAATTCTACCCTTCATCCCGGCTTCCAACCTTTTCTTTCCTGTGGGTTTTGTCGTTGCCGAGCGAATTCTCTATGCTCCAAGTATGGGATTCTGTATGCTGGTTGCGCTTGGTTTTCAGCTTTTACTCGACCACAAAAAGTAAGTATTTTCATCAGCATTTTCAGTGAGTACACATTTTTTAACTTCTACCATCCATCACCCCTAAAAATAAAAATTAATTTGATTGATTCTATTCAAAGATTTTCTCTGAAAATCTTTTTACAACAGAAAATAATTCATATTATTTGGATTCTTCTGAATACTGTTCTCAATTTGAGTGTTTTTTGCATGTTTTGGTCAATGTAACCTGCAAATTTTCAGTTGCATCTTGTTGAACTCTGGAATCTTGCTGTCGAATTTGGGAATCTGCATGGAATTCCGAATGGAACACTTTATTTAATCCATGGGAACTTTAGGAAGGTCAGAGGTTACATCGACCGAAACATTAAAATAACACCGAAGATGAGAACAGTAGTCGGAAAAATCCAAATAATCTGAATAATCAATCCTCATTTCAAATATTCAGAAACTTTACAGAAAATGAATTCTTATTTTAATGAGAAAAAATTGACAATTGATCATTTTTGGGTTTTTTTTTTTTACTTGCATTCACTTCCAATAATGCATATTGCTACTTAGACGTAAGGGGCTACTATTTGAGATCATGTCTAGGAAATATTAACAAGATGTTAGTTTACATTACATTTAAACTTCTGCATATCAGTACAGTCAGAGAAGCAGGAATGGAATTCTAAATTCTAGTTGTTCGAGGAAAGAAGCTATTAGAGTAGAAAGCTTTCTTCCATTTTGGGAACAGTGAAGGGGTGTGATTTTGTTGCTAAGTGGGTTTGTTGGGGATATGTATGTCAAGGGGGCTCAAGTGCAATTAGTTAATCAGAACACATTCTATTAAAATACTTGTAAAACAGGCATAAGGATGCAACATTGCGATAATAGGAAATGGGTTGGAGCTTAATTAACAAAGTGGGACCTATTAGATTGGAGATCCTTTTTTGAACCCTATCCAAGAAAGAAAGAGACTAATGGTAGATGCACCAGTCTAAATGTAGCAACAATGCATGCATGGACGAATGGTGGCTTTGTAGAGGTACAGGATACTCCCAGGTGTAACTAGTTTTCTAGCATGATAGAGGGGGCCAACCTTCTTTGCAATGTCCTCAATGTATTCATTCCAGTTCATATTGCATGTGAATATTAAACTGAGGAGTTTGAAGGAAGAATTCTCAGGTAGAGTTATTTGTCATGGTTAATGGTGGTTGGAGAGGCTTCTTGTAATTGTTAAAGGAGAGCAGCTAAGTCTTACTAGCTTTAAATATTACATTCCATTTATGTCCCTATTTAACTATGGCTTGAAAGTCATTTTCTAAGGATTCTGCATTGTCTTAGATTTGTGTACATCTGTTCTTCCCTCATGCATGTTATAGAGCATTGTATCATCAGCAAATATATCTATCTCAAACACAATATTATCAGGGAGTTTGTTAATGAATATCAGGAATAATAGTGGTTCAAGGATCGACTCAGCTATTAGGGAAGCAATGTTCAGCAAGGCATTTGTTGTACGGTTTGGAAAGTATGGGGGCTAGCTTAGCTTAGCATTTCTTAATTGGTATAGCAGGGATGAGATCAAGCCCACACACCTTGAAGATGTCTTAAGTTTTTTATGATATCATAGAAATTGTTTCTTTTTTAAAATTGTTTTATCCCTAAGAACAATTCTATATTTTGTTAGCATTATTATAAATTAGAACCCTATATTAATTCACCTAAAAGAACTTCACAGTAAAATAATTTTTTTGAAATATATATATATATATATATATATATATATATATATATATTAGCTTATAAAAGTTAGTTTAAAATACTCACCCACTTTCTAACCATATTCCATTTGAACAACATGTAACCATTGTCTGATTTCAGCATTTTTGAGGGAAGTTTTCCAGGCTATTTCATTTGTTATATTCATTAATTTCACTGTGTATCGGCTTAAAACACTATCTGGTTAGAAACTTCTGACCCAAAAATAAGAAATATATATAAATATATATATATATTTTTCAAAATATACATTAAAAAAAAAATGTCTATTTATATTCATGTATTTTAACTTTCTTTATTAAACAACTAGCATGGGTGCCCGGCGTTGCCCGGGTGTTTGGAGATGTGTGTTGAGCAAAAAAAAAAAAAAAATGTGGTGGTAGGAAAGCAGGCTCGAACCTGTACTGCAAAGGAGGAAAGGAACGGGAAAAAAATGTGACGTCTTTGCTGTTACGACCACCATCAAACCGGGAGTGACGTAGGTTTAAATTAAGGCTAGACAATCGAAAAGAAAGGATGACTTTTGAAAATATTGGCGAAAAAAGCAACCCCTCCCTATAGAAAAGTGCCCAGTTGAGGGTGAAGAAATTAATGTTTTTAGCCAATTTTTCGGTATTTGTCGTCTGAAGGGTCGTGCTTAAAAACGATACTGATCTTGTGAAAATCCGTCGCCTCTGAGAAAGTTTTAGACAGACATGCAAACATACATAGATACATTTATATTTTGCTAGCTCAAATTTTCGACCCAAACCAATTAAAAAGCTTGCCCTATCTCTGAATACCCTTTATGTAAAATTTCAAATGTTTAGACCAGAAAGTGTCTGAGTAATTTGGTAGAGACCGCATTATAGACTCCTATTATGACCCCTTAACATTTATTGTTTTGGGCTCAAATCAAGTTATTAAGTTAGATCCATGGCCAAGGAACCTATGTCTAAAATTTCAATTGTTTATACCCAAAATTGTCGGAGGAGTTTGGTAGAGTTTTCAAAGGTCAAATTGTTGAACTTTGACCCCTTAACAGCCAAGTTTCTGTCCGAAAACAGATTACAAAGATTTTCACAAATCTCAATACTCATATCAAATTTCGAGTCTTTCGACTGAAAATTGAAAGTTATTGCATAGGGAAATGTACACAGACAGACAGACACTTTCACTTTTATAGATATATAGATTTAGTATTTGTCCAGAATTCCCCCAGAAACGAAAATAAAGAAAAATTTGTATGATGTATGTATCCCTAACAAAATGAAAATATCATGTTCCAAAAATCATGTAAATTGATTAAGTAGTTTTATTTGAAATGAGGAAATGAAATTTTATGAATATCTAAGGAATGAGTGTCTCACCTGCCATTTTGAAAAAAATTTAAAGAAGCAAAGGGAGATAACTCAACAATGATTCATACTAACTTTATGTTGTAATGTCTACAGATACCCATTAATCACTTAAAAATGATTTTCTTTATAAAAATAAAACTACTTGATCAATTTATGTGATTTGGGGGATATTTTTGTACATACATCGTACAGATTTTTCTTTATTCTTGTTTTTTAATGGGGGGGGGTGATTTTGGGCAAGAACCAACAATGTAATAAAAAAAAAAATAAAGTTAATTACAACATTTTATCACTCGTTTTGTTGGCAATTTTCCAAGGTTGTCAATCTCACCTGAGACGACTATTAGTAGTAATACACACGGACGAAAAAACGCTTTGGATAATCACAGATTTCAAGGTAGTTCTACTAAAATAGCCATATTTTTTAAACCAAAGCACTTCAAGTCTTCAAATTACTACTGTTTTGTTCGGAAATGAATATACTTTCAAATGAATTAATAAATATGAATGTACATTATATATTTTAAGAGTTTTAAGCAAATAAAGTGATAAAAATGTGAACGTCATAAAATGGCGTTTTCGGTAAGGTTTTGTAATGACCCCCCCCTGTTTTCTAAAGGTCCGTACCGTGATTGTATGAAGAATTTCGTCATGAAATTTGGGAACCAATTAGAAGAGGTGTTAATCTTAATACTGTCAAGTGTCCGAAATATTTTTGACCATTTCTTTTTTTGTCGTGTTAAAAATAAGACTTTAATATGACGAGTATTGAACATTTTGAAAAAAAAATTCTTCAGACACTCAGTAGTAAGTAAATCAATCTTTTTACTATTTTTATCAATTAAAAGTATTATTTTATGTTGAGTAGGACCGCGGTAATTGATAATTTAAAAGGACCTACCCGAAAAAAAATTGTTTCTATTTCTCGAATTTGGTCAAATGAAGTTAGTATTACTAGAAGCAGCAGCAGCAGCTCCAGCCTGTAGAATCAGCCATAGCACAGCACAGTGTATAAACAACACGCGTTCTTTAATTTTTATTCAAGAACGAATTAAGAAAAACATGAAAATATGAATATAAATGTTCTTATATGTTTAATGAGAGCTATTTTGTTATCAGAATAACATTAGTTTAGAACTATTCGGTTTTCAGAATGTATAATAACAACAATCCCAACCAATTCGGCATTATGAATCTGTTGCAATTTCTCACATTGCTCGTCAAATTTAAAAACATGGTTAAAAAAACAAAATAAACTTTTGTAGATATATAGCTTGCATGCACTTTTATTCTTTAAATTAGTTTTGAACAACGAATTAAAACAATGTTTTACTGCGAACAGCCACAAATGTTTTTTTTTCAAAATCAAAATAAGTATCAAAATCTCGTTTATACATAGATTCGAAAAAGTTGTCAAAAAACAAATATATAACAAATAAATGTTATCAAAGGCAAGATAAGTTACTTTTCTACCAAACTGGATATATTTTTTGTGTTTTTATTCAATGTAACATGTTTATTCAGCTCGAAAAACATACAGTGTTTACCGATGTATTGGAAAATTAAAAATGGCGCCCGGCCCGACTCTCTTTGACACGGTAAGTTTGAGAAAAGGAGTTAAAAATAAAAAACAACTATACAAAATACTGTTAAAAACTCACCGAATATATGTCAGCCTATGTCACGGTAACATATATTGAGCGAGTTTCTAGCAGTATTTTGTCTACTTTTTTATTTTTAACTCTTTTCCCCAAACTTACCGTTTCAAGAGAGTCGGGCGCGGGCGCCATTTTAAATTTTCCAAAACATCGGTAAACACTGTTTTCAAGCTGAATAAACATGTTACATTAAATAAAAACACTAAAAAATTATCCAGTTAGGTAGAAAAGTAACTTGCTTTTGATAACATTTATTTGTTATATATTTGTTTTTTTTGACAACTTTTTCGAATCTATGTGTATAGTAATACAAACCCTCAAAATCTATATCAATATTCTTGAAATTTTAAAAGCAGTTAGAAAACACATCAAACTACAATTAGGAAGCTTTTTATTTCGTTATTTTTTTTTTCTACTTATTAAGCGAAAGATATTTTTACAACCTGCTCCAGCGTAGTATAAACGGCCTATGGAATTAACACCTTCAACCTCGAAAATAGAAATCAACAAATTTTTGAACGCTCTCTTTGAAAAAAAAGCTCTCTTAACTTCACCTCTAATACAAATTATGTGTGGCAAGTCTCCTCCTAAAACACTCTTTAACCCTAACAATAACACTAAGTTCGAGTGGCAAGCCCCCCCCCCCCAACAAAATACCTCTGTAAGCCACATACAAGCATCTAAAACAAACAAAAAATAGATCCTTCCTTAAAGGAAAATACACATAAAAATAAATTGGTTAACTGTCCTAAAATGCTAGAATGGCCAGGAAATGATGAATTATTTTACATTAAATTTTTGTGAAACTAACCGCTCCCCCCTCTAATATTGTTTTTGTTAGCTTTGTCTCTGTCAAGTTTTCAGTATGTTCACACATAATTTTCCTTAGCCCTACAATTAATTCAAAGTCCGAATGGCAACCCTCCCCATATTCTCATTGCATAGAAACCCTCTTAAAACTACACATAATCATCTTAAAAAAAAAAGAAAAAAAAAAAGCATGCATATTTTCCCATAGAAAAAAAAAACAGTAAACTGCCCTAAAATGCTAGAATGACCTGTAATAGGAAATTATTTTACATTCAATTCTAAAATAATTTGTTTATCTTTCATTAAAGTTTTTCATGGCATTTTATACATAATTTCCTAAAAAGGTAGAATCACATTTTGGAGGGGTGGTCAGAAGGAGTTGAGTGGGGTTAAACAGAAGGTGTTAATCTACAATAATACCAAAGAAATATTGCAATATATTCATTTTTAAATAGTCTTATGTTTAGATTTAAGTTTTTTGTACATAAAGCACATTACAATTCAACTTTGAGTTCTCCAACTTCTTTTCTGTTTATGGATACATGGCATTTTTAAGGAATTGCTGCATATTTATGCACATTTACTGCAGATTATTTGGAAACCATAAACTTTGGGAGATTTTCAGTTGCATATTCTGATTCCTTGTACAAAAATACACTTATATGGTAAATTTCATTTCTTAGTCTTGTGTTTTAACAAAGATATGACATTTTTACTGAAAAAGTAGTGTAAAAAATGTGACGAAACGCATATGGTCTTAAAGAGGGAAAAATATCCAAACGTGTGAGGCACAAAAATAGCCATAACTTCCTTAATTTTAATCAGATTTTAAAATTTTAAAAAGATTCTTTCTTAGCTCATCAAGCTCTTTCTATGCATACCAATATTGAAATATTTCAAGCTATTTCAATTTTTTCATGTGTATTGCTACGACTATGTTCTCGTCTTGACAATGTTTCGAGATGATCAAGTATTAATCTTGATCACCAATTCATCGTCACTTTATTTTCACGTGCAATTCTTTTTTTTTCTTTTCTTTTTTTTAATTTAAATAAAAACACAAATTCAGATTACTCCTTACAGCTTTTTTATTTTCACATTTCTGCCAATATAATCTCCGACCTTCTTCAGATGCACCTTTCCAAACTCCAGATCCTATACAGAATTAATTATTAATGTTGATTATTTTATTCTTAGTTGTTTTTGACAAAATTTCAAATTTGACCTTTTATTTATTTCACGTAGATTGTTCTTGTTTTGTCGGTGTTAATTATGTTATTTGGGATAACGGTTAAAAATAACAATAATTCACGCTTTTACCTAGTGATGGCTGATCGATCAAGGACAATCTACCTTTGTGGATAAATGATTCAGCTCTAAATTCCATATAGGTTCTGACATGAAAATTTCCTCAATCAAAAAGCTGCAACTGTGAAAAGTCGAAGATTTCGTCATTCAAAACGTGAGAATAACAACCAAGAGGGGAATAATTGTATGAATGATCCAAATAATTCAAAAAAAAAGAAAACCCAGATCGATTAGATATATTGATTCTGATTTTTTGATTCTTGGATAAATTCTTTTATTTTCAGGAATTTGCGGATTCTTCTTTGGTTCTTCATGGGATTTCTCATAACTTTCCATGGTTTGAAGACATTCATTCGAAATTTTGATTGGTGAGTCAAAAATGCAGAATTAAAATAATTAATAGCTGGAGATGTTTGGGGTGTTGATCCTCGTTTAATTGAACGCTTTCGGATGATTGGTGGGATTGCATCTTGGTTAAAGAAGGAACTTTGTAGAATGGAATGGATTTCATAATTGACGATTATGCATGGGTCGTACAAGGTTTGTGCTTTTGCACTCATTCTAACTAGAAGAGGATAGTAAAACCACTTTGTTTGCAAGAAGACAACGGAGATGGATGAGAACTCTGATATGGAGAAAGTATATTTGGATGGTGAAGTTATTGAGGTTTTTCTGAAATTTTTTTATTTCATTGTCATACAGAAGAGCAGATAGTAGCGTGATTGCAAGAGGCACAGGTGGATGGAGTAACTTCAGGGAAATTGTCATTACTAACTAGCAGAGCATTACCATTGTTGACAAAGGGAAGGATCTATCAGATATGTATATGCAGTTTGATGATATATAGAAGTGAAATCTGACCAGTGAGGGTTGGGTTGCATGGAGAGAAATCATATGAGAATGATACGCTGAATGTGTAATGTGAGTCTCAAAAACAGGCTTAGTTTTGCTGATTTCAGAGGAAAATTAAATATGGGCAGTATAGGGATATTTACGCAAAACAGTAAACTTTGATAGTGTGGCCATGTTAAAAGAATGCATGAGAGTTTAGGAGTTAGATGTAGAACAGTTGAGGTAGTCGGGTCAATTGGCAGGGGAAGACCAAACAAAATATGTAAATAAAATAAGGATGAACTTGAGAGAAAGAAGAATAAAGACCTGGTTAGAGATAGGTTAATTTAAAGGTTAGTTTAAAAATTAATTACTAAAAGCTGTCCAACATATGTCAGGATGTAAAATGGACGTTAAACTGAAGATTTCATAATGATTCTAGATTGGAGAGAATCAAAAAATTGTTTTACTATAAAGTAAAACAATTTTTTTTATTCCACTGATTATTTCGCATCTTTTATTTTTCAGGGTTTTTTTTTTGTTTTTGTGGAAGAGTGCAGGAAAGGCAATTATTTAATGTCTTTTTCTTTCTTTTCAGGGAATCTGAATACACTCTTTTTCAGTCAGCTTTAAAAGTTAATCAACAAAATGCAAAACTATTTAATAATGTAGGCCATGCATTGGAAAAAGATTCTCGGTGGAGAGAAGCTTTGGAATATTTCAAGGCTGCAGCCAAGTAAGACATTTTCAGAGTTTTCTTTTTCCCCTCCCCTCTCAGCCTCTCTCTCTCCCTTTCTCTCTCTCATGTGTATATATATATATATATATATATATATATATATATTAATTTTATTTATTAAACATTTGAATATTTTATTGAAATATTTATTAAATATTTTTACATGCATAAAAGTTATCCATGGACACGTGTTTCTGGGTTTCACGCGTCATCAGCATGATTAAACTTTTAACAAGGTTCAAACTTGTAACAGCTCAATAAGCAGCCTGATTTTTTACTGCCAGACCACAGTACGTCGTCAAATTTTATTGTCGCTTTTAAATGTAAGATATATTGATTTTTTTTTTTTTTTTTTTTTATTAGCAATTCTGTGGTATTTAATTGTTATGCTCACCTGAGCATTTTGAGGCAGTTACCTGCCCTTTGATTTTATTTATATCACCCCTTCTATTTGAGACATATTTTTTTTTATTATTAATTTTATTGATTTAACACTTGAATATTTTTTTATTTCAATATTTATTAATATTTTGTACTTGTACAGTTTAGTCAAGACATTAAGTTTAAATTGTACGTATCTGTTATGGAATTAAGTTCTCCGAAAAAAAAATTTCACTTAATTTTATCAAGTAGTTTTTATTTTACAGCGAAAAAAAACAATTTGTTATGATACCGAGCAAAAGGTTCGATTTTTAGGAAGAAAAGCTAGTAATAAAGATGGGGAGGGAGTATCGGCGTTTTAACTGGAGTTATCTCCCATGTCGTTTCAAAAATTTAAAACAAATCCAAGATGTCTGCCTTCACCGCGCTCTCATAAAAACGTGTTTTTCCGCTGTAAAAAAAAAAAAACTACTCAATCAAATTAAGTGAAATTTTTTTTCGGAGATCTTCAGTCCAAAACGGATATGTACATATAACTTTTTTTCGATATTTTCATTTTTTTAATGTGTTGACTAAACTGTACAAGTACCAAATATTTTTACATGCATAAAAGTTATCCATGTACACGTGTTTCTGCGGTCAGCTGAACATAACAATTAAATACCACCGAATCGCTAATAAAAACAAATAAATCAACAACAGAGATTATATATATATATATATATATATATATATATATATATATATATAGTATAAATGTTTTATGTATACAAACATTATTAGCTACATATGTGCATGCATGTTTCAGCTATGACTTTATTTCAAGTCAGACTTCCTCAGACCATAGTAAAATTACTGTGGCCTGAGAAAGTTGAACTTGAAATAAAATTGTAGCAGAAACATAAATGTACATATATAGACAACAATGACTGTATAAATAAAAAAACATATTATAATACAGTTATTGAGCGCTATCTTATAAACACCAGAGTTTCATTGGAGACAACTCTACCATGAATAGAATCAAAGTTCTCATCAAAAATGTGACTTATGCAATGATAACCTTTGAACTTGTTATCCCAAAATTAAATCCATTCTTAATTAGACTTTGTTCAAGTTTGGTGACAATTGTGGACACAAGTGACAAACTTAACCGAAAAGATAATCTCTGCTTTAACATAATTAAATTCCTCTACAAATTTGAAATTGAGTATAAAAAAATGATTATTGGCACTTTTATAGTTTTCTTTTTTTAAATAAATATGATCTTTCAAAATATCTAAATTAAACGTTTTCACAGATTTATGAAATACTTGTCCAGCTAGCCTGCTAATAAGTGTGTGTGTTCAGAATGTTTCAAATTCATTTGAAATAGAACTTACATAATTTTGTGACTGAGAAAAGTGTCTTTAAATGATTGAATTGTGTTTGAAGTTTTAGAATCAACATTTAAATCATGTTTAACTGTAGTTCAAATCTCACTAAATAAAAATCTGTGAGATTTTTCATTAATGACCATTCACGGCAACACGCATTCGTAGAAATAAGATGTATTTATGGTGGATTATTGGATGTTAAATAATAGTTTAACTTCACAAACGTTAACAATTTTATTGCATTACTTTTTTATGTAGATTAATTTTTCTATGATATTTAGAAAGTTTGTTTTATTGAAAGAAAAAAATGTGCAAGTCGTGTTAAAAAATTTTTTCCACTCACAAAGGGTAGATATGTTGTAAAACAAAGATTTATTCATTAATTCGAATCTTTGAAGTGTTTATCATTTTTAAAAGTATTATTATTATCAAGAACTCATTATGAAAAGTGAGTAATATATAGTTGTATGTACTTTAGTTAAAATGTTCATATATTCTGAGCTAAACGAAGAAAATTTAAGAAAACAAAAAAAAAAAAACAGATGAACCTTGAGAACCAGATTAAGATAGAGAAATCGCATATCATTTTGATGGGGTTGATGGATTGTTAATTCAATGATGAAGAATGTGATGAGAGGACTGGAAATGATGAAATAAACAAAATTGATTATTTATGATGATTTATGACAAGTGTTTGGATTTGAGAGATTGTTAGCCTGCAGAGAAGCAGTCCCATGTTAATGTGTTACAAAGTGAACATTCTTGGAAAGAAAATATATTTATGAAAATTTCACTTGATGTTAGCCACACAGAGGAAAAAGGAAAGTTCTTTGTAGTTGTGGTAAAAAACGAGTTTTTGCTGTGAATGTCTTATAAAAAAAAAAAAAAGATTGAAGCTCAGTCAAAGATCTTGCCCTGAAATGAATGATAGAGTAGATTGATTATTGAATTGTCATTTAAAAGACTTTTTAGTTTATTTATTCTTTCTTCTTGAATTGCAGGGTACAACCAGACGACATTGGCGCTCACATTAACGTCGGTCGAACGTACAATCATTTGAATATGTCACTTGAAGCTGAATCTGCGTTTCGAGCAGCCATTGCTTTATTTCCTCCTATCATTCCAGGTATTTTTTTTTTTTTTTTTAATTTCAATAAGTTTCAAATATGGATTCTTGAGTGGAATCGAAAAATCTATACTTTCTTGTGTATCGATATTCATATTAAAAACCCTTTTTTTTTTTCTATTTATTAGTATTTATTTGCTTCCTTACAAAAGCAAAATGTGACACAAGGTCGTTTTTAATGTGGGGTTAAACCAGCTTCCCGAAAAAAAGGCAAAAGGAGCACTCTGGTTGAGACCAAAAATAATAATTGTCTCAGTACAGAGGGTTTCTCCTCCGTTGACCTAGACAAATTACCTTAAGAGTAGCATCAGAATAGATACTACACTCTGGACAACAGAAAAAGGCAAGCCTTTTTTCTATTTATTTAAAAAGAAAATACAACTTTCTTATATATGGGTCGTGGAATTGCATTCACTAGCAAAAGATCTAGCTAATTTGCATATTCTTTTAAACATTCATTTTAATTAATTCCCTATTAGTTTTCTTGGTTTTTTTATGAGATGATTATCTTCAGTTAATTATTACGTGTAATTATATTCATGCAGGTATTCTACATGATTTATACTTGTGTAATATTTGCACAAAAAGGTTATAGTAAACACAAACTTCTTTCTATATATTTATGCATGCGTGTATATATTTGTATAAAAAAAAATTTCCTACCAAACTCCTCTGTCAGTTTTTGGTCAATAAACATGAAACTTAATATATAGGGTATTTGAACCCATGCAAAACTTTATATTTTGGTTTTAGCCAAGGAAAATCTGCAAAAGTGTGAAAATTCAAGAATTTGTCAGGTGAAGGTCGAAAAATGGCATGACAAATATGCATGCATAACGTAATAGCTATTAGTTCGTGTTTTAATTTTTAGCCTTGCAGCTAACATATCTTCATAGCTCAGGCATTAACGTCAAAAAAAAAAAGCAAATCGTAAGCTAAACATTTTGGTTTCGATTCTCAGTGGTGGCACACGTCATTTTTTTTTTTTTTTTTAAATCATTACTATATATTGGGTTCAATTTAATAAATACGAAATCTACATTAATCACAATGATATTTAAACATATTTTACAACCAGGCAATGCCAGGTAGCCTAATGATAATCTAAAAAGGGATGGTAAAATAAATAACTATCATAGAAAACATAAAATTATCCAATTGTGAATACAGGGTGACCCCAAAAAAACTAAAAAAAAAACATAGAAAGTATATCTAGAACATATGCTGTCGAATGGAAAAAAAAAGGCCAAAAACCCTAGTGTTTTGATGTGATGTTTTGAATATAATAAACTAGTTATGACCAAAGTTCCATTTCATTTGGACAAAACACTAAGAAACGGGGCCTAATTAGAGTTGGGGCCCGTTTTTTTTTTGGGGGGGGGGGAGTCACCCTGTATTAAATGTTGTTATCCCAACCAAAGATTAGCAGTATCAATCCAATCAGAGAAGCTTGGAATTGTAAATAATTGTAGTATTAATCTAATCAGTTAACAGTGATCCTCTACTAGTATCAAATTACTAGTATCAAGACAAAAAGCTGTGACTGATTCAACATGATTTATAAATCAATTCTTGTACCTGATTGGTTCATTCTTGTTATAAATGTAATCATCCAAATCTTTGTGATTATTAAGGCTGTGACAACCGCATATTCTTTTCATTGTTTTGACTCTTGAGTATATATCCGTTAAAATCTTATGTTTTTATATAGACTGATGTGGTTCTTGGTTGATTGACTGTGTCTTACTGTGTTGGATATATACCCGAGAGTCAAAAGAATGCAAAGAATATTCTGTTGTCACAGCCCTAGTAATTATATCCTGTTAATATGCTAAAAATATTGTAGCATGGAACAATTCTTTATGGATTTTCACAATTCTTTTCTTGAAAAAAAAAAAAAAAATGACATCTGCAATTATTTGTCACATTCTTTAAAAAGAAAAAAATCTAATTCATTACATTTGATTTCTTGTTTGATTCACCATTCTTGTTAAATTTGAATGAATTTTTCTTCAAAAGCAAAAAAAAAAAATAACACCAAACATTCATATTTTTGTCAACATTTCTAGATCTGTTCTTTAAGTGCCTCGTTTTCATTTCTTCCAGGAAAAAGTTACACGGCACGAGTTGCTCCCAGTCATTTGAATGCATATTTGAACCTTGCATCTCTCATTGCAAAGAACGAGTCACGTCTCAAAGAAGCTGAAATGGTAAAAGATTGTTGGTTTTATTCTTTGAAAGCCTTTTTTTTTTTTTAACTTTTTGCTAGAGTCAAATAAATTTCAGTAGACAAAACTTTAAACCAATTTCTTAATTTTATAGGCTTTAATCAAAAAAACTTCTCAAAACAAATTCACTGAAAATAAAATGTTAATCTACAAAAACAAAAAACTGACAAAAGTTAGCCTGAAAATGGACAATCAAGCGGAACATTGAAATCAAGAAGAGACTTGATCCTGCATGATCATAGAACTCACAGAACTACCATATTGACAAATGGAATTCTTGGAAACGCTCCAAGATCTCTGAGAACATCTCCCACATAGAATGACTTTTCTAACAAAGGACTGGGTGACCTATAACCAAGCAAGAGTAAAAATTGGATGAACAGCTGTCAACCTCCATAAGTGAGTATCAGCAACAACAAGCAATTGCCCTTGTGAAAACTTGGCATATCACGAGTAACTACAATGGTGGACTAACCTTTAATGACCAAGATTTGATGAACTTTTATCATACCAATCCTGCTATGATAACATACAATGATTGAAGAAAAGAAAAGGTATTCAATTTTATTTACTGTATATTTCAGCATATAAGATGACCCTTAAAGTTTAAAAATCATCTTTTAAAAAAACAATATTTCATAAGATACCGGGTGTTGCAATCTGTAGCCTAGGCTGAGCAAAAATGGTTTTGTGATTTAACAGCCATCTTATACAAGCGATATATGATGTTATTACAGAAAAAGAACTTGAATACTGACAATATTGTTAAAGATTTCAAATAAAATTCCAATATTCTTATAAACCTGCACCATGCACATGTTTTGTGATACTGTTGTATACTGGCGGACTTATGAGGAGAAAAATATTTGATTCTGGGATTGATCATTCAAAAAAGTTTGAAAAAAAAAATAATTGTTTCTTAAAAACAAAGATTCATACTCAGAAACCAAACCACTTATACTCATTTCAGTCAAAAAAAAAAAATACATAGATAAAATTCCCGGTTTTTATGTCCTGCAATTAAGAGTTGATGTTCAAAGTAGAGCTCACTGGGTGGTCAATCCATTAATCATTGATGTGTCTATATATTCTGATCAATCTGTTAATCCTTGATGTCTATGTATACTGAGTGAAACAGAGAGAAAAAAACAGCTGAGCCTTCAAACTTGAGGGATGTTATTTTGTGCTCAGTTAGAAAAAAAGAATTTGTTGTTCTTATTACACGTCTGTTCTGGTTGAGAAATTAAGTTTCTTTTTGATTTCACACAATTTTATGACTTGTTTTAAATCAAATGATTTCATTTGGAAGGAAAAATCCCTTTGTTAAATCACTGATCGAGACCAAGTGACTGATATTACGGCCAGTTTTGAAATCAAGTAAACCGAATTCAGACTAAGACAGTGACCAGATGATCATGGCTAATGCAGTGAATGCACACATACAAGTTCACAAAGGGAAACAGAGGGTGTACCTGGCATCTGTTAGGATGCCCTATCCCCAGTAATAAAAAAAAAACTAATCTGGAACTAAAAACATTAAAACCCATTAACAGATCAAATTTTATCTTTCTAAAGTAACAGATTTTCAATTTTTTTTTAATCTCAAAATAAGTTAGAAATTTTATTTCAAAATTTAACTCTGAATACAAATTTTCTCTCTTTTGCATAAAAGCAATGAATGCTGTGTACTTTTATTCCAAATCAATCTTTTTTTTTATTTGAAGAAAAATCAAAAGTCAAATTAATTTCAGTTTTATTTCAAGATATTTTCAAAGAGATTTTGTTTAAAGAAAAAACGTTTTTTATTTTATTTGTTTAGTTGTACAAAACTGCAGTTACGATGCGTGTGGATTATGTAAAAGCGTACATGAGCCGAGGAGAAATTTTGGTTCGTTTAGGAAGGTGAGTAGACAAACTTCCTGTCGATTGGCTTTTGCAATATTTCCTGTAGTCCTAATTTTAATGAAAAGCAAAAGAAATGTTTTTTTTTGTTTACACCAGAACATTATATTGTATAGTAAAAGTGGATTTCAAAGAACTGTATTTGTTCTTGCAGACTCCAAGAAGCAGAAGAACAATATCAGATTGCATTGAGATATGACAAGACTGATGCAGACATTTATTACAATGTAAGTGAACTCCAGATATTTTTGTATCGATCTTCATGAAGATCTCAACTGACCCTGCTACCTCAACTGTTCTACATCTACTCTCATCCATTCTTTCAATGTGACCATACCAACAATGTCTCTTGCTCTGTAGACATGAACTCATATTGTCCAGATTTAATCCTCCTCTGAGATTATTAGATCTAATCCTATCTTCAAGATGCACGCTATACATCCATCATATTATTCTCATATTTCTTTCCATGCACACCGGCCATATTTCACTTCTATAAATCATTACATTACATACACATGCTTGATAAATTCTTCCTTTGGTCGACCATATTAACATTCTGCTGATTAATAATGAAAAAAAGTTTGTTGGAAGGGAGTGATTGCTACTAACTACACTCTTCTACTTTTCAAATGAATATTATTATGGAGATTGTTGATGCTAATCTATTGAAGGATTAAACTCACAATCTTTGATTAATAACTATTACTGATTAATTACAACTAATTAAAACTAAGCTCATCCTTTTCCATGCAAATTTATGGTTAATTACAAAGAAAACTTATGCTAGTTACTCATGGCAGAGTTCCTTGGATTTCTTACATCCACTTCAAAACGCTTCAATTAATAAAAACATATTTTATGCATGGTGATAAGGATATTATTTTGTAAAAGTGCAAATACAGGAGGGAACAATAAAATTGTCGCCCTAGAAAAGACGACATGATTCCATTTCCACTTGATGGAAACTGGTTTTCTTTTTTTTTTGTTGCAGACCATCTACTAGTTGGGCAGTTGTATACAAATCCCAAGAGCGATAGGAACCTTTTATCATGTGTGAAAGTTACACAATGTTCAACGAACGAGATTGGAGATGCACCGGTGTACATCTTGTACTCTCTACCAAGCCAAGTTATGATAACAACAGGACCATTACCAGCTTTCTCAAAATGCAAATCTGGACAACTCAACACTTGAGGACAGAGCTCAACAAAGTGTCCATGCCATCTCACATCTTCGAAGTCAGCTTGAAAATTAACAGCAAAGTATACTTGGATGTGCTGAAGAGTGTGGTGAACCCCTCGTGCAATCAGGTGGCCACTGGCAGACCGTGGATGTGGCAGCAAGACTCTGCGCCAGCCTGCAAGTTCAAAGAGACCCAGGCTTGGCTTCAGAAGGAGTGCTACGACTTTGTACCCTTCTTTCACTACCCCCCCCCCTCCTCCCCCAACATGATTCTGCTGGACTACTTTGTTTGATCATACATCAAGAACATCACCAACATGACCTCCCACAATACCAAAGCAAGCCTGATTGTCGCCATCTGCCAAGTATTCACCAAGTTCCTGCTAGTGCTTGTGGAAAAGGCATGCTCTCAATTCTGGACTCTTATCAAGGCAGTGATTGATGCTGAAGGCGGCTACATCGAATATGTCAGCTCTACTAGATAATCAAGTTACCTGAATTGATTTTTTTTCAATAAAAGTTTTGAAATAAACCTGTAGTGTTGCTTTCTTTAGGGCGACAAATTTATCGTTCCACACTTTAATCAGATTATCAAAAAAATGTCTTAAGATTTATATTTTCATTTGTTTCACAGTGAAATAATGAGAAAGTTTTGATTTCCATTCATTTTTTTAATAAAATTTCCAAAATTTAGGGAAAAAAAAATCCTTTAATATATTTTTCTATTGAAATACATTTCTGTCTTTATTTTTTCAGCTTGGTGTTGTGAGTTTGGAACAAAAAAAACTTCCTGATGCAAAAATGTATTTCGAACAAGCACTTCAACTCAACCCTGATCATCAAGTAAGTGTGAGAATTCTTGGTTTCTTTGTTCAAAACATCTTGACAATCTGTTTGTAATCAGCAGTGCATAAACTGGTGTTGTCCAGGAAATCTTTTTATTCTCATTTTTCTTTCACATTTTTCCCCCCAAATTGATCAGACAATGCTGTAATATTTTTTAACTCTTAAAATTTTATTTCTTTAAAAATAAATCATTCAATAATTGAATGAAGAGATTTTTAAACTTTAATTTTCACCACTTGTGGTTTATTCGGTAAACTTAAAACATGTGAGGCTGATGATACTCGATTGCTTCGAAGTAACCTTTCACACATGGACACGTGCTCAAAATAAGAAAAGAAAAAAAAATTATATAAATAAAATAATAGATATATGTATGTGTGTCTTTGTAAAAATATTTAATGGATAAACTCTTAAACAACTGGTCATATATAACTAAAATTAATAGGAAATGATAATCAAACACCAAAGATGGTTTATAACGAGTAAAATCTTTGGATGGATGAATAACGCGTACAGAAATATGTTGTCAAGTTGAAATGCAAAATGTTCATCTCCTCTTGCCAACATATTTCTATTATTTTTGCGCATGCACAAATTCATTCATAGCTTTAAATGGTTTCATTTTTAATCTTTCTTATCTGTTGATAACTCAAATGGTAGGGAATCTAGCTGGAGCACTAAATATTTTGGTTTCAATTCTAGCTGATGGCACCGAAGTCATATTTTATTTTTTAACTTTAAAACCAGTACTAATATATATATATATTTATATATATATATAGAATTGGCTTTGTAACAATAAATACGATGTCTGCATGAATTAAAATATATGTAAGCGTATTTTACAACCAGACAAAGCCAATTGGCCTGCATTTGTTTATTAATAAACTAAGCCAAAACTAACTAACTAACTAACTAAGCATACATAACAGAGCATAGGTGAAATTTTTTTTTTTTAAATGCTCAATTTTCATCAATCTTGTACAGCATCTTTGATAATTTTGTGTCTGAGTATTTTTTTTTTTTTTTCATCCGACACAAAATATTTATTTGTATTATTTGGATTCTTCAGACGACTGTTCTCATCTTGAATGGCATTTTCACATTTCGGTCGATGTAACCTACGACCTTCTCCAGGTGTATCTTGTCAGACTGAGAAATCTGTACAGAATTTCAAATGGAAACCTTTATTTAATCAATGAGGGTAGCATGTTCTTGTTTCCTCAACCATGATGGACAGAAGTCTTAAACAATTTGCAATTATATTTTGATTGTCACCTGCACTATTTTATATATTAGATGTGTGTGATCATTTGCGATGACTACATTTTGGAATGTAACATTCAAAATTCCCACTTATTAGTAATCCTTGACAATAATTGATATAAGTGTTAAGTAATAATAAGTTCTAAGTGAGTCTTCTAGAGGTTGATGGTTCAATCCTCAGTGCAGATGATACTCTGAATACAATTATAACTGACTTAAAAATTCTACCTGGTTATAGCCGATAGAACAAGAGCAATCTACCTGCATGAATAAAATAAAGGATTCTATTTGAAATTCTATACAGATTCCTGAATTTGACAAAATACACTTGGAGAAGTCGGAGATTAAATTGGCTGAAACATTGTAAGAATAACATCCAAGATGAAACCGTTTTTTAAAGTTTATTTGTGGACTGTTATCCTTATCTTCATAGTTGTTTCATGACGTTTCGGCCAACTATTCCTCTGACCTTCATCAGGTGGTTAACCGTGACGAGATAGAAATGCTGAATCTCTCAACTGTATCTTCAGTAATTACTGCCTTCCATAGTTGTTGTCGTTTCACCATGTTTTGGCCAATTAATCTTTTAATCTGCTTTGGGTAGGATTGAAACCGCTATCTTCAGTGTTCATTTGGAACCGTAGAGATTCAATGCTTCTATCCACTGTGCTATAGCTTCCGAAGAATAATAGTTGGCCAAAAGAATAATAGTTGGCCAAAACGTCATGAAACAACAATTATAAAGATGAGGATAACAGTTCACAAATAAATAAATAAATAAATAAATATACAAATTACTCATCTGGAAGGATTCCAATAAAAAAAATATTTTAAAGTTATTTTTTTAAATTAATGATCTTCTCTTTTTCTTTCATTTCAGCAAACTTTATTTAATTCTGCCGTGTTGATGCAGGAAATCGGTGACCCAAAAGATCGACCAGTGGCCATGAAACGGTCAGTTCAATTTATTATGGTTAAAATTGGATTTGATTTTCATTTGAAATCCAAAAAAAAATTTTCATTTACAAGTTACATTTACATTTCATTTGAAATTATTTTTTTGTTAGTTTACTTTTGTTCTTCCTTTTCTTATTAAATTTGGACAAAAGTCAAAAATGGTGGTCTTGTTGAGGTACGATAGAGGGAGCCCATCTTCTTCGCAGCAGCCTTTGCAATGTCCTCAATGTATTTGTTCCAGTTCATATTTCCTGTGAATGTTAGGCCGAGTAGTTTGATGTAAGAATTCTTAGGTAGGGAGTTATTTGTCATAGATATTAGTGGTTGGAGAGGCTTTTTGTAATTGTTAAAGGAGAGCAGCTTAATTTTACTAGCATTAAATGTCACCTTCCATTTACGTCCTCATTCAACTACAGTCTGGAAGTTATTTTCTAATGATTCAGCCGTTGTCTTCGATTTGTGTACATCTGTTCTTCCCTCATTCATGTTATAGAGCATTGTATCATCGGCAAATATACTCATTTCGGACTCAATATTATTGGGAAGGTCATTGATGAGTATCAGGAATAAAAGTGGTTCAAGGATTGACCCCTGAGGCACTCCTGCATTAATGTTATGCTACTTGAATGAACGTCCATCGATGACAACCTGGACGGTCCTATTGTCTAAGAAGGATCTAATTATAATTAGTATTTATCCAGTTATACCTTATGATTTAATATTAACAGCCCTTCATACCAGACTTTGTCAAAGACCTTGGATATATCGAGGGCTACATCCCTAGCTTCACCCGCCTTATCTAGTGCATGGTGTATGCGTGGGGAGATAACTGTTAAAATATCTGCAGTAGAACAACATTGCCTGAATGTATATTGTTTGTCAGAAAGATTAGCTTTTGCAAGGTGGTGGATTAGTGCTTGATTGATCAAGAAAAAAATCCAGAGAGAAACAAATGTTGATTAACTCAACTTTAGTGGAATATATATATATATATATATATATATATATATATATATATATATATAAGCTTTTGTAAAGCAGTTGAACTGCATCTGGGAAGAATTGTTTCTGTTTTGATAGAAAACAAAACTCAATTAAGTTAAATGTAATTTATTCTTAAACTATCTTTTCCTTTTCTTTTAGGCTGCAGAAATTGCTCCGAATCCAACCGAATGATGGCAAAGCATATTATTGCCTGGCCATGTTGGCGGCTGATGATAAAGATTTTATAAATGCAAAAAAATGGTTCATCAGTGCTATCAAGGTGAGATAAGAGAGAGAATCATTTAGCTTTTCTATCAACAGAGTAATTTCTTTCCTCTCTTTTGTATTTGATGCAAAATACAGGGTGGAACAATAAATTTTTTGTCCTAAACAAAACAACACTATAACTTTATTCAAAACTTTTATTGAAAAAATCAATTGAAAAGTCAATTTAAAAATCAATTTAAAAAATCAATTGAGATAACTTAATTATGTAGTAGAGCCTTCAGCCTTAAATCACTGCTTCTATACAAGTCCGGAACTGGAACTATGCCTTTTCCATAAGTACCGGTGGGTGCTCGACAGATAACAGTGATCAGGCTGGCTTTAGTATTGTGGGAGGTCATGTTGGTGGTGTTCTCGATCTATGACCAAATGAAGTAGTCCAGTGTGTTTAGGTTGGGGGAGGATCAGTGAGAGAAGGGTACAACGTCATAGCACTCCTGAAACCAAGCCTGGGTTTCTTTGGACTTGTGAGCTGATGCAGAGTCCTGCTGCCACACCTAGTATCTGCCAGCGGCCACCTGATTGCACCAAGGGATCACTACACTTTTCAGCATATCCAGTTGCACTTTGGTGTTGACTTTCAAGCCGACTTCAAAGATGTAAGGTGGCATGATGTGGCCCTCATTTGAAACCACACCAAAAACTATATCCGTGGCCGGAAACTTCATTGAACTGTTCCCTCAAGCGTTGAACCAGATTTGCATTTTGAGGGTGCATTGTGTCGCTTTCAGACATAATGATCTCTATTGCTCTTGGGATTTGTACACAACTGGCTAACTAGTAGATGGTCTGCAACGAAAAAAAAAAAAAAACGGTTTTCATCAAATGGAAATGGAATCATGTCGTCTTTTTTAGGGCGACAATTTTATCGTTCCACCCTGTATATTAAAATTTGCGAGAAAGAAAAACTTTCCACTGGAGTCTCGTTAATTAATTTATTTGAAGCATCCAGTAAACGACAACAAGTTAGATTTAAGAACTAATCTTTCACTATAAATTCTTAAGCCATTTTTACATTTCAAAATTAATCATTTCTTTATCTGATTTCCAAATAACCCCCAGAAATTTTTTAACTATCATTTTTTTTTTCCTTTGTGAAAAAGCCATTTTATCAAATTTTATTTTATGGATATGTGGTGCGACTAATAAAGCCATTGATTAATAATTATTTCAAGTGACAGTTTATTTGGGGTTAAAAGATGAATCCTTACTACAGACAATAACAACTAAGAAATGTTAATTATTAAGTTATTCTATTTGGTTATGGCTGATGAAAAAAAAACTATATATCTCTGTACATTATATAAAGGGCACATTTGCATATAGGCTCTTCAGTGTGACACAGATTCTTACGTTCAAAAAACATACCTGGAGGTCAGGTTACATCAGCCATTATTTTCATCTGCTTCATCCAAATTATCCATCCACATCTCAAAAATTGCCAAATTTTTTTATTTGTAAAAATTTCTTCAAATGTTTTAAGTTTTACATTTTTTAGATTTTCAATCAAAAAAAAAAGAAAAATTAATTTTTTTTGTTTTTTGATTAGCATGAAGACAACATGCGCAGTGCACTGTTTAATTTGGCGTTGATGTTGGTTAACGACATGAATAAACCACTTGAAGCTGTTATGTACTTGGAGAAATTATTAAAGGTAAAGTATTGAAGGAAATTGTAGAAAAATACAATCACTCGGCCTTATACAACAGATGAGATTACGAAGATTATATTGTGTCAGCATTTAGTATTATTATTATTATTATGGCATAGTTCATAAGTTTACATTTTATAACTATTTACACTTTCATTTTTATAATATGACTAGCATGGGTGCCCGGCGTTGCCTGGGTGTTTGGAGGTGTATGTTGAGCAAAAAAAAGTGGTAGTACGAAGGCAGGCTCAAACTCGTACTGCGAAGGAGGAAAAGAATGTGAAAAAAAACGTGACATCTTTGCTGTTACGACCACCGTCAAACCGGAAGTGACATAGGTTTAAATTAAGGCTAGACAATCGAAAAGAGGGGATGACTTTCGAAAATATCAGCAAAAAAGCAATCCCTCCCTGTAGAAAGTGCCCAGTTGAGGGTGAAGAAATTAATGTTTTTAGCCAATTTTTCGGTATTTGTCGCCTGAAGGGTCGAGCTTCAAAACAAAACTGATCTTGTGAAAATCCATCACATCTGTCAAAAGTTTTAAGCAGACATGCAAGCATACATACATATATAGATTTATATATTTGTAGCTCAAATTTTTTATCCAAACCGATTAAAAAGCTTGCCCTATCTCTGAATACCCTTTATGTAAAATTTCAAATGTTTATACCAGAAATTGTCTTTAGTAATTTGGTAGAGACCGCAGAGGTCAAATTTTTTTAAACTTTAACCCCTTTATGACCCCTTAACATTTACTGTTTTGGGCTCAAATCAAGTTATTAAGTTGAATCCATGTCCAAGCAACTTATATTTAAAATTTCAAGTGTTTAGACCCAAAATTGGCAGAGGAGTTTAGTAGAGTTCTCAAGGGTCAAATCGTTGAACTTTGACCTCTTAACAGCCAAATTTCTGGCCGAAAACTGATCAAAGATTTTCCCAAATCTCACTACCCTGTAAATCAAATTTCGAGTTTGTATCTTGAAAATTGACAGTAGGGAAATGTACACAGACACACGCACGATTTCACTTTTATATACATATATATACTAGCAGTTCTGCCTGGCTTTGCTTGGGCCCTATGTACTGTTCATAAGGTTATGTGGATATTTATATATTAAAAAGTGTGAATATGTAAAGTAATGCCTTTCTGTATAATAGTCTTCCTTAACTACCATAGAGAAAAGTCAGACAGACATTTTCACTTTTATAGATATATAGCTTAATGCGTAAGAGGAAAAGAGTTCAATTCCACAAGAAGAGACTTATTTGGATAATGCCAAGCTCAACAATTATTATTGGAGCTTATACAATAAGACAGCAAGAGCATGAAATGAAGTCACAAAACTATATATTGGTGGATATAGAATGGGTCATTTATTGAATAATGGAATACAAGCAAAATTTGGGGGATAGAAGGGAGTCTTTATGCCAGGGCATTTCGAAGCCTAATGCTTCTCATCAGAAGAGTAGAGAAGGTTGCTAGGTAGCATGGGGAAGATGCGGCGTTTAGAATAGGGTTCATTGGCGACAAAAACGATTAAGAGGAATTATAGAATGTTGGGGGAAGCTTTATTGAATTCTAAATAAATAAAGGAGAAGCTTGTTATATATAGTATGATATATAAGATTGTATATGGTCTTTAACATATTTTGAGTGTTGAGTTTAAGGGGTATATGTTTTAGGGTTAAATTTGGGGTGTATTGTTGCTGCATGGTAAAATTTTAATGGTTTGTGGGGTGTCTATTATCTATGGAGTGGTATTTTTGACAGGTGCAACCTAAACGGCAAATGGCAGATATAAAGTCGCTTATAAATTGTGTGTGTGTGTGGGGGGGGGGGTAATGCAAGGTTGTAATATAGATTAGGTAATATTCGGCAATATTTTTAAGTTTCTTCTGTTATGATATAGGGAGTATGATTATAAGGGGGCGGTCGGAGGATAGGATGGCAATGTCTATGAGTGTGTTTAACTTGATGCAAAAGGTTTAAAGATACAACTAGTTGGTAAGGTGGAAGAGTAAGGGGACATTTATTACTTATAAAAGTGGTAGTAATACCAATAATAGTAGGGTAATTATAATAATAGTAATAAAAATAAAGATAAAAAAGTAAAAAATAAAGATTAAAAAAATGTTACCAATAGCTGTGATAAAAGTAATGTCAATGTTGAAGGTAATAACAATGAAAATGAAGATAATGATAACGGTTATGGTCGCAATGACGGGGATAATAACGGGGATTATAATAATAACAGCAATTATAATAAAGACTATAATATTAATAATAATAATAGTGGTAAAAACAACACAATAATAATGATAATAATAATAGTGATAACAATACTACTACCACTACCTCCACTATCACCACCACTACTACTACTACTACTAATAATAATAATAATGATAACAATGTTAGTAATAATTACAAGGGAATGCATAAAAAAAGGGATACAGACAAGTGGGGGGGGGGTCAGAATAACAGGAAATAGGGGTGAGTGATCCCATGAAAAAATAAAGTAAAATAAAAGAATATATATATATATATATATACACACACACATATACGCATATACATATCCATATATACAAACACAGAGAAAAAAAAAGGAAAGGGGTGAGGGTACATTGAAAATAGATCTAGAATTAGCCGGGAAAGCGTAAGAGCTCAAACAAAAAACCTTGGGTTTAAATTAAAGAAGTCCTTCACTGGGAAAAATAGATTCAAGAGTCTACAATAAATCTTTAAATTTTTTGAAATCCGATTATAAAGGCCATCAAGTTTATGTTAAAGCAAGGCCTAGAAAACTGGAATACATATTTTCTCGTTTATGAACACAAGGGACAGGTCTATCCAGTCGGCGTAGCTACTTATTGTTATTGTAGTAGTTCTAATATCCAAGAGATGTTGCAAGAAGCATGGTTTTCTAGCTGTCCGTTAAAATTCCATATTTCTCCATTAAATTTTGTGTTATATTGTTAGGGTAGTCTTGCATAGATGCGCTGGTTTGGTGAATTCTTTTTCCTCCTATTTTGGATGGCAAAAAAAAATGTATAGATAGATAAATAGATTGGATGCAATATATAGTAATGATTTAAAAAGTATTAAAAAAAAAAAAAAAGACTCATGTGCCACCACTGAGAATCAAAATGAAAACTAACTAAAGTTAACTAAAGATGATCATCCCATTAGAAAACCGAAAAAAAAAACTAATAGGGAATTAAAATGAATGTTTAAAAGAATATGCAAATTAACTAGACCTTTTGCTAGTGAATGCAATTCCGCAACCCATATAAATAAATTGTATTTTCTTTTTAAATAAATAGAAAAAGAAGGTTTTTAATATGAATATCAATACACACAAAAGAAAAACAAATTTATAGGAGTACAGATTTTTGTATAAATATTCTTGATTTTTTTTTTTTTTTTTTTTTTTGCTGTGGAGCGAATTAAACTTCTCCAAAAATTGTGCGTTAAAATTGTCTGATATGCAAGAAGTCCTTGTCAGCTGTCGCTCTTTGTTATTTCTGCAAGATTGCTGATTTTTGCCCCTGATATCCAGAGCAACAAGTCCCAATGTTTATGTATGAAGTTTGTTTGGCCAAGAACACATAACACAATGACTGTTGCACATACGCAGAAGCAACTTATCCTCGCATAATGCATATGCAATTCTACGTCTGATACGTCCTTGACTATTATCTGCAAAGGCAGAAACAGATTCTGATGTTGATTCCTTCTGGATTTTGACTCTTAATTCTATTCAATCTTGAGACAATGGATACCTCCTGTAGGGCTAGCTGCACATATAATTGTGAAATAAACGTTGCGCAATATCCCACCACACCTGTCTTGAATCAGCAATGCTAGTCCACCAGCAAGGAAATGTCCAGAACGACTGGAAATAAGGCCGAGATAAGCGAAGAGCACATGGTATTCCCGAATGGTCACCCATCTAATACTGACCAGGCTTAATGCCACTTAACTTTGGTGATCTAATGGAAACTAGTGTGTCCACATGATTATGCCGTATAAATGATTTTCATTAAAACCTTCTCAGCTGAGTTGCCGTCATGCTGTAACATAACCAACACATCTATTATTTTTTTATGGCGTAGAAGGGTTGCACTTCAAGCAGCTGATGCTGATGGATGAGATGTTTTTTGTTTTTTATTTTTCGACATTTTCTTAATGCAAGTTTTCGCCTTCCAAAATTCTTTACAGAATAAACTGATTCAACTTTGAAGCAGGTATGATCTATAAGTTTTTTGTTTGTGTGTTTCTAAACAAAGAAACAAATATTTTCATAATTTTCCTATTCTATGAAAGTAAATCTGAAAGCTTTTTTTTTTTTTTTTTCTTCCTTCCTCCTTCCAGTATTATCCGAACCACACGAAAGGATTAATCTTGATGGGAGATATTAATGTGAACACGTTAAAAGATTTAGATAAAGCAGAGAAGGTAAGTAAAATCAAAAAAATATTTTTTGGATTAGTCAAATTACTATTCTCACCACAAGATAACTTTTGACCTTCAGGTACATCTTTTTGAACTTGAGAACCAATTTCACACTGAACTTTTTATTTAATTTGCAGGAGTAGATTATGTTCCATTGGCCATAACCAGATAAGTGTTAATTATTAACTTATATTTAGTTATTACTGCTCGCAGTGAGGATTAAACCATCAACCTCCTGTCACTTAAAGGTTTGGATTAATAATCAGTTGTGACAGTCTTCTCAAAATTGAAGGTTTAATCCTTACTATAAGTGATAATAATTATGAATAGCAATAATTAATCCTTCTACTTGGTCGTGTCTGGTTGAACAAGAACAATCTACCCCTATGGATTAAAAAAAGTTAGTTCTAAATTCCATATAGGTTTCCAAGTTTGAAAAGATGCAACACTTGATTAATTTGATGAAACGTGAAAATAATGAAAAATGAGAACAGTAATCTAAATAATCAATCCTCATGTCAAAAATTCTGAAACAAAAATATTTAATCACATTAAAAATATTTAATCACATTACAAATATTTAATCACATTAAAAATATTTAATCACATTAAAAATATGCAAAAAATTTGAAGAATAAATTAGATGAATCCAGAACAAATTATAAAAGAATGAATTTATAATGACATTTTGGGGGTTGCTATATATATATATATATACATATATTACAATAGAAAAATGCAAGCATGAAAAATAATATGGTTAAGCTTAAACATGGAAAAGTAAAGGACTAGCTATTAAAACTGGAAAAGAAAAGGACAAGATATTCTTGTAAAAAATATAATAATTTATAACTAAAAATATTGCAGCATTAAGAATTGATCATATAATGTTATAAATCGCATTTTAAAAAAAATTCTTAATGCTGCAACATTTTAAGTTATAAATTTATTATAGTTTTTACTAGAATATCTTGTCCTTTTCTGTTCTAGTTTTAACTAGTCCTTTACTTTTCCATGTTTAAGCTTAACGATGTTACTTTTCATGCTCGGATTTTTCTTTTGCAATTCATGATTTTTCCAGGCTTGTAGTAAATTTACTTGTTCTTTGTTTAATTTCAGTCTTATTTTTTATTTTCCCCCATAAACATAACATACACATATGTAAAACCATGTACGGCACTCGTATGCTTTCAATAAAATCCGCCCCAATTATGTCCCTTTCATTCTGTTTCACTCGTTACATTTTTTCCGCAAGAGTAGTGAATTAGCAGCAACAGTAATCGCAGAAGCAACATAGTTGCTATGAAAACTAGTCATAAAAAAACGTCTCTCACCTCCTTACATATTTTTATGATTTTGAACACCAGAAAATTCATAACTTTTGTTTTACTGAACGAAAATCGAAAAAAAAAATTTTCACAATATAGCTGAGGTGATCTATAAACTATAATAATTGTTTGAAATTTGGTCCAAAAATGAGTGAGCGATGAAGTTTTAAAGCAGTTCTAAATGACTAAAACTGCCACTTAACCATATATTTAAACACGAGTGTTTGAATGATAAAGTAATATATATTATGTATATATGTTTTGGTATTTACTTAAATAGTGCTCAATATGCGAGTAGAGATTAGTAGATTCATGAATGAAACAAATGTTTCTGTATAGCTTACTTGCTATATAGTTCCATACTAGTATGTATATATATATATACATATATATATATATATATATATATAAGTGGTGTGTGAGTGAGAGATGGCTGCAAATCTTTTTTAAGCATTGTCTTTGTCACTGTAAAAAAAAAAGTAGGCTTTTGAAGTTTTCAAGCAATGCCTGAATATCAAGCTTCTTATGAGTGAGCAAAAGCTTTGCACAAAACGAATCCCACTTTCTCAGAAACTCTCATCCTGATTCAAAAAGAACAGCAAGTATACGTCATTGGCAGCAATAGTCGCCTCAAGTGCTATAACAGAATATTACCTTCTTCTAGATGTCTGCCTTTACAAACGCCGAAGGGAGTTATTTCTCCTGATGCATTTACTGCACTGTCACCAACCTGAGCATTTCTGTGCCCCTGCCCATTTCAAATATATACAGGCTGTAGATGACATTTCTTTGCAAGATTTTGTTGTTTATAAAAAAAAAAGTTTCATTTTTTTTTATTTCTTCATCAAACAGGTCAGTTTTTATGATTTGATGAACCTATCTTTGACTTTAATGACAGCCAAACTTAGATCTTATGTCTTCAGTAACAGGGTGTGGAGTCTCCCTGGTACATATATATGGCATATAATTTCAAAAACTACCTGGCATATATACCTGGTGAACCAAGTGCAAAAAAGATTCAAGCAATTTGTTTTTAGGTTTTAAACTTTTTAATTTTCATTTAAGAAAAAAAAAAAATTATGATGTTATATGCAATTATTTTGAATTTTTTTTTTTTTTTTTTTTTTTAACTAATGAGTCTTCTATAAAGGCTGAAAACCACTCGAGGATATAGGTTAATGAGATGAATGGATAGTCAGTTGAATGATGAATATAATGAAAGGATTGAAAATGATTAATGAACAAAATTTATGGCAAGTATTTTCTTTTTAAACATTTTTATCTGAAAATGTTCAAATTTTTCTTTCAGAATTTTCAGACAATTCTTCAGAATGAACCGAATAACGTGCAGGCGCTGCACAATCTATGCGTGGTTTATGTGGAACGAGGTGACATTCTGCGAGCTGAGAAATGCCTGCAACATGCGCATGAGTTGGCGCCCGAAGAAGCCTACATCCTGCAACACTTGAACATTGTGCGCAAAAAGATCCAATCTGTCTTGCAGGCGAGAGCAGCGAGCAGGACCGTACCACCACCTCCACCCGCAAGTGCAAAGCAGTCAGCATCTCCTCCAGAGAAACATCGATGAACTAAGCATCTTACCATCTGACCTCCCCTAAAAAATCCGTATCAACCCTACCGGAAGGGGAAGTAGGCTTCTTAATTTTCATTAGGGAAAGATGGAGGGGAGTATAAGAGACAACTAAACTAAATTGAGTTTTAAGGCAGCCTCTTTTTATCCTCCATTGTCTTTCCTTTGTTTGCCCCCCCCCCCTTCATCTATCTAAGTTATATAGCTGCTACTACTACTACACTGGCATTGCTGTGATATAATGTGACTGTTAAGAAACCTTCTAGCAAGTTACTCCACCATTTTCTAAGAGTCTAAGCAAAATCATGAAATGCAAAATTTAAACAACAAATGTCCTAAAAATAGTTTCATGCTAATTCTGCTGTGTTTGAAAGTGTGTGTTTGAAGGGAAGGTGACAAGTTTTGTAAGACACCCCCCCCCCTAACTCTCCTAAATAAAAATTGAAAAGTAAACTTTAACGGAAAAATTTTGATTCTCGTCCAGAATTCTCCCATATTAAGGAACAAAAATGAAAAAAAAAAAAAATTTAATATGATGTACATATCCATGATGAAATAAGACTATCGTATTCCAAAAATTACGTAAATTGATCAGTCTTATTTAAAAATAAGAAAATCAAATTTTATGTGTAACAGAAGAGCCACTGTCTTGTTCACCATTTTGAAAAGAAAAAGATAAAACGATGATTCAGACTTGTGAGATTTATGTTGTAATGCCTATGAATGTCCATTAACCACTTCAAAATGATTTTCTTTATAAAAGTAAGACTACTTGATCAGTTTACGTAATTTTTTTAAATATGTTTTCGTTTCATCACGTCTACATAAATAAATCATGCTCATTTTTCTTTATTTTTGTTTTTAATATCAAGGAATTCTAGACAAGATGGAATGCTTTTATTGAGATGAATATTATTTCTTTATTGCGGACTATTATCCTCATCTTTTAGTTGTTGTTTCATGTTTCGGCCAACTATTCCTCTGGCCTTCATCAGGTGGTAACCGTGACAGGATAGAAACTCCAAATCTAACTGCATTCTCAGCAATTACTGCCATAGTTGTTTTTTGTCTCATCACATTTTGGCCAAGCCTCTGACTGGCTTTGGGTAGGATTGAAACCGCTATCTTCAGACAATGCTCACTTGGGACCATGGCGCAGTGGGTAGAGCCATTGAATCTCTATGATTCAAGGTGAGCATTGTAACGGTTCCAATCCTACCCAAAGCCGGCCAGAGGCTTAGTTGGCCAAAACGTGGTGAGACAAACAACTATGGGAGGTAGTAATTGCTGAGAATGCAGGTGGGATAGGAATTCCGAATCTCCTAACGAAGGCCAGAGGAATAGTTGGTTGAAACGTTGTGAAACACCTAAAAGTTGAGGATAATAGTCCACAATAAATAAATGAAGAATCAAATGTTTTAAAATATCCAAAATCATCTACACTTAAGTTTTTAGTGGTTTTTCTTTCTGATTCAAATCTAAAACAATTATAAATTTTCCGACCCCCCCCCCATACTGCGTTAAAATCGGTCTCCTCCCTACCCCCCCCCTCATTTTTTTTTTCCTCAATAAAATGCATTTTGCTGAGGAAAGAAATGTCCAGTAAGAAGGGGGATCCAGTATCCCTATGACAACGATGTCTTCAGAGATAAAAGTGCGTTAGACAGTTATCTCTTTCTTTTTGACTTCCAAAATTGCAGGATTTAGAATCCATGTTGAAAAGGGTTTTCTTTCGCTCTTCTTGAGTGTGACACTTTTATGTTCAAAATATCAAAGCTTGTCCTTAAAAATTTTTTTAAATAAAAAAAAAAAAAAAATGGCTATTAACTACAAAATTTCATTCAGCTTCACCCCCATCTCACACCCTTTCTTCCTGGATTCTAAAAACTTGCTGTCACAGTTGCTTCTTTAGAGCCAAGAGTTCAGTAAAATTTCTTTCCTTTTCTGTTTTGTGCAAAACTAAATTTTAAGAGCAATCAGCAAACGAAATAGGTTTATAGCTATTAAAATTTCCATCGATGCACTATATGCAGTAACGAAACGCAATTCTATTCTCAACTGAGTCACGCATTTTCTAGGAAAAAAAAAAAAAGTGAACCATTTTCAAATCTGAATCATTTCAAGCGACAAAAAAAAAATTATTTTGATCTCGGAATGATGCTCAAAAAAAAAAAAAGAAAAATTAATCGAACATCTCATGGCCATTTTGTCAAAATTTAATTTTCAATTTGTCAACCATTTAAATCTTTTTTGATTGCAATAAATTCTATTTTCCAAATAAAATTGTTTTATCTTATATTGTGTTTGCATGGTTGTTGGTTCATAGATGTTAATTCAATGGAGCTATAATGTTTAAAAGATAGTGCTCTACAAGTACAGCTGCATTTTAGTACAATTGTTTTTTTTTGTTGTTTTTTTGGCTACATATGTGCATACATGTTTCAGCTGTAACCTTATTCAAATAGCCAACTGTGAATATTCAGCTGAATGATGAACCCAGTGATTGAAAAGGATTCTTATTATTGTAACTTGTCATTCTATTGTTCAGTAGGTAAGACGGATTCTAGCTTACATCAAGTCGATTTGGGATGACATAAGTCTTAGCTTGTCACAGTCTGCTCACCATTTTCTTGCAATACCTACAAAAACAACTTCACAAGCATCCTCAACTTCCCACCATTCTACATTTTTTTTGATAATACCTGTGACTTGAAAATCTCATTCTTTGGATTATTCCAACTCCTGTTCTAAGTTTGACAGTTATTTGCACAACATTTTAGTGGATGTAATCTCAGACTTTCTTCAAGTGTCTCGTCAAAGTCTGAAATCTGCACAGAATTTCAAACGGACCCGTAGCATAACAGATAATATACTAAAAAAAATCCAGTTGTAAGTGTGACACTCTTCTGGCAGTTGATGGTTCAATCCTTAGAATGATACAATTGTGATCACTTAAGACTTTTATCTGGTTACTAGCCTGGGTGCCTGGCATTGCCCGGTAGTTTAGGGGTGTGTTGAGCAAAAACAAAAATTTAAACAAATAAATAAATTTTTTAAAAAAGTGGTAGTAGTCAGGCAGGCTTGAACCTGTAATGCGAAGGAGGATAAGAATGTGCAAAAAAACCTGACGTGTTTGCTGTTGCATCCATCGCCAAACCGGAAGTGACAAAGGTTTAAATTAAGGCTAGACAATCGAAAAGAAGGGATGACTTTTCAAAAAAGCGACCCCCCCCCCCTCCCTGTGGAAAAGTGCCCAGCTGAGGGTGAAGGAATTAATGTTATTGGCCAATTTTTTTTTCGATATTCGTTGCCCGAAGGATCAAGTTTCACAATGATGCTGATCTTGCGAAAATCCATCGCTTCTGTCGAAAGTTTTAGGCAGACATACATTTAAACAGACAGGTGAGATTTATATTATAGATGGCTGACAGAATGAGAACGTTACATTCGTTATGTATGAAATTTTGTGCAGATTCTGGAGTTTGACAGAAAGATTCACAAATTTTACAAGATACAACCTGAAGAAGATCGAAGATTACATCAAACGAAACGTGATGACACCCAAGACGAGAATAGTAGTATGAATAATACAAATTATCAATCGTCATCTCAAAAATTCAAAAACCTAATATTGCAAATCTAGAAATCTCATAAACAAGTTTGTTTGTTTGCTTTAAAAACTCATTTTAATATCAATATCCATACTTACCTGCACAACGTTAACATTCGTTGCAAACAGAATGAAAATAAAATAAAGAGTACTTACTCGTGTTTAATTTTTCACATCTTCTAACCAAGATGGCTGCTCCTCTAAAAAGTTCCATCATCCATTTCTGTCCAACAGTGAACTGTTTAGAGAACCTCTTTCACTTAAGCATCGCAAAATTTAATTTCAGCTTCATGTTTTATGATGTGCAGTGTGCCACCTTTTGTTTCCACTCCATAAAACGCCTGGATATCCCGAGCCCATCAAACTCCTTGAATCATCATTCTTAGGCAACATAAGTAAGTAGATGTTGCCAAGTCTGCTGTAAAGGTAGGCTCCCTTTACTGTACTAGAAAACGTTTTACATCTGCAAGTATCTTACATCTCTACACAGCCACTATTCACCCAAGCATGGAGTATTGTTGCTATATCTAGGTCGATTTACCAAACACTAGCCCGTTCCTCTTGAACAGAGTACAAATAAAAATCTCTAACTTAATAGGTCCTGTAAATGTCTACCAAACTCCAGCCCCATCAACAAGTATCTGCACTTGTTTTGCAAGTATATCCATAGAATGTACGCTGATGAAACTATTTCACTTGTAAATACTAGCAGTAAAATCCTGCTCTTTCACTTAAGGTCATTAGATGCCAGAAGATTTTCTTTTTTTCCTCAAATTGTGTCCGTTCTCAGCCCCCTCCCTCAACTGTATAAACATACAAATTTAAATGTAATGTGAACAAGCATAAAAAAATCTGATTCCTATCACAGTAGCTCCTTACACTCCAGTGGAAATATGTTTTGCTTGGGGTAAATAATAAAAAATATTGGGGGGAGGGTACAATTAAATTCCATGGTGCTTATTTAGAATTACACTTGATTATAAAACAAAATGCAGAAAAAATCTTTATGTACTTGTCATAGAACGAAGATGTCATATTCCAAAAATCACATAAATTAAGCAAGTAGTTTGTTAATGAAGAAAATAAATTTTACGGTTTTTAGTGATTTAAAAAGTTTTAATTATTTTAAATACAAACAAAATTGCTGTAGTTGAATTAAATTGTCATTCTTGAATTTTGGCAAAATTTCAAACAATATGGCCTCTTTTAAATTTGATTTTCTTAATTAAAAAAAATACTTGATCAATTTGTTTTTTGTTTTTTTGGAATATGATATCTTCGTTCCATGACAAACACAGAAATCTTAAAGAATTTTTCTGTATTTCTTGTTTTTAAGTGTAATTCTAAATACAAATACTTAACATAATTAAATCCTTCTTAAGAGAAAAATCCAGGTTTTCCTCGATGGTCGTACATCTAAACAATACAATATAAATCAGGGGTTTATTTTTAGACCTTTACTATTCCTAATATTCATAAATGACCTCCCTGATAAAATTGTCTCTGAGATGGGCATATTTGCTGATGACACCATGCTCTATAACAGGCATGAGAGGAAAACGAATGAACATATCTAAGAGAATGGCAGAAACACTAGAGGAAGACCTCCAATCTGTAGTGGAATGGGGAGAAAAAATGGATGATCACATTTAATACTGCCAAGACTAAGCTTGTTTCCTTCAATAATTACAAGAAACCTTCTCTACCATCAATAGCTATGGTTAAAGATACATTAACTGAAAGTACTTTTTTAAAACTCCTCGGCTTAACATTCACAGGGAACAGGAGTTGGAACAGATACATTGAGAGCATTGCCAGGGCTGCTGCAAAGAAAGTGGGCTCTCTACCGTACTAGTAAGTTACTTACACCTCTCCATTCGCCCATGTATAAAGTTGTCACATTTGGGCTGGTGCATCTTCTACTAGTCTCTCACTCCGAGACAGGGTTCAAAAGAGTTGTTAACCTGATAAGTCCTGAACTGTCATCTAAGCTTCGGCCTCTGTCCCATCAACGAAATGTTGCATCCCTCTTCCTGTTTTACAAGTATTTTAATAATGGATGCTCCGATGAACTACAAGTCTTTGTATCCCCTCGACATAAATACCCCCGTCAAACCCGACATGCAGCAAAGTCCCACCCCTACACAGTAGAGATCCCTAGATGTAAGAAAGCTTTCTACTCTAATAGTTTCTTCCCCAGAACTGCTAGACTCTGGAATTTTCTTCTGGGTTCCTGCTTCCCTAACTGTACTGACATGCAAAAGTTCAAATGTAATTGAACAAATATCTGGCTGCTCAACTCCCTACATAGTATCAAAGTGGCACTGTGCCTTGTTTGGAGTGAAAATGTAATAAATAAAAAAATTTTTAAAAAAAGCATTAAATCTACTTCTAAGAAGTCTTCAACTGTCGAACAATAATTTTCAGCTGAGATACAATTTTTTTTTAAATTTTTATGATAATGGGTAAAGACAGATATCATATGTCTCTCTACAAACAAGAGAAATCAGCAGTACAAGTATTCACTGTTCTAACATTTTTGCAATTATAAAATCCATAGATATTGAAAATTTTTTTTTTTTTTTTTTTTTTTTGAAAGGTCTTACATAAGACTTTTTCAAATTAATATTAATCTATTCTGATTTGGCTGTTAAGAAAATCCGCATGAATTAGCGTGAGCAAAGTAGAGGATCATTTAAGTATAAAAAGCTGAAAGGGAAAAAATGAATTAGATTTTGTTTTTATTTGGTGTAAGCGTTGTGTAAATTTGAATTAAAATTTGTAAGTTAAGAAGCCAATACAATGCAAAATTCAAATAAAAACACTTCGAATTCATATGAACTTCTTAACTTGAACATTTGAAAAAAAAAAAAATACAAGGACATTTTTCTTTTGACACGATGCCACAAGAAAAAGGAAAGAACACCAACTGATTCCATTCCTAAAGAATACATATATCACTGAAACTAAGTTGATTTTAAATTCTTAAAAAAAAAAAAAAAAAACAATACTGCATTGGCTTTTTGACTTACAAATTCTAATTCAAATTTACACATAAAAAAAAAATTTAATTCATTTCATGCGAGCCATGCACAAGTTTTCTGATTGTAATATTTGAAAAAAAAAAATCATAGTTTAACTCTTTATGACCTGGTTGAACTAATTCAGTCATAAATAAATGAATATAACGGCATAAATAAAGTGGGAATTGATTCAAACATATCTCGTACATATCTGGCTAGATGCCAGATACCTCCAAATTGCAACTGTCCATTGCATACATTCAGTATGCTGCCATCTGTGTCAAGAGAGTGGAGGATTATGTTGTCATTAAACTTTTTGGGAGCACTATGAATAGTAAGTTTATGAAATGCAAAAAATTCTCAGTGATAGTTTAACTATTGAACTTCATAATGAAAGATTGTTATAGTGAAAAAGTTTTTAAATCATACTATGATTACCCTTTAAACAAACTAAAATTAACAATAAATATTTTTTTAATCATCTACATCATAATTCAGGTCATAAAGGGGTTAAGACCATACAGACTTTGATTTATTTATTTATTTTTTTTTTTTAGTGACACACAAACTGATTCCATGATTGAAAATGTATATCATTGAAACTAAGTTTTAAATTTTTGAATAAATTTTTAATAATGAAATGTAGCTAACTTGAAGCATTGCATGAGTTATTTATTTAGGGCAGTTTCAGCCTTTGAAACAATGCAAGGAATGACTCTCCATCATTGCATTATGATCGCCTTCTAACATTTCCCTAAATAAATGCTTATGTAAAAAAGAAGGATTTTTAATTATTTGAAGATGTTTTTGTTAAGAAACGTAGAGAAAAGCAAAAAAACCTGAAAAATGGATACATGTAAAGGAGTGAAAATAAGCAAGAATGTTTGAGGGATTTAATTTATTGCCAGTAGCCCTCCCTCCCTAGAAAAAAAAAAAAAATCGCATCAGTTTCCCCACGTAGCAAGCAAGTGGCTCTCTTTCACACATGTACACACATTAAACTTCATCAGTTTTTGCACCCCCCGCCTCCCTTCCCATCTTTAAATATACACAGTTAAGAACGGAACAGGCCAACAATGAGTGTCTCGTCTTCAAATATCATTTTAAAATGTTGTTTTTTTTTTTCTTTTTTGGGGTGGGATAGGGAGTAGGAAAGGGAAATTTTGAATTTCAAGATTTTGTTGTTTTTTTTTGTTATGGAAGCCATTGGAGGGTAAGAAGGGGGAATAGTATTTTGTTTTTTTTTTGTTTTTTGTTTTTTACAAGAATTCAAATATAGAATTCATCATTTTTTTTGTTTGTTTTTCATTCTTTTAAATAAACGTATATCAAGTTCCAAATTTAGGCATGAGTGATTCTCCTAAGATGGACACAATGAAGAAAGGTAATACTCACAAATTGAAGATTGAAATTAACAGCAGCAGTAATAGTCATGGGCACGTTCGGATAGAGACAAAACGGTACAAATAGCTTTGATCACTGTTTGTAGCTTTTTCCATGAATGCCTGACAATTCTAGGTATGTATCTTTTATAAATCATATATATATATATATATATATATATATGATTTATTGATATATGCACATAGACAGTAATATTGATGTGTAATAATAAGTAGATTTGTGTGTAGAGGAATGTGGAAGAGGAACACGATCACAACGGCTGCTGCTACAATTAATTCCACAACCACCTGCTTTAAAACCATTTTCTTCTTTTCCTTGCATACAGTGTGTAGATTAGTGTAGTGTGCAGCAACGTCCATAGCCACACGACACGAACATTAAAAATATGGCAAGTTGTGATTTGTTTTTTGTTGTGTTTTTTTTACATGAAAAGCAGCAGGACAACTTTCCTTCTCTTCAGTTGATCCGAGATGCAGGAAAACTTGTTAATTCATAATAAAAACTTCTTTTTTTTTTTTTTTCTTCAGCCAAGTAATTCAAATTCCTCTTCTGTATCACAGAAATCGGCATAAACTGATGAGAAAAGAAAAAAGAACAACAAATTTAAAGCAAAAGTTTTCAAAATATTTTCCTTATTTATAATCAAATGTGGTTAATCACACAGAATGCAAGCGTGGGTGAACTAAGTTCAATTCCAATTCATAACACGGAAACACTTTTATCAAAATCTTATATCCAATATCCTCGAAAATTCTCATATCATTATCATATTTGGTTTAATAATATACGGCATAATCACATTGACCCACCAGTTCTCGTTAGATAATTGAAGTTAAGCAACATTGAGCCTGGTCAGTACCAGATGGGTGACCAATTTGGGAATTCCAGGCACTTCATGTAGGAGGATTTTGCTACCGCCTGGCTAGAACTGCAAAAACGCAATGTCTTCATCTCTCCTAACAAGGAAATACATGCAACTAGTGATTGCGTGTGAATTTCATACTACCATGGAACTTCCTCGTTTGGAGGAAACCGGTTTAAGGTCAAGGGCTTATTAGAAAATAAAAATCAAGTGGAAGGTAAGACAACACTGTGGAGATTGGTAACAATGGTTAAAACTGGACATATTTTGATTATTTGAGAATAAGAATTTGTAAATACTGGACTTATAAACGACTGTTGTAGTCGGTTAGAAAGCAACCTCATTGTATTGTGTTCCACAGATGAGTACTCCTTAGAAAGAAACTTTGCTTGTAGAAGTTTCATTTAGTTTGGAGTACACAGAGGCAGAAAGGAAAATAATTTGCAGTGGCCGTAGCTAGACAAGTTTTTGCTGTGAATGTTTTACAGAAGGAACCACTGATTGGAGTTCAGTGAAGCACCTAGCATAAAAGTAATGATAGAGTAGAGAAAAGCTAGTAATCTTAGTAATCTTTCTTCTGTGAGAAACGGACAGTAAGGAAGAAAAGAGCACATCCCCCACTAAATTTTGGAGTCGGCTTTAGACTATTTATAGACAGAAAAGAGGTCTCAGCATGCCCCTTCTTGGACATGGCAACAGTTTTATGGTAGGCATGAGTTAAAATACAAGATGCCTTACAAGACACAAAGGTTAAAACGCGAGACACAAGTTTTTTGGGTTTTTTTGTTTGTCTTTTTTCGCTCCCAAGTAAGGCATATTCCCACTTGGGACGTATGAGGTCACACTATTTGGGATTGTATCTCAAAGGAGACGGTGGGGAGTTGAACAGCAAGATATCTGTTTACATTACATTTAAACTTCAGAGAAGCAGGAAACAGGGAGAGAATTCCAAAGTCAAGCAGTCTGAGGGAAGAAACTTTTAGAGTAGAAGGCTTTCCAGCATCTAGGGTCATCAACAGTGAAGGGGTGGGATTTTGCTGTTATGTTAGTTGAGAGTATGCACGTCAAGTGAGCACATTCAATTAAAGGCTAAAATACGAGATGCCTTACAGTGCACATGGATTAAAACAAAGATACATGGTAGTTAAACGACAAGATGCCTTACAGATAAGACTACATCTGAGATCTACAGATTAAACGACTTATTGAAGGATTTAGAATATTTTTGCAAGAATAAGAGCCTCACACTAAATTGGAAAAAAGTAAAAGCTGAAACTCACCAGTCTTAGATGCTCCAGCAGTGGCAGCAGCAGCAGCCGCCATATACGAATCGGCAGGCCAATGGTTGGGACGTTTCTTGTGCAACTCAAACATGGGAGTCTTGCTAACCATCTTGCTTCGGAATGCACTGCAGAGATCATCAAATTCTTGCTCATTCAAACAGAAAAAACCCTGCAAAGACAGACATTTAGAAAATAGATTTTAAAAAACAAAGTCAGGATAAAATTGGGAATTGTTTTAATAAGAACAAAACTGAATTCTATACTGACCAAAGCTACAGAAGGATCAAGCTGTTGGACCTTCATACGAGAACTGTGAGGACAATGATAGGAATCATCTCGGCTGCCAACTTCAGACAAATCCACCATTGGTTGTGTAGTGTGAGGGTCAAGATAGACAAGCTCATCGCCTGGAGAAGGAAGTATTATCACTTGATAAAGCATGACAAAATTTAAATGGAAAAAGAAAACACATGCAGTCACAGCATTAAAATCTAAACGATATTATATATTTGATTGGTTGAATGGTTATAGTCAGCTAACGTACTTCCTAACTTCCGGTGTAGTGCTACCAAAAGTGGTGACAAGGCAAATTACTCTCACGCTTGTATATCCTTTGTGTATATACTTTTTGATTACATTTTTCTGATCTTTTTTGATAAAAGAGAAAGATTTAAACAGATGTTACCAAACCTTTGAAAAAAAAAAAGAAATGAAGGTTTTGTTAAATCTGGTCTTTCATGGCAAAAAAAAAATAAATAAATAAAACCCTCGTAAATATTGTCAAAATGACATGAAAGTGAAACTTTGTTCATATAAAATTCATTTCAACAGTTAACACATAGAATATTCATAATATGATTTATAGTATACTGGAGATAAAACTAGATTTCTATTAAATTAAACCAATAAAAAAAAACTCAGGTTTAAACCATGTAAAAACAGACGGAAATAATTTGATAATAGGGTAAAAATTTAATTCACTAAAGTTTTCAACTTGAATTTTTTTGTTTAAATTTTGTGAACAACAAAACCCTATATTAAGCCCACCATATAGATTAGTGTCCCTTTTTCTTTATGATGATACTATCTTTATCTGCATAGATGCACAATATCACACATACCATTTTTGAAAAACCCAAAAACTTTTTCAGATAAAAATATAAATCACCCATCATCGAAAGTAGTGATCAAACTTGAAGAAGCCCGCAAAAAAAAGTATTAATGACACAAGAGAAAGAAATTCTTAAGATACGATACAAGTCTTCTGTGTGCATATGGTGTCCTTTTATCATCAGGTTAAGATCTTTTTTTATATACTGGCATGATGTTGGACGACTTTTAGAAAACTTCCCCCATGAATTAAACCTGCCACGTATATTGTTTGACATCTACTAACCCTATAACTCTTAGCCATTCTTGAAATGTGACCATACTATCAAAGTCTACTCTTCTGCACATATTTCTCTATACTATAAGCAAATATCTCCTGAAAGATTCAACAAATAAATTCCTTGCAAATACAAATGAGAAATAAGTAGAAAATATATCGGCATGTGTGCATTTAATAATATTCACGATTTTTATGTTGAAATAAAAAATCTCATCATGATCATCGGTTTAATGTTTATTTTATATGATGATACCATCATATAAAATAAACATTAAACCGTGTTGGATGCCTTTCAGAAATTAACTTCCAAGCTAACCTATCTCAGGCCACGCTGTTATTTGCCCTTCTTACCAACTGCTCTACATCTACTAACCTAACTTTTTGAATGACCAGACCAACAAAGTCTCCTGTTCTGCACATATACTATCCAGATTTAATCTTCCTCTAAGGTTAAAATAGCTCTAAGCCTGTCTTTAAAACTCATACTACACATCCATCATATTAATCTTATTTACTTCTTTTGCATATACTCAACTCCTACTAGCCAGGTTTCACTTTCCAGACCTTAAACTTATTAAATACTTCAACTTTAGATGAGACATTTTTAAGCCAAATCTTAAAAGCAAAAAAAAAAAAAAAAAAAAAAAAAAAATGTAGAGATTTTTTCCATACTTACCAACAGTACCAATAAACCAATGGGCATGGTTGGGCTTGCCACCAATAATCCCAACAGATTGTTTTAATGACAAACACAACTGCAATTGAAGTATATAACTTTGGTTAAAAAGATTAAAGACACACTGAGTTAAAAATATTTTTAAAACTTAACTAGTTTATACGCGCTCCTTAAGCGGTGTTGTTACAATACCTGGTTAGGTCAAGTTCCATCTTTCATCATTTTATAGTTAATATGAAGAAAAATATTTGTCAAATTTTGTGGAAAAAATATGCTAGTTGGTATTTATAAGAGAGAGTAAGTAACTATGATGAGTGTATTTATAGATCGTTTTTATTGGCAAAAAATCATTAGAAATTGTTTTTAAGAAAATATTTGCCTTTAATTCCACATATCATGTAGGTCTACTTTTTTGAATGTCAAATATGTGTGTGTGTGTGTGATGCTTTTATTGTTATGTTAATCTCTTTATATTTATTAAATGTGAATTTGGTCAAAAAAGTCCTTTAGATTCATGTAAGATTCCAACTCTCGTACAGACATCATAAAAACTACTGCCTTAGTAATGTTTACTTCAACTGTTCATTTTTTTATCAGCTAACCACATTTTATATTTATATACAAACAGACAAACCCACAAAAAACCCACAACTTTTAAATAGTACAGAGTGGAACAATAAAATTATCGCCCTAGACAAGACAACATGATTCCATTTCTGTTTTCTTTTTTGTTGCAGACCATCTACTAGTTGGCCAGTTGTGTACAAATCCCAAGAGTGATAGGAGCCTTCTATCATGTTGGAAAGAGACACAATGTTCAACGAGCGAGATCAGAGATGTGATACTCTACAACTCATGTTCTCTACCAATCTAAATTATGACAACAGGACCATTGCCAGCACCCTCAAAATGCAAATCTGGGCAGTTCAATGCTTGAGGACACAGCTCAACGTATCAGACGACCTATGGATATGGTCTTCGGTGCGGTTTCAAGCGAGGGCCACATCATGCCACCTCACATATTTGAAGTCGGGTTGAAACTCAACACCAAAGTGTATCTGGATGTGCTGAAGAATATGGTGATCCCCTGGTGCAATCAGGTGGCTGCAGGCAGATCCTGGGTGTGGAAGCAGGACTCTGCGCCAGTCCACAATTCCAAAGAGACCTAGGCTTGGCTTCAGAAAGAGTGCTACAACTATACCCTTGTCTCACTGACCTACTCCTTCCTCTCTCGACCTAAACCTGCTGGACTACTTTGTTTGGTCATATGTCGAGAACATCACCAAAGCCAGCCTGATCGCCAGTATTCGCCAAGCTCCGCCAGCATTTGTGGAAAAGGCATGTTTTCAGTTCCGTACCCATATCAAGGTGATGATTGAGGTATAAGGCAGCTACACTGAATAGATGTCAGCTCTACTACATAATCAAGTTACCTGAATTAATTTTTTTCAATAAAAGTTTTAAAATAAGGCTGTGGTGTTGTTTTCTGTTAAGGCAAAAAATTATCGTTCCACCTTGTATATAGATGATTTCCTTTTTTATTTATAGAAAAATGATTTGTATTTGTAATGCTTAAACTTTTAATCTCATCTTGGTTGTTATTTTCACAATTTTTCAGCCAATTTAACCTCCAATCTTCTTCAGATGCATTTTTTCCAAAGAGTCAGACATAAATGCAGCACTTGAATTTCAAAACAAATGATCCCGAAGAAGGTCAGAGGTTACACTGGTCAAAATGTGAAAACAAAATAACAATTAAAATGAAATTAGTAGCCCGAATAATCTAAATAATCCAAATTGTCAATACTCACTTCAAGTAAGTTGTTAAATAAATGTTAAGGTTATACTTAGTCCGCTGATTATTTTTGGGTGGTTATTAAACCAATAACATTGGTCAGCAGACGCAACCGAATCACGACATATAAAGGCTAATAAGACATGCGAGGATAAGAGCAAATGAAATGAATAGATTAACAGTTGAATAAAGATGAATACTATAAAGAGGATTGAAAATCTCCAAGAAAGCAGCAATTCTTCTCCCTTTGTCAAAAACATTATTCATAGAAGGTGAAGATTAAAGTAAACATAAAGTCCACTTTCTTCTCTCCATAAACATAAATTATTGTTGACTTGTGATTTGATATGCATTAATTTGCATATGAACAAATTCAAGAGAAGCAGGGGTAGAGTGTTTGGCATTGAAGAGAACATGTCATAGTTTATGAGGTTGTGCGGATGCTGTCAATCCTTTTTTTCATATTAGATTTTATAAGATTATTTTCACAATTTTTCACAATTATTATTTTCACAATTATATTAATATCAAATGTTAATAATATCAAATATTATTATTTTTTACAATTATATTGATATCAAATATTATTTTTTACAATTATATTAATATCAAATATTATTATTTTTTACAATTATATTAATATCAAATATTATTATTTTTTACAATTATATTAATATCAAATATTATTATTTTTCAATTATATTAATATCAAATATTATTATTTTCACAATTATATTAATATCAAATATTATTTTCACAATTATATTAATATCAAATGTTAATAATATCAAATATTATTATTTTTTACAATTATATTAATATCAAATATTATTTTTTACAATTATATTAATATCAAATGTTAATAATATCAAATATTATTATTTTTCACAATTATATTAATATCAAATATTATTATTTTTCACAATTATATAAATATCAAATATTATTATTTTTTACAATTATTATTTTCACAATTATATTAATATCAAATGTTAATAATATCAAATATTATTATTTTTCACAATTATATTAATATCAAATATTATTATTTTTTACAATTATTATTTTCACAATTATATTAATATCAAATGTTATTAATATCAAATATTATTATTTTTCACAATTATATTAATATCAAATATTATTATTTTTCACAATTATTTTCGCAATTATTATTAATCATTAGTAAAATTTAAATAATCTCATAGAATAATGCTTTTGGAAATCTGATTACAAATTTCCAGGTGAAAAGAACAAGAATTCTTATTTATTCATTTAACTATCTGCCCCACCTCCAAAATCGTTGAGAGAGAGAGGTTACCTTGAGACTATTAAAATAGAGAGAGTTGATATCTGTGAGTCCAAGACGGAGAGGAATTATCAGCAGCAATGGTGACCAATTAGAGGAATCTTCTTTTGTGGCATCACCCGATGGAGGACAAGGAGCAGAGGTGGCACCCCCCGGGTTATAACCTTGCTGAGTGTTTTCCTTATTGGCATGTGATTTGCACAGAGTTCCTAAAAGAGGGAAGAAAAGGATTGAAAACAAATATTTGATTTCATCAAAAAATAAATAAAAGATTCTAAATAAAGATTTCATGAAGAGCAAATAGCAACAATTGCTGTGATGGTTTGTATTTGGTTTGTAACATATCTGCCCATTTGTGGATCATTTAATGCTGAAAAGATACACGCATGCAATGTTAAAAATTAATTGAAGTTAAATTATTTTAGTCATAGCAGAGAAAGAGTGCGGGGTTCATACCTAGCTTTCTCGGCATTGTTAGGACGGCGTAAACAAGAGTAATAAATCAAATGCTATTCAGGTTTGAAATTATCTTTCACAAAAAAATTCCACACTGAAAAAATTTAGCCTGTTTTGTCCTAGCATTAAAAGTCGATAACATTTACTAGTATTTACCAACTTTTTGTGTATTGTATTGTCCAAAATATATTTTTACATAAAATCATTTAATACATGTTTATCAACAATGTAGGGAGGGTTACAGATCAGAGAAATTCTTAAAATAAAATATTATTTTTAAATAATCTAAATATTAATTTACTTGTCCAACGTTTGGTGTCACAAAAAAAAACATTATCATTGCAAACATTAATGAGGAATGAATTACCTCCCTTTATAATTCCTCTTTATCAGTTAAAAATCATTAAAACCATTTCCTCTCCAAAAATTTTCAACAAAAAACATGGCTGTGTGTTTAGTTTCAAATTGGCCATTTTATTTTATAATTTCAAAAAAAGCCATGTTAAAAGGAGATTGATTATAAATTCTTTTTAAAATTCCCCCCCCCCAAAAAAAATGTGCAAGTGAATTGACATCTGTTCCTTTATAATTTATATTAAAAATTATTCAGAAAGAAAAACAATATGTTGTGTGTTGAATTTTCATTGAAAAAAAATGTAAATTTTTTAAATCAATTCTTTTTAGCTTTAAAAGGTTAAAAAAGAAATTGCTAAAAAAATTGTTTTAAATTTGTTGTTATTTGTTTTATTTTAATTTTTTATTCATGTGTTTTAAAAATTTTCAACTACCGTGGAATTTCTACAGGTTCTACTAGAAATATAAGAATAAAATAAACAAAAATAGCACTTCATGATCATAATTGGTTTTACATGTTGGTAATTCTTATTAAAACAATATCTTGTTTTAAAAAATCAGTAGATTTCATATCACTGTATCCATCCAACTGTAAGCACACTAATCAAATAAAGGATCTACTTTGTCCAATTTGTACAGTTAAAAGTTACGTATCGAAATTTGAATTGCTGAACAACTGAAAAATGTTAGCTGAATTCAATTTTAATTAAACAAGACTTAAACATGATTTGAATAATTACAATTAGCACTCTTTTATGTTGAAAGTATTTCTGTGGTTTTATCAGCAACAACAGGTTTGGTGATTATACAGATAAAGAAATGGATGAAAATCACATTCCAAATAAAATATATTTGATATACTTACATATCAGACAAAAATAAATATCCTCACCAAAAATAACAAAAAACTATGGAGTAGAATCAAAAATCAATTCTACCATATTTTGCATGCAAACATAGTCTGTTGTGAAGCGTTACCTAAAACAGGGACGGTAATTCTAAGATGTCGAACTCACAGATAACATGTTAAGAAATTATAACATTAATATTTTGAAAGACATTCTTAACATGGGGAGAGTGGTGTTTTTTTTTTTTTTTAATTATTCTCAACTTTCACCCAACAAGTTAATAAGCAATTTGGCATTTGCCAAAGTGAATTATTTTTTTTTATATTCGAAACTCGTTCATTCATTATAAGAGAAATCTTAACATTTGCAGAAATGCCAGACTGAATTATCTCCCCTGTTTTCAGATAACTATTCAAAATGACTTGATATGATAAAACTGCGATTTACGATATAATTGATTTTTACTTTCAATTAAACTTCTACTCAAGTAGTTTTTATCATTTTTGGTGAAGATATATATCAAAGAGTTTTTGTCTGAAATATGATTTTTATCTGTGCCTATCTGTATAACACCAAAACTTTAAATATTAGCATAACAAAAATAGGTTGAAAAAAAATTAAGAAAAGAGTAATTCCACATATACTTACTGATGTCATCTTCAATAACCGTATTATCCATTGCGACATGAGTGACGATAGAACTCCATTCATCATAAACAGATATTTTTCTGTAATATAAAAATTAAAACATCATCACGCAAAATTTATTTTACTTTCTCACAATTATTGATTTGGATAATTCTAATTTTGATAAAACATTTTTTTTTGTAATTTTTCATCGCTCTTTATGCTTATTTCTCCAATAACTACATCTATTCTCACTTAAGCAGTGAAGGATGTGAGGAGACTTGATTCTGACATACAAAATCATCAACATAAATGTAAATCTAGTTTTTGAGAAGTTTTTTTTTTTGTCATCAAATTGTAGTCTCGACAGACACCACAAAAAAATAAAAAAATGTACCAATGTCAGTTTCAACTTAATAGAAGAAAACAAGCATTTTTCTGTTTCTGCGCTGTGGAACAACCTGCCAGAACAGTTTGTGATGATTACCATATTGAGATTTAAGGCCATCTTGAGGCAAACATTCAATTTGTATGTGACTGTAAATGGTTCCTTTGCACTATGCTATTTTTTTTTTTCTTGTCAAATGAATTTGGTTTAGATAAAAAAATTTAAAGTACATATAAAATTGAATTTGGTTCTATTTTGTTTTTTTATTTCAATAGCAATATAAAATTGTGAGCAGCAAATGAATTAAAAGTTCAAGTACAATGACATGTCCCTTAACCCTCTGGGGGAGGGGGAGAGACTGCATGCAGCATGTTTTGGACAAGAATAGACTGGCGGCATCCATCCCTCTCCAGGTTCTGAGCACATACAGCACCTGGTATTACCAAATAATCACCCATTTTAGTACTAGCCAAACTCACTTAACTTTGCTGATCTAATGGGAACCAATGCGTCAATATGATTATACGATATATTCATAAAAAGTATAAATAAAAAAAAAAACGAATGAATAAATATTTGATCTCATCATTTCTAATTTCATCTGCAAAGTTCTACATTCATCGCCACATACACATAAAACCTACTTCTAACCAACACACATATGTAGATCTTATATGGATTTATTTTGAAAAGGAAGTGATCAGCCTTGAAATATTAGAAAAATTTAACACATTAAACATTTTGGCCAATGTAATCTCTGAACTTCTTCATGTGCAGCCTTTTTAACTCAGAAACTTCTACAAAATTTAAAACTGAAGCCTTCAAAATCTCGTGCAGGTTTCCAAGTTGATAAAGATGCACATGAAGAAGGTTGGAAATTATATCGGCTGAAATATTGAGGGAATAGCAACCAAGATGAAAATAGCAGTCTGCAGAATCAAAATACTGCAAATAATCATTATCTCAAAAATTGTGAAATATAATATTGTTTACATGAAAATAAAAAATGACTTACTTTAAAACCTGAGCAATTGTATTTGGTCCAAACCAGCTTCCAACAGATTTTCCTTCAGACACACCCATTGAAGCTGAAAAGTTTGAAAATTAAACTATTTAAAAAATATTCCTAAAACATGTGAAGAGTTAGAGGAAGGTAGAGGAGTAGGATACATTCAGACTACATCATTATTATCAAATACAATCATCATAAATTCTTTGTTGTCCATCAATCTCTTAACATATTCCACAAAAGTCAATTAGACTGAAAGAATAAATAAGGCAAGAAATCTTTTAATTTCAAAAACGCATAGTTTTTATATTGTTTCAAAATGATAATGATCATCATATTCAGTTTAAAATCAGTTTTATATGATGGTATATATTGAATAGCTTTTACTGACTTCCAAACTAATCTATCTCTGACCAGGCTTTTATTTATCCCTCTTTCTCTCAAATACATCCTTATCACATTTTCCCCATGTTTTTTTTTTTAAAACAAATAACATTACTTACTAACAAACTCAAGTTACATTTAAACTAAATGCTATTTCAGTTCTAAATTTTTTAGATGAGGATTCATGGTTTATATTACTTGTATTCTTCGGACTATTATTCTCATCTTGAGTGTTATTTGTGCAACATTTCGGTCAGTGTGGCCTTCAACCATCATCAGGCATGTTGGTTGTTGACTTGGAAAAGAAAGAAGAAAAGTGACAGGCTCCGTTATATATTTTGTATTCTTGGAGTTGGGTTCGGTTTTTTGGCTGCAGTTTCGCATGTATAAAAAAAATTGGTTAACAAAAGAGAGGCAACCCTAATAAAGATCAACAGAAGATTATCTCCTTTTCATCGCCAAAATTTTAAGGGTGTACAATTTTTGTTTTTCCTACAATTAGGGGTTCCCAAATATTATTAATTTCTAAGCTAGGTCTGCTTAGTAATAGACTAGCTGATCACATAGAAAACACACTTCCTTGCATGAAATGAGAGCAAAATAATTGACAGGGATACAAGATAGAGGGTCAGGTGACTCAAAGAAGTAGCACATTTGCTAAAAAAAGAAAAATTACTAAGCAGACCAAGCTTAGAAATTAACATTTGGGAACCTCTAATTGTAGGAAAAATAAAAATTGTACACCCTTAAAATTTTGGCAATGGAAGGGAAATAATTTTCTGTCGATCTTTATTAGAGTGACCTCCACTTTGTTAACCAATTTTTTCACACATACAAAACCGCGACCAAAAAACAGAAACCAACTCTAAGAATACGAAAATATATACAAAGGCAGTAAGTTTTCTCCTTTCTTTTCCAAGACAACTAACATGCCTGACGACAGTCAAAGGCCCAACCGACGGAAACATTATACAAATAACACTCAAGATGAGAACAATAGTCCGATTAAAACAATATAAACGTTATTTATTGTGCGCAATAATTATATTTGCATTAATTTGGAGAAAAGAAATGAATAGTTTTAAAGTCCCAAATGAATATACGAATACATAATATTATACAAAGAACCTAACAGCAGATATTACAAATGTATAAAGTTACTTTTTTTTATGGAAATCGCTTGAGACAAGGCATAAAGTCACTTGATGTAAGGAATTAAAAAAATACAACAAGATCTAAAACTAGTAACGGTGAGATGGATATATTTCAACCTAGAAAACATCACTCATGGAATGCGAGGAAATTATTTCACCATTTTCATCATCATCATCATCATCATATCTTATCGCAATAGAAATTAACCCATCGCATGGCGGTGCTGTTTGCCTCCTTAAGATCTTGGTTTGAGCAATGAGGACCCAATCGGCAGTTTTCCCTAAGGTGGTGCATCGTTTGCACCTCTCCACATGGACATAAAGGTGAGGTGTCTAGGCCCCACTTGTGGAGATTGTCTTTTGTTTTGCCTACTTTGGCTCTGGCTCTATTTAGACATTTCATGACAGTGCTTGTTAAGATACAGGTGACGTATCGATTTTTTAAAAAATATGTCATTTTAAGCAAAAACAATATTATGTCTTAAATTGTCATGCCGAAAATAGTAATATATCCAAAAATTATGAAAAATCATTAAGTAGAAAGTTGTTTATAGTTAAAAAAAAAAAAAATCGCATTTTTCTTAAGCGTTATAAAGTAGACAGTAGAAGTCTAAACACAGGGGACATAACTCCGAAAGGAAAATTTTAAATTACTTGTGTCATGGCTGCAATATTTGTTGTCTATAGCGATAGACATTTTTATTTTTACTAAAACACAAAAGCACTCGATGAATTTTCATAATTTTTGTATATATTACTATTTTCGACATGACAATTAAGTACGTAATACTGTTTTTGCTTAAAAAGATATATTTAAAAACTCGATTTTTCAATTATATCTAAACAAGCACCTCCATGGCAAAAGCTTCTTTGCCGCACTTTCAAAGTTAAAAATTTTACATTAATGTTTTTAAAACTTTGTTATCTTCCGAACTTAGTTTCCTTATGCATATCAAAAGTTATATTTCAAAGAAAAGAGGATGTCCATTAATTTGGTAGGCTTAAAATAGTTTTTTTGTTTTTGTTCACATAAAAACTACAATTTTAGTTCTTTCTGTGCATAACTTAAAAAATGTGAAAAAAAAAAAAAAGCTGATATTATATTAATGAATCCCGGACGGTGCCAATAGGTGAATTTTATTGATTATAAAATAAACTTCCTATTGTGAAAATATTTTATTATCTAGGCATGATAGGCATGGAATTATTTGTACATACAAAATGAGCAATAACGAATGCAAGGTGAATAGCACTTACCAATTTGGTGAATAGAATAATATGAGGTCCGTTTGTCTTGGAAAAGACGGAGAATCTTCATGTAGGTTTTGTCATTCTCATATGAAGATTTTTTCCATCTCCAATCTGGAAAAAAAATTTTTTTTTTAAATAAAACACTAAAAATTTCCCATAAAAATAAACCAAAACTAAAAAAAATATATATAAGTCAAACTGTATAACATCATTTGATAAAATAATAAAAAAAAGTTAAAGTCTTATCTGGGCTTTACTTCTCCATATTGTATGAAGTATTGCCAAAGTTATGTCATAGAAACATTGATAACTCAAAAGCTATTTATCTGATCAGACTGAGATTGTGTACGGCGATTACTTTTAACAAGGAGCACCATATCCACATATCCAATTTAGAAAAATCAGAAGTTGAAATTCTGTAAATATTTCAAACTTGATCAAACTTGTCATGATCTATACATAAATAAGACGTGGGACTTCATTGGCTACAATATGGACCAAGTAGCAGATCTTTACAATGAATAAAACCAAATGTAAATGTTTTTGACTCCTAAATCGAAAATTATATCCCTATATATAGAACTAACGTCTCTGAAACATAACGAGGATGAAACTATTACCGACTACGTTATAAGGCAAGAAACAACCACCATTGCCTTGGAACTCTCAGGTGAAATAATAAGCGATAGCTTGTTGATATCAATGACCCTCAAGGGACTTCCAGCTGATTTTAAACCATTTACAACTATTATAACGCAAAAAGAAAAACCCATAAATTTCAGCGAATTTAAAGTGGCATTGCGCAGTTACGGAGAGACTAATCATATGCTCATGGACAATAATAACTCCAGCAATATTATGAAGTTCAAAAATGCTTCTCGAAAGCAGACACCACTAAATTACGCACCTCACCGCAACGTATTCTCCAAAAGTAATTTTCCCAAGAAAAAGAATAAAATTCTCTGCTATAATTGTGGACAACCCAACCACAAAATTTTCCAATGCTCTAAAATGGACTCCGTAAAAAATGTTGAGAACTTTGAGGAAGAACATACATTTCTATTCACATGTAACTTTGACAATACCACAAACAGTAAAATCTCTTTGTCACCAAGGAATCTGATTTTATTAATTTTGATTCAAACTTTAATCCACAAAGTCATTTTGTCGGACTTGCCGACGGTAGTCAAATAAATCATATAGTCTTGAAAAGAGGTGATGCTAAAATATCCCTAAAAAATTATAAAGGAGAAATCTGTAACTGTATTCTAAAAAATGCTCTGTTCATACCTACATTTAAGCAAGACATATTTTCTGTGCAGGCTGCAATTAAACAAGGCGCGAATATAAAGTTTGGCCAAAACAAGTCAAAATTGATATACCCTAATGGAACTGTATTTGACATTAAAGAAAATAGCCGACTATATTATTTAAAAAGTATGGTTCCCTGAAAAACTGCTTGTCACGACTTGGAAACCTGTCATAAAATTATAGGACACTGCAATACAGCCGATATTAAAAAATTACCAAATGTAGTCGAAGGCATGAAAATAATACCTTCAGACGATCTCCCAAATTGTGATATGTGTGCACAGGGGAAAATGACAAAATATATAAGCAGAACGCCAAACAAAAAGGCTACGAAAATTCTCTCACTTGTGCATTGTGACTTAGCAGGTCCGATCAGCCCGATGGAGAGAAATAATCTAAGGTACGTTTTGAACTTTATTGATGATTTTTCCGCTTTAATTATAGTTTATTTTCCCAAAAACAAATCCGACACTATCCTTGCCACTAAGAAATATTTAGCTGATATTGCCCTGTATGGCTCGGTAAAATGCATTTGCTCAGACAATGGGACTGAATTTACTAGTAAAGATTTTGAACTTCTATTAATTAACCACCGTATTAAACACGAGAAATCTGCGCCGCATTCCCCCTTCCAAAATGGCACCGCTGAAAGAGCATGGCAAACCCTTTTTGAGATGACAACATGTCTACTCATCGAATCGAAATTGGCGCATAGTTTATGGACTTACGCTTTAATGGCAACAGCATATACCAGAAATAGATTGATCGTTCAAGAAAAGATTAGGCAAAACACTGTATGAAGCATTTTGCGGTGTAAAACCTAAAATGAACAGAATGCATATATTTGGTTCTGATTGTTTTGCACTTATAGAAAATACCAGTAAACTAAATACTAAAAACGAAAAAGGTATTTTCGTAGGTTACGATAGAAACAGTTCAGCATATTTAATCTACTTTCCAGCCCAAAATGCCATAAAAAGGGTTAGATGTGTAAAATTCAATGATACATTAAATTTAAAAAATGGCGACCCAGTGGATGAAAAACGTGAAATATTACCTAGCATCTTAATCGATCACAATGAAAATATTAATAACGACGACAATTACAGTAGAACTACTGACGAAAATATTAACCAGACACGTTGATACGCAATAAGGAAGCGAAAAAGGCCATACTTCTTACAAATTGAAAAGATACATGATTATGCAGTGGATTACTGTTAGTCGGTGAAAAGTGCACCGGAAAGTTATAATGAGGTGATTAATTCAGAAAATCACCAAGAATGGAAACAAGCTATGATATCCGAAATTTTTTGGAAACAAGCTATGATCCGATATTTTATCTTAAAACAACACATACGAAATAGTGGCAAAACCAACAGATAAAAATATAATTTCTTCATGCTGGGTTTTTTCCAAAAAAAAATCACAGCTTCTGGCAGTGAAACTTTTAAAGCAAGATTTGTTGCAAAAGGTTTTTCACAAATTTCTGGAGTGAAATATTTTGCAACATTTTCACCAACAACAAATTTAACGACAATTAGAATTTTATTACAACTTTCCGCTCAATACAATTTAAAAATACATCAAATGGATGTAAAAAAATGCTTATTTAAATGTTCTGATTGACTATCTATATTTACCCTCCAGAGGGATTTAAAATGAAAAATAACAATTGTGTGTGGAAACTGAATAAATCGTTATATGGACAAAGTGCTTACAATTGGAATCTAACACTCGATAATTATTTAATAGAACAGGAATTAAAGCAATGTCCTATAGACGTGTGTATGTATACCAAAAATATAGGTAATAAATTGTTGATTTTACTTTTTGGGTTGATGATATATTACTCGCCTCAAACTGTGACAATACTTTAAAAGATGTTAAAAATAAATTAAATAAAAAATTTTAAATGGCCGATCTTGGATGACTGTCATGGTTCCTTGGTATAAAATTTACCTATGAAAATGAAACTATAACTATGAACCAATCACAATACATTGAAAGAATTCTGCTCAAGTTCGAAATGCAAGATTGCAAACCACGTAAAACTCCCATCGAAATGGACATAAATAAAAATATAGAGACCGAAACAAAATCCATATATAATCGATTATATAGAGAAATGGTTGGAAGTCTCATCTATTTGATGACCGCAACTAGGCCTGACATATGTTACACTGTAACAAAGCTATCTCAAAACTTATCAAGACCGACAATTAAGGACCTTAATCGTGCAAAACAAATCCTTCGTTATCTAAAAGGAACCAAGGAACAATCTTTAATATTTAAAAAGTCTACATATCCTCTAAATTTAGAAGGATTTTCAGATTCAGATTGGGGTAACTCTAAGGATAGAAAAAGTATAACTGAGTATTGTTTTAGACTGTCAAAGACTGGACCTATGATCTCTTGGAAAACTAAAAAGCAACAAATTGTTGCCCTTTCTACTTGTGGAGCAGAATTTGTGGCCCTTACCCATTCTGCGCAGAGGCATTTTTTCTGAACACCCTTCTAAAATCTATTTTAAAACCTGATCTAAGTAAAAAAAACCTATATTAATTCATTGTGACATTCAGAGCAGTATCTTATTAGTAAATAATTCTATGATTCATCAAAGGTCAAAACATATTGATATCAGATATCATTTTATAAGGGATGAAATAAGTAAAAAATCTATTACTCTTACTTATGAGATGTCTGCGAATAATATAGCAGACATTTTCACTAAACCTATAAAAAGAATAAAAGTAAAACATTTTATAACTGAACTTTTTGGAATCTAATTATGAATAAATCTCTTTTCAGAAACCCAAAAAGAGAAGCATTAACAGTCCAAATCATACCAAAAAAAAAAAAATTGTAAATTGTCCCGGGCACGACATTAAACTGTGACCATTTCTATCTTACTAACCAAATCAACCAACTAATACCTAATATAATGTTTCCAGTTTTTGTTAAAAAAAAAATTTTTTAAATAGAAAAATGTATATTTATGAATTTTTGTGCATATATGTTTATATGTATTTGAATAAGATTCTATTTGTATGTTTATATATATTTTAAAAGTGTTTATTTTTATATATATAAAAAAAAAATGGTTTCTTTTTGCATGCATTATACCAATATATTTAATTATTTTTGACCAATGAGAATAAAGACAAATTCCCCCAAACAAAAACAAAAAATAAATCAATTATTTTATTGGTTTATTTTTATTTATTTATTTATTTTTCTTTCCTTTTCTTAAGTCAAACCAAAATTGAATCTGAAAGGATTTTTCCATCATATCAGAAAAGGAGTGTGTAAAATGTTTTCGACTCCTAATCGGGGTATGACACCAATGATTTCGCCAATCGTTTTTATAACCACTGGCTGTACTAACCAACCAATGAAAATCTTCCAAAGTTACTATAAAAATTGTCGAATTTTGGATTCAATCAGTTCGCCGTTAACTACGTCACAGACCGCATTTGATTCTTGGCCACCATTTTTGTTACTAGCAATTACTGCCGCCATCTTTGTTACTGGAAAATACTTCACACTCAGTACTGAGACTGCACTCTGTTCAACATGTCTCAACACTTAACAGTTATTAGCAAAAGTGTGACTTTCACCATGACTTTGATATCCCAAAATTAAGTCAGATAATGATCTATATTTTTACCAAGTTGGGGGAGAATTAGTTAAGCAATATGGACACTAAGTTGTATAAAAACAAACTCGATTGAAAACATAACTTCCTTGGGGATGGTAAATATGTACAAGATGCTAGATTCAATCTTTTTAAAAGTCAACAAAGTCAGACGAATGCATTTTAGAAAACAGGAGAATCTTTGGTTCTTGTCTAGAATTCCTCCGATATAAAAAAACAAAAACAAAAAGAAAAATCTTTATGATGTACATACCTATGAGAAAGTAATATCATATTCCTAAGACCATGTAAATTGATCTAGTAGTTTTATTTTGAAATAAGAAAATCAAATTTTTCAAGTTACTGAAGAATGACTGTCTCGTCCACCATTTTGAAAATAATCTCAAAAAAAAAAAAAAAAAAAAGGGGGTGATAACTCAACAATGATTTGGTGTTTATTTAGAATAAGACTTGATTAAAAAAACTAAAATACAGAAAAATCTTTATGATGTACCGACTTATCACAAAGATGTAATTTTCCAAAAATTATGTAAACTGATCAAGTAATTTTTTTTTTAATTAAGAAAATCAAATTTGAGGAGGAGGCCAGACGAGAATAGTCATATTGTCTTAAATGTTACCAAAATTCACGGGCGACAATTCAATTCGACTTCAGATTTTGTTTGTAATCAAAATAACTAAAACTTTTTAATCGCTAACAATCGTAAAATTTGATTTTTTTTAACTAAGCAAGAAACTACTTGGTCAATTTTTGGTGATTTTGGAATATGGCATTTTTGTTTTGTGACTAGTGTGTACATCAAAGATGTTTCTGTATTTTCATTTTTTTTTTTTTTTTTTAAACAAGTGTAATTCTAAATATACACCAATGATTCATACTTGCTAGATTTATTTTGTAATTAAAATTAATTGGTTTATTTACATGATTTTTGGAATATGATATTTTCATTTTATCATAGGTACATACATCATACTAACTTTTCTTTATTTTTTACTATTGGTGGAATTCTGGACAAGAACCATATCTTTTAGTCCAAAATAAAAAACAAAAGATAAATATAGGATCCACATTCAAATTAGACCAATTTAAAAATAAAATTTTTTTAAGTTCTTCATAAAAAAATTCTCTTCTTTCGAAAGTTTTCCTCTTTCAGATGGAATCAAAGCAAGAACAATAGAAATCAATACTAACCTCTTCCTAAATGACGGACGACGAGACACTGAGCCATCATCATTTGACCACACCGTAACATGCAGCCCCAACCAGTATCTCCTGTTGGACCAGTACCACCTGCAACAAAACTAAATCTATTTAACTGCTACAAAAATGTAATCATCACAAATCTATATATAAACAAAGAAATTGGAATGTTTGTTCTGTTTGGAAATGCATGAAGTTGAGGTAAGATAAAATAAAAAAACTATGATTAGTTTTTTTATTTTTAACCAAAACGTTAATGGTACTATTCGTTTCAAGGAGTTTATGTTCATGCCAAATACTATAATCTATCAAAGATATGTCATCCAGAGACTGTTTTGTTGTGTCACAGCTTTCAGTATGACTAGATCAGCACTTAATCCAAGCCTGCAATCAAATCAACAACCAATAATTTGGTAGCAAGTAGCTATAGCCACTAGGTCAGAAGGATAGACATAGTATGACAAAATTGACATGTTAGGAAAAAAAATAGTTGATATGCCACGGAGACAAATGTCGGAATTCAGACGGTTAAAAAAGGAAGCAAAGGGTGAAAAAAAAAAAAAAAAGGTAATGAAAGAAAAAGTTAAAAAAGAAAGTGGCAAGAAAGACCAGAGTGGAAACTGTGTTAATGGTTTATAAAAGGTTGTAAAAGAAAATGGATTCATTAAAGATATTCAGGATTTCTCAAAGAAATTGAATTATTTTTTTAGGCCATAAACTTTAAGTGAAATTTGGCATTAAATTAACTTTCCTAATGATTTTGGAATTGGAGAATTGACTTTTTAGCAACAATTTGAAATAATGCTTCTTTGTTGGGCATGTCAGGCCTTTTCAAACCGTCTCCAAGGATATGGCTGTCAAGTTTTCGTTGTCATCATAAACTGAATCATGAATTTGACAATATCAGGAACAAGATGTCATGCAATGCAATTCTCTACCTTTACAAGAGCCAGGTATGTCCAAGGATGGAGTACTGTTGCCACATCTGGGCAGAAGCTGCTAGAAGCTGCTTATCCTGCCTTGACAAAGTTCAAAATAGACTTTGTAGCCTAGTGGGGGACTCCCTTTTCTCTTCCCTACAACCTCTTTCTCACTGTTGCGAACCTGTCTCTGCTTTATCACTATTTTCATGGTAGTTGCTCGTCTGAGCTCCAATCTATGATAACCCACTGGACTTACTTTCATAAAAAACACTTGTCTGAAAACACTATCAATAATTTTCCCCACTCTTTATCTGTGCCTGCACCTAAACGTAGATTCCATGAACAAAGCTTCTTTCTTGAACTCTGTACCATTCTCCTCCTTTCCAACTAACTATAATATGATTGTCTTCAAATCCAACGTAAACAAGTTCTTGATGAGCCATTCCCTTAAGTAATCCAATTTATCAAATATCCACTACTAACAATTACGTTTCCTTTGACCACTGTACACTTATTAACACTTTCCTCGAGTGGACTCTGGCCTTGATAAGTGGTGAATCCTTTGTAAAAAAAAACAAAAAAAAACAGGTTTCCCAAAATATGTCAAGCAGATGAATGACTTACCAAGAGGGCTAAGAGGACCACACATGTACATGCACCGCATTTGATTAAAATACCACCGTTAACTCCCCCTCCCTCTTTGTTTTTTGCAGTGGAGATTGATAAGGGATTAAACAGAGAAAACAGATTTGTGATTTTGAGGGTCAACCCACAAAGGGAAGGAGACGCCTTCTATCTGTGGTGGCAGGAACAGGTGGAAGATAGGTGAAGAAGAAAAAGAGAAGGAAACCTAAAAATCTGTTGGCTACTCATGGTCTGTTAATGTATTCTCCAAAGTCGGGAACTTTAGAATATTACCGATAATGTATTATTGAGAATTAAATTCTATTGGTAAAAAAAAGGGGTGGAGCTATGGTCCTGGGTTCTTAATATAACACAGTGAACCAGAGACAGTCAGACACAGAGAGAGTTAGAAAACAGAGAGAGACTTAACTGAACTGAGCTGAGAGACTCCGCTTTGCTCCCCACTGGACTGCACATTGTTGAAAGTCTGACTCCCGAACTTAGGGTTGGTGACTGAACTTGAAAACCGTCCAGACTACTCTGCTTTCTCCCTATTGGACTGCTCGTTGTTGAAAGGCTGACTCACAAACTTAGGGTTAATGACTAAACTTGAAAATCGCCTAGACTGACAAAAGGGTGCCATCCACTCATAAATGTTAATAAGCCTAACTTGAAATCAGGGTATGACTTTTTTCGTTCTCCGAATAATTATTATTTACACTATTTAAACCAACCAGTTGTTGAAGCGTTATTCTTTCTTCTTTCGGCTTAAATGATCTTTGCTCTCCAGTGATACACACCTTGGTGACAGTGCCAGAATATTTGTCCTTTCAATCTTTTTTACAACATGGGGGAAGAAGTAGTTCACCGGACCGGAACTTTCAACACTTAGGCTCTTCACAATAGTGACTGCCAAAGACTGAGAGTTCAACCGGGACCCAAAACGGTCGAATTTGGTGATGTTACTCACTGGACATCGTTGGAGGAGTGAGTGGGAAGTAATGATATCTACAAGACTTTTATACAAGCATTAATTGCCACTTTGTACTCTATTTGTTTATTTACAAAGTGCGTTGTATTCCACTAAAGTAGTAGCAAGTGATATCACTGTCAAGAGTGCTTAACCCGAGGTCATATATATATATATATATATATTATAAATTGTGTGTATTTAGGCAGCATTTTTTTCATTTCAAGCATTTATAAAGATAACAGAGCTCCTGTTTAATTATATTGTTTTTTGTTTTTTTTTTCAATTTTTCTCTTCTTCTTTGTGCAAAAATCAAAAATGTTAATATAAGTTCCATATGTATATCAAATGCTTTTCTTTGTTCTGAAAGCATCTCCAGGTGAGAGTCAATGTACAGTGTGCTGAGAGGGAGATTACTAGTAACAGTAAATATATTTAAATGTGTGTGTCCCAAATCTTTGTACTTGCATTATTATTTGTACAAAATATTTAAAAATCACTTATTAGTTTAAAAAAACTCAACCCCAACAAATAGGCTGCGGATTTTGATAGTATTGTCTTCTCTGTTAGAAGTAACTCTAGTACGACCAGATTTAGGGGCATCACGAACACTGCCGGTGTTTTGGTGGTTTTGCACAGTCTTACGTACCATTTTCTCATCACATTTCAATCTGCAGCCGATTTTTCGATTGGATAAACTAGAAAGGTGGAGATTAATGAGCTCCTGACAATCACTAAGAGAAAGTCGTGGCATATGGACTAAATGTTACGTTGTATAACCTGAAACAACAACAATTACGATTAGAGATGCTTTGTTGCCTGTTAGTGGATATTTTAAACGGATTTAGGGACGAAAATTTAAGTTGGTTTTAAGCGAATTTGTTGCTGTGGACTTTCTTTTTGCCGCCTCAATTTGAAGTTATTTTTTTAAATTGATGTGAACACTAGAATGCTTCAATTAAAAGTTAAATATAAACAGGTAAAATTATAAAGGAATAAAATGCGAATCAAATGAGGTATAGGTTGTTTAAACAGTTACATTCAATTTAGCTTAAATTTGCAGTTTTTGAAAAAAATACAAGTGCGGTCTTTCTTTTTGCTGGTACAGTAGCTTTTCATCACTGCGTTAGTTACTTATATTTTCTCTACCATTCTCCCTCAAGTAAGGACTGTACTCTAATCAATCATGTCCTTGATAGTACAGATGCAGTATTTGCCTTAGAAAGTAACACTCAAATACATATGTTTGATAACTTTAATGTCCACCATAAAAATTGGCTTTGTTTCTCAGGTTACACAGATGCAGCTGGACACTCTATAGCTTCTCTATAGCCCATTCTCTCACACAGTCATATTCCTGAACTGACTGATTTTGAACGCTCTTAACTGAATATATTTTCTTTGTGACATCAAAACGTGCTCAACCATGTGAGAGTGAGTACCTCACATGGATTCTACATATTAAACATGTCTCCACACGCCTTTGCAACACAAAGAAAATTCCTCAATCCATTGTCTATTATTCCTAACTGACCTATCTTTGTTTTATAATTATTTCAATTATAATGACAATTCACTAAATTCCTGGGATCGCGTCTAAATAGTAATATGTATTCACTTTTAACTCAACTGGAGGAAGCAATCAATTTGATTAAAAAAATTAGCAATTTCATCGATTTCAATGACAATAAAAGTATGGTGCGGAACATTCGTTGATCATCATTCTATCCCGCACAATGTCAGGTCTCCTTGCTAGTTAGTTTTAAACAAATAAAATAACTTCTGGTAGAATAAAAATTTCTGCTACAAACATAAGCTTACTATGAATAACAGACACAGAGACAGAAATAAAACCCAGACAAAAACAAGGTAGAGATTTCTATTTTTATATAAGGTTAGGTATGTGTATATATTTATATGCATAGTACATTATAAGGTTAGGTATGTGTATATATTTATATGCATAGTACATTTCTAAAGTTTTTATTTTTAATTTTTGAGATGAGGATTGGTTATTTGTATTTTTTAGATTCATCGGACTACTACATCTTGAGTGTTATTTACACAACACTTCAGTCGATGTAACCTCTGATCTTCAGGTGTATCTTGTCGAACTCGGGGAATGTTTTTGTCAAACTCAAGAATTTAGACGGAATTTGGAATGGAATTCTTTATTTACTTCACAGGAGTAGCATACTTTTGTTCCATCAATCATTACTGGATAGATGTCCTAAGTAATTCACAATTATATTTTTCGGTCGCCCACATTGAGGATTGAACCTTCAACCTTCATGAGAATATCACTTTTACAATTGATTTTTTTCAAGTACTCTTTTTTTTTATTTTTCCAAGTACTGCAAGCATTTACTCTTAAAATAATTAACTGATCATCATGAATTTTGAAACACAGCTGTTGGGCATAAAAATTTGTAATGTGGGCTATATTTATTTTAATTTTATGCAAAAAATAAAAAATGCTGATGCCCTTTGTGAAAATTCAGAAACCTTTAACTTGTGAATTTTCAATAATTTCAAACATCAATTAATAAATATTCTCAAAATTTCACTTTTTTGGTTTATTTTAAAGGTATTTTTTTTTATTGAGATGGGTATTTATTGGGGGAGGGGGATAATATGAGTATAACATCCCATCTTAAAATTCAAATATTTTAGATTTGCATTCAATTTGTTCAATGCTCATTAGACACCAGTTAAGCAAGATTCACTGGATTTAAATCTCTTCTAAGACCTTTAAAAATTTGAATAAGGATTCTAGATATAAGGTTTAGTAACCTACGATCTCTGATTTTTAATCTTTGTGAAGGGATTCTAAACTGTTCCAATTTGTGGGATCTGTCTTCGGACAAATATTCTTTTATTAATCCATATATATATATATATATATATATATATATATATATATATATATATATATAGAGAGAGAGAGAGAGAGAGAGAGAGAGAGAGAAAATAAAAAGGAAACAAACCGTATTATGTGTTCATCAACGTTTCGTCTTTATTTCGAGACTTCCTCTGGATGAAATAAAGACGAAACATTGATGAACACATAATACGGTTTGTTCCTTTTTATTTTCTCTATTTTGTCGGAATACTATTTCCATTACTTTCATCACATATATATATATATATATATATATATATATATGATTTTCTTGTAAATATTCCAATAGTGTTTTTCCAGTTATAGCCGTATAGACAATAATATAATATAAATAGTACAATACTAAATTTGTTTGATGCTCAATGATATTCAGAACATATTTATATTTTTAAGGTTCAATTCACAATTTTTCAAAGCACAATTTTTTTTATTTTCTCATAAGAGTATACATTACAAATCTTTTTCGTTAGCAATCTTCAACAAACATGTCTTAAACACTTCTGCCACTCCTCCCAGCGACTCGCCTTTTATAATGTTTCGGGCACAACTAATTTGCATATACCACACGAGATTGCTAGAGATCTATGCGTGGCCAGAGGCTTTAAAAGACAACAGCCGCCATCTTAGGCGTCTTTTTTTTTTCTTTTTTCTGTCTTTCAGTTTACTGCCAAGAGATTCTCGCCCGTTTCTGAGGTAGGTCCTCTCTATGTCTATCACAGGGGCGCAACATAGCAAGATGTAGAGTACACAGAAGTGTTCACGGACTGTGAGAGTTAATACGAACAGTAAAATAAAAGATATTTAAAATATAACTTTCAGTTAGTGTTTCCTTTCAGAAGGAAGAAATTTGTTGCAGAATGATAAACGTAGTAAAACTATGAAAAAAAGAAAAAAAAAACGAAACAAGAGATGCCTCCTTTTATCTGATAACCGTACAGAAAAAATATTATTCATCCTAAACTGCCAATCATATGTTTTTGTCCCATCATGAACTGTATTGAATGTATATACATATGCACACATAAAAAGAACTGCTCTCCTGTTATACATACACTTGCATACATAAACACTAGATGACACAAGCCACATATATATAACACCTTGTAATGAGAGTGGATGAATGTAACATAAATGTAGGTAAAGAAGTTAACAAGAATAATATTAAAGGATTGGGTTTGAAGAAAAATTTAAAAAAAAAGTATTATGAACAGAAACAAACTAAAACTTTGCAACGTCAATGATTGTGTTGTTGGATACCATGAGAAAGCAAAAAGCTGATTATAGCATATCACAACAACTTTTCTGTGTAAATTTCTGCCACGCTTTCCCAACTGAAACATACTTATGTTTCTGAATATTTTGAGATGAGGATTGCTTCAAAAATCCATACTAGACTTGTCTCTAACGACCTGTAACAGATAAAAGTACTAGGTAAAATTCACTTCTGGAGATTTAAGGTTCAATCCTCAGTGCAGGCGATACTAAGAATACAATTATGAATTACTTAAGATTTTTAACTGGTTATGACTGACAGAATGAGAGTATGCTTCACCCCCATAGATTAAATAAGAGATTCCATTGAAAACTGCATATAGATTCCCAAGTTCGACAGAAAGATTCCAGAGTTCAAAACACAAGATCAGAGTTTACATAAGCTAAAAGGTTGAGAATAACACCGAAGATGTAAACAATAGACCAACTAATACAATATAAATTCATTGAATTGAATAGCCAGTAGGGAAGCAATCCCATGGTATTGTATTCCATAGATGGGTAATTCTTGAAAAGAAGATTTTATGGAGGTTCCATTTGGTTTTATTTACGTACACAAAGAAAGAATGTATAGTTCTTCTCGCAGAGGAGTATGGCAAACAAGTTATCAACATTATTCTAGCCATTATACCATAGCGCAGGCCATGACACATTCAATCCAATGTCCAAAACTGTTGGTTAAGAAAGTGATGGGCTTTACAGTGAAAGTATGAGAACATTTGAAAGAAATACAAAAATACTTTTACCAATTGGGCTGAAATTCTTTCGATACGTAATCCATATCCGAGATAAAATATCATGTTTTAATTCTTCCAAATCTGCAATAAAAAAAAAATATTTGCAATTTATTTTGAGATTAGCTAATTAAATATTAAATTTAAAATAGGAAAAATTATTAAAAAAACAATCATGCAAAACTTTAATCGTTGCTTTAAAATTTTCACCAAAAATCCAGTTCTTTCTTTATAATAATGAAATTATAAAAAGTTATCGAAGGCAGTGATAATGCAATATCAGGTTGAAGAGACTGTTTGGTTGATAGAAAACTACACAGCTAAAGGTAGATAAGACTATTACATCGAAGAATGTGATATTTTTTTATTTTAATATTCACATATTGTATTATACCACATCAAAGATAGTATGCCCATTATTTATATTTCAAGGTTATACCTCCTTCGCTAAGGTGTTTCTCACTTATATGTGACTTACATTATTTTATTTTACAAATAATTATTTATTAAAATAAAACATACAATAGCGTGATATAAAATAAAAATCCAATTTAAAAAATAAATTAAAAAATTAAATCCACCAGTCAGTCATTTTGATGTTTTGTTTATAGTAAAAAAAAAAAAAAAAGAATTACTTTGTGACCCTTCAAAAATTCTGACTTTAAAATTATCAGCAAATCCTTATTTATTAAATGATGGAAAGTTTTGGAAGCTATTTTACACTCAATAACTTCAATATCCACTAATTTTATAAATCAAGATTAAAACATTACCTTAAAAAATAGTTATAGTTTTATAACAAGTTAATGATTTAATGATCAAAGAATATCATAATGAAATTTACCTTTCAATATTCTATTTATTAAAAAAAAAGAAAAGAGAAAATCAGGTGAAGTTTAAAGAGTGAAAGAAAGATGAGAGTAAATGACTCCCACGCAATGTCGGGAAGAAACAGATCTTTAGATAGAAAAGTTTTACAAAAGAAATCATAATGAAACGTTCAATGAATTGTTAATCTAAATAAAAAGGTTTTGTATATAAGCAAAAATGCTAATTGATTACTAGTAATAAACAAATAATATTGTGTAATTAATGTGACGATGGCAAACGCATGCTTGAAGTCACATAATTTATATATATATATATATATATATATATATATATATATATATATATAAATATATATATTAGAAAAACTCTAAGAAGAACTTAGTATAATTGCACATGATAACTTCCTTTTAATCTGTTTCAAGAAATCAGAGAAAAAGCTACCAGTGTAAGAGTTTTTTTAGCTGGAATAAGTATTTTCAGAAGAAAACTAAAGCAAAATAAAAATATATTAGTGCTAATAATATAATGGAAGGAAAAAAAACGAAAAAATAGGTTAGTCCAAATCAAGTATATGTCAGACAGATTGCTATTTGGGTCTGCCTTGAACATCAATCAAGATCAAGATGTTAAATTTAAAAGGCCTCATTTGTAGCTTAGTTTTCTTAAAAAATTTCAAATTGGACTATGATAGAGGAAATAACAAAAGAATTCCAATGTGTGTCTCAAGATTGTAAAGTTGTAAAAAGAAAAAAAAAAAGTACTTAGAACTGACCATAGAGTGTGCTGTAAGCATGACCGAGTATGTGGACAGGTTCATCAGTCTGGGGAAAATCAGCAAATTCAGCAGGACCGCTCTCATACGTCATACATATTGAGGCTACAAAGAAGAAAAACATTTCATGTTTTGAGTCATTAAAAGAGTAGAAGAAAAAAAATTACCAATGTCTTGTTTTTTTTTTTCTTCTTCTCCTCTGAGAACACTTGATAAAATTTTAGGATAGAAAAAAAATTTAATTCATAAAAAAAAATGAATATTCTTAAAACACTTTGATTGAAACCACTATCAATAATTTCCCTCACTCTTTATCTGTGCCTAAACCTAAATGTAGATTTCATGAACAAAGCTTCTTTCTTAGAACTGCACGCCTGTGGAACTCACTTCCGTTTACCTGCTTTCCAGCTGACTACAATATGGCCATCTTCAAGTCCAATGTAAACAAGTTCTTGATGAGCCGTTCCCTTTAAGTAATCCAATTTACCAAATTTACACTTCTAATGATTACTATGATATTGTCCTTTTTGACCACTGTACACTCTTTAACCTATAGTAAGCCGTTTATACCTACCAATACGCTTTGTCTAGATCAAAGACACAGACACAGAACAAGCTGTGTGCAGTAGCACACACACACATGGAGTGGAGCACATGCAAACATCACATAACTTTGATACACATGCATTTCCTGTGACATCTGACATAGCCTTCAGTTTCCCTTTTCTCTCTCTTTTTCGCTTGGCACCAAGCAGTGCACACGTAAACATGTGCGCACACCATAAACATACATCATCATGTGAGGTAAGGCTTACACATTTTTTTTTGTATAAGCATTGTTACCTTTAAGATGCTTACACGTAGAGCTAATACAGTATGAACAATCCAAGACTGTTATAATTAAGCTGTATATCACTCGTGTAAAATAGGAACTATAACCTCTATTTGTGCACACTTCCACAGAGGTCAACACGCACAAACCACTATCACACGTCCTTACGTGACTGCCAAATTATTGCACCAATGTATGAACTTTGCTTTGCTTTGTTTTGTTTTAAATAAATAATGTAGTTTAATATATAATGGTATAATGGTTTTCCTTATTATTTAGTCGTGAACATGCTTTATACGGCCTCCCAACAAACCCTTATCCTCGAGTGGCCTCTTGGCCTTGATAAGTGGTGCCTCATCTGTAAAAAAAAAAAAAAGAAAGTGATTTGCATATTTAGCAATGAAAGTACAATTTTAAACTTACGACTAATGCAAACAGTATTTTTTTTGTTATCATTCTTCCCCGTCCAACTGACAAATTCATAAACCCTTATCCTCGAGTGGCCTCTTGGCCTTGATAAGTGGTGCCACCTGACAAATTCATAAACCCTTATCCTTAAAAATTGAATAAAAAAAGAGCTGATGTGGCACAAGGAACAATCAAGTTAATTTAATCATGGAATAATTAATTTGAAGAGTTAACTTCTTTAAATTAACATATCAACAAATATTGTTCTGTAACCAATTTAATTTGAAATGTCATGTTTAGTACAGAGTGTCAGTCGAAATCCTCAGCTCATGTTTTGAAATGACAGTCCTAAATCTTTCAACCTCTCCAACTCCTGCTCTTTCCTGTACTTCAATAATATCACAAAGGTAATAAAACTTCTGAATGACCTCAATAGTTTCGCTATCCAAATGTACTTTCTCCACATCAGAGTTCTCATCTATTTCCATTGCCTTGTATTTCTCGAAGATGAATAAGAACAAATAAAAAATAGATATTTTAAAGTGTTCATTCATGCTATTTCAAACTTAAGCATGACAGAAAGGTAAAACATCTTATAGGGATACAAAGATGAAAAGAAAAATGGTAGAAATAGCGTTTGACATTTTTTGTGTCAAACCTGAATTTTTATTTTTTTACTTTTTTTTTACACAGTGATCACCACTTATCAAGGCCCGGAAGCCACTCAGGGATAAGGGTTATTGCAAGTACATTATGTTAGTGTAGAGATTTGATGAAGTGTTTACCTAAGGGGGCGGTTCATTAGGAATTTGTTAACGTTGGACTTGAAGACATCCAAGTTGTAGTCCGGTGGGAAGCAGGCAGATGGAACAGAGTTCCACAGGCGTGCAGTTCTAAGAAAGAAGCTTTGTTCATGGAATCCACGTTTTGATTTAGGCACAGATAAAGAGTGGGGGAAATTTTTCACAGTGGATTCAGCTAGACGGGTGTTTTTCATGAAAGATTGGCCAGGGGGTACCAAAGATTGGAGTTCAGATGAGCACCTGCCATGGAAATAACGATAAAACAAGGATAGGCTCGCAACGTCTCTTCTGTGGGAGAGAGGTTGCAGGGTAGAGAAAAGGGCACCCCCCACTAAGCCACAACGTCTATTTTGTACTCTGTCAAGGCAGGATAGGCTGTTTTTAGCAGCTCCTGCCCAGATATGGCAACAGTATTCCATCCTTGGACGTACTTGGCTTTTATATAGATAGAGAATTGCATCAGTAGTGAGATATCTTCTGGAGCGGTAGAAGGATCCCACCATCTTTCCAGTGACTTTGGCAACAGACTTGATGTACGTGTTCCATTTCAGATCAGGAGTAAAGGTCAAACCCAGAAGCTTGTCAAAACACGGGGCCTCATCCAGACGAGAGCCATCCATCCCAATTGATGCCAGATGGGGATCAGAGCGTTGATGATGTAAGGATAGGAGTTTGGTTTTGGATGCATTAAAAGGTAACCAGCCACGTCTTCCCCCACTGAACCACGCGCTCAAGATCAGAGGAGAGAGAATCAGAGAGAACTTTGTCATTTACAGCCTTTGATGTGTTGCCGTAGATGGTCGTGTCATCAGCATAGATGTCAACGAATGATTTAAGTATGTGTTTAGGGAGGTCATTGATGTAGATCAGGAAGAGAGTTGGGCCCAGGATTGACCCCTAAGGGACTCCAGCATTTATATTGCAGGCCTCCGATTTTTGTCCATCGACCACTACTCTTATGAGCCTATCGGAGAGAAATGATTTAATGATTGAGAAAACATTTCCAGTTATACCGTAGCTGGAAATCTTGTGAAGTAGACCCTTATGCCATACCTTGTCAAAGGCCTTTGATATGTAAAGAGCAATTGCCCTAGAAAGGAAGCCTTTGTCAAGAGATTCACTAATCCTGTGAGATATAACCGTCAGCACATCTGCGGTAGATCTTGCAGAGCGGAAACCATATTGTGTGTCACTAAGAAAGTTGTTTCTGTTGAGGTGGTTGACTATTTCTCTATTTAATATGGATTCCAGCAACTTACTCATAACACACAGGAGACTTATTGGTCTGTACTGAGAGGGAGATGACTTATCACCTAAATTCTTAAATACAGGGCAAACTGATGAGGTCTTCCAGGGAGTCGGAAAGCACTTCTCCTTAAGGCAGCGCTTAAATAGTTTCGTAAGTATGGGAGCGAGTTCTGGTTGAAGCTTTTTTAACACTATAATTGGGATGCCATCAGGGCCAGTTGCTTTACTGGAATCAAGGTTCTTGATTAGTCAATAAGCTTAAATCAATCAACACTTTCCTGAAAATATAAACAAATATCATGTGATCTTTCTCCAACCTAGTCAAATTATATTAAAATGAAAATCTATGTATAAAATGATTTAATATATAATATAATGTTAGCTGGATTTTAAAAGTTGCATCTAAATAGCATTTAAGCTGACAAATCAAATAATTTTCATTTTTGTTATTGTAGTGGGGCAGATTGCTAAAACAATCTTTCACTTGCTGCTTGTATCACTAAGCAAAAGATTCTTATGGAATACTGAGATAACCTGCCCCACTATTGTTGTTATAATGTGTTATTTGCAATAGACCAACATACTGCACTACAATTTATATTTAAAAATACTTAATTTGGTCTGGCAGTGCAGTAATATGGAGACATTCTTAAATAATCATCTCAAAAGAAAATTCATATGAGGTGAATAACTCTTCTCTATTTAATTAGTTTTTTTTTTTTATATAAAATTGCTTCAGACAAGGCAGGAATCCACTTGATATAAGGAGCTAAAAAAATACTACTTCAAGGTAGTGTTAGATGGAATCGATTCTGACCCAGAAAATTGCAATTGTTCCTCCTTTGCCAGAAACATTGTTCATTGAATGTAAGGACTAAAGGACAAAAATAAGAGAAACAAGAGTTATTGTTCCTTATTTGCTTTGATTTATGATTCTAGGTTTAATTACAATTTCTTAATGGTTTCTATAAAAAATGCAAAATGTCAAGAGAAATTCCACACTTGAAAAAAAAAAAATCTTTTTAATATATTTATGATGTAAATCTTTTATTTACATTAATGTGGCATAGATATAAACAATGGAAAACACATTCTGTTTTGTATCTCTGTATTCGTGTCTATTTTTAAAAACAATTTCATTCGTCATGTGTCAACAAGAAAGGAATGACAAATGAAACATTTTTTCCACTTTTTCCTGTTATTTCTTTTTGTTTTAAATAAATCTTACATAATGTGTTGGCATATCTAAACATAATCAAAAAACCTGAAAAACGAGTTGATACAAAAAGAAAAAAACAAAACATACAAAAATATCTAAACGCAGCAACAAAAAATATTAAAAGACATTAATAATTTCTTGATGTTAAGGTTGGGATTGAAGTGTGGTATCAGTTCTGTTGTGGATTCTTGGCTGGGGCAATTCATTTTTGTCCCATACTCAGTGGGAAGGCATGTAAATAAGACACTAACAATTTTACTCACAAATGAAATCACATTACATAAAATAGTCTTCGTATCCATCTTATCAAATGGTTTTATTCAACATTGTGTTAACCTAGAAGACTTACACTTAATAACTTCCCCATCCCTTTGTCATACCTCTCCAGTCACAAAGGTTACCTTAAATTATCTTTAAGTTAATTTTTTCCCTTATTTTATTGACTACTATAGTTTTCAAATAAAAGCCTATATGTGTTAATCTATTCACTCAGTCATTTAAGCCAATCTCTTAACTGATGTGCACTTCCAAAAAAGATGTCCATTCTGTTCCCTTTAAAAAGTTCTTACATTCCCTTACCCTGCTCATCAGTTTCTCCCAACACAGTTATTTCAGGAGGTGGCAAGTTCCTTCACTCTCACACTAACATCTACTTCCACAGGTTCTCACTTCACCACATCTGTTCTTAATAGCCATACTACTATTGTCTATATACTACACTAGATATCAATCTAAATATAAACTGTTTCTTTCAATTAAGTTTTTTCTTTTCCAAATATATGTTTGGGTGTTAAAATAGCAGTTTAGAGTGCAATTACAGTATTCATAATTTTAACTATTTTGTTTTCATCGGGGGGGGGGGGGGGTCCACATTTCTCACATTTATGATTCAACTTAATTCCAAACTCATGCGAATTACATTAACTAATTATTTACCTTTCTATTTTTCAACTGAAAAAATTATAAATTAGAGAAGTAAAATATTTCTGAACATAGATGACACATTCTGTAAAATCAAAATGGCTTCTGAAATGTCGGTAGTCCGCTTTAGTTTATTTTCTTTTCTCCTTTATTTTAATTAATTCATCTAAAGTTTCCTTTCTTTACATAATTTTCACAAAACCATGTATTGTTTAACTAACGTTACAGTTCAAGATAAAATTTATTCAAATACATTAAATGGGTAAAAAAAAATTTTTTAGCTTGGATTTTACTACTAACAACTTGGTTTGACTCTTAAGGTTTCCCAGTTTGAAGTGATGGATAATTTTTATTTACTGGTGAAATGACTTTACAAAAGATGCACCTGAAAAAAGGCCAGAAGCTGCATCAAACAAAACAAGATAAAATCCAAGTGATCAGATGAAAAATTTTTTTTGGATACGTAAGAGTCCAAAAAGGCTATAGCAATGCAGGAAACCAAGTGTTCAAGTGATGATACATATGAACAAAAATAGACAAGCAACCAAAGGTCTTGGAGGTTTTTTTTTATTTTTGTATATTTATTTTCAAAAGCAATCAGAAATACAAATTAGTAAATATGGACTTACTGTTTAAAATTACCGGAATATTTCGAGAATATCATCTCTTTTTCAAAAAGAAGAAAACAAAAAGAACGTCATGTTTGCAATTGGTTTTTTATTTTTATTTTATTGTGTTAGCTGACATTCAGTTTTAACAATCCCATTTTTTTTATACAAAAGTGCCCTTCAGTAACCTTGAATCTGGATAGGAAATTAACCTTCCAATGAATCGGGGGAGGGAGGATTCCCCCCCCCCCTCCCTTCTGCTCTACATTAACACCAAGGGGTTCACGTTTGTGCTGGACAACCATAAGCAATAAGTAATTCAATAGTTCATAGTTCAGGCCTGGAATTTGTTGAGTTTCTCTACTTTCCCCAAACAACCCGGGACACGGGTTAGATAGTTTATTTATAAAATAGATCTGTTATGAGTTCTGAACAGGTTTTCAAATTCCAGACAAGTAAAATTTTTCACCAGACAGTTTTGACATTTGCTGTTCCCTTTTGAAAGAAGTTTCCAGGACTGTATTTGTTACATAGCTGATGATCACTCCAATCCATTAGTCACAGATTTACAAAGAAAAAAAAAACTGCTAACCAAGAAATCCTGGTACTTTTCCATGGACTCTTAAATGTATTGTAAATAAAATGTATTTTGCTCTTGTTTCTTTTACAATTGAGCACTTTGATTTTTCTGCTGAAAAAAAAAATAATATATATATATATATATATATATATATATATATATATTTTTTTTCTTCTTATTTTATTACATTTTCACCCCAAACAAGGCACATTGCCACTTTTGTGTAAGGGGCTACTATCAGGGGAAACAACTACTGGGGTACTATGTAGGGATTTGGGCAACAAGATGTTGGTTCACGTTGCACTTGAACTTCTGTATGTCAGTACAGTTGGGGAAGCAGTGACCTAGAATGGAATTCCAAAGTCTAGCGGTTCTGGGGAAGAAACTACCAGAGTAGAAAGATCTTTTACATCTAGGGATCTCTACAGTGTGGGGGTGGGATTTTGCAGCTTGTCGGGTCTGTCGAGGGTGTTCACGTCGTGGGAGCACAAGTGCTTGCAGTTCATCAGAGCATTCACCATTAAATTACTTGTAGAACAGGCAGAGGGATGCAACGTTTCGTCGATGGGACAGAGGCTGAAGCTTAGATGCCAGTTTAGGGCCTATCAGATTTGCGACTCTCTTTTGAACCCTGTCAAGGAGCGAGAGACTAGTAGGCAATGCACCACCCAAATATGACAGCAATACTCCATACATGGGCGAATGGTTGCCTTATAGAGGTACAGGATACTTTCGAGTGTTAGTAGTTTTCTAGCACGGTAGAGAGAGCCCACCTTCCTTGCAGCGGCCCTGGCAATGCCCTCGATGTAATTGTTCCAACTCATGTTTCCTGTGAACGTTAGGCCAAGGAGCTTGAAAGACGTACTCTCACTGGTGACTCAAACAAATATATATATATATATATATATATATATGAGGTGCCTTTAATAAGTTCCAGACTTTTTTATACAGTCATTTAAAATTGTTGTAGACTCTTGAAAATTCAGTATGTTATTGCTATACATCTTATGAGATGACTGACCAATTTTTATGATTTCAGGTTCAAATGAACAGTTACAGCAGGAATTGGAAACACCCTACTAAAGCCTGATTGTCACAGCTGGTGAATTTAAAAAATGCAATCTGGATGTAAGGACACTTTAGAAGAACAATATGCAATAAAATTCTGTTTTAAACTTTTAAAAAATGCCACAAAAATGTATGAAATGTTCCATACTGCTTTTTGACCCATCTTGCATGAATCGAGCATCAATTTTTGAGTGGCATCAGATATTTAAGGAACACATGAAATCTGTGTGGGAGGAATAAGAAAGTCAGAAAACCAGAGTTGATTGGCCAAATAAAGAATTTCATGAATAATGATCCTATTGTGTCTATAAAGTCAATAAGTGTACACTTTGATGTCAGTGTGGGACTGTAAACAATTATTTGCGAGAAACTGAAGGTACAGTAGATTTGCACAAAGTTTGACCCAAGGGTGTTCAGAGAAGATCAGATAGAAAGACGTTGTTATGACAGCAGGGAAATGGTCGAGCTGATCAATTCATATCCCACAGTTCTTAATGCTCTGGTGACCTGCAATGAAACTTGGATCTACTGCTATGATCCAAACACCAAGAGATAGAGTTCCCAGTGGAAGCATACTAGCTCTCCCAGACCCAAGAAGGTCAGAGCAAATCCACCCAGAAACTTATGATTCCTTTTTTGATAGCATGGACATGATCTACATGCACTGGGTTCTCACTGGACAGACAGTCAACAAAGAATACTATGTTCAGGTTTTAAGGGAGTTCAGGAAAAGATTCCATCGAAAGAGGCCAGCACTCTTCAAATCTGGTCAATAGCATTTCCACCAGGACAATGGACCAATCCACAACTCTATCTTTGTCACAGACTATTTTACCAAGATGGGCATCAAGACAGTTCCTCACCCTCCCTATTGTTCAGACCTTGCTCCCTTTGACTTTTGGTTTTCCCTAAGCTCAAGGAAAACCTTAGAAGCTGTCATTATGAGACAATTGAGGAGATAAAAGAGGCTGTGGCTGGGGGTCATTGACACGCTCACACAGGAAAACTTCCATGAGCATTTCATAAGTTGTTGGAATGGTACAACAAGTGCATTGCAACCAGAGAAGATTACTTCAAAAGGGGACTAGAGTTTCATGCGTGCACTATCAATAAAAGTTTGGAAGACTTCGTAGCTTAGTGGGGGATGCCCTTTTCTCTTCCCTGCAACCTCTTTCTCGCAGATGAGACGTTGCGAGCCTGTCTCTGTTTTATTGTTATTTTATGGCAGAGGGGGGGGGGGTAAAAAGTATTTTCTTTCGTTATTAGTAATCACTATTATTAGTAGTTGTTTCGAAAGCAACACTAGATCAGCATATACTTTTTTTAAAATCATATTTTGTTATCTATGTTTCAGACAACTTTTTTCTTTTTTTTTTTTTACAAAGCAGTCACCACTTATCAAGGCCAGGAGGCCACTCAAGGATAAGGGTTAATGAGTGTACAGTGGTCAAGGGGAACATGTCAGTCATCATTAATACTGAAAATTTGGTAAATTGGATTACTTAAGGGGATGGCTCATCAAGAATTTGTTCATGTTGAACTTGAAGACACCCATATTGTAGTCTGTTGGAAAACAGGAAAACGGTAGACAGTTCCACAGGCGTGCAGTTCTAAGAAATAAGCTTTGTTTATGAAATCTACGTTTAGGTTTACGAAGTCTATTTTGAACTCTGTCAAGGCAGAATAAGCTGCTTCTAGCAGTTCCTGCACAGATATGGCAACAGTACTCCATCCTTGGACGTACTTGTAGAGAATTGCATCAGCAACGAGATATCTACTGGAATTGTAGAAAGATCCCATCATTTTCCCAGCAGGTCTGGCAATGGATTTGATTTACGAGTTCCATCTCAGATCAAGAGTAAAGGTCAAGCCCCAAAGTTTGTCAAAATGAGAGCCATTCGTTTCAATTGATGCCAGACGGGGATCAGAGCATTAATGATGAAAAGATAGAAGTTTGGTCTTAGATGCATTAAAATTAACCAGCCACCACTTTCCCCATATTTCCTAGTAATCCTGTTAACACTAAATACAGATTTATTGGACGGTTTTGTCGTATTCAAATTATTGTTACCAGCTCGGTTGTGTACTTGCAGTTTTTTCTTAAGTCTACAGTTTAATAATAAAGGCCCTGAAATAGTGCATATTCTCTCCTGATGACCCAACATTATCTAGAAGTTGGAATGAAATACCCTACAAGTGAAAACAGCCGATAAACATGATTATATACAAGTCTAAAATGTAAGTAGTTACTTCCAAACAACAATATCTTCTGCTGGTCACTAAGTTTCTGCTACTGTTCTAGTAGCAAATATCCTTCTTTTATATTAAATGTTAAATTTATTTTGAAAATTGAAAATATTCCAAAAATATCACCATTCAAGTGATTATAGTGGTTTTCATACCAGTTCAGAATTTGTTCTCGACAATCAGCACACCAGAGTTTGAACCATGCTCATGTGACTTTTTCTTTCTGGGCTGATGTATGGTCCTGTATAGTCTTAGGAAGTCTACCTCCAGGCTTTACTTTCTCTCTGAGAAAGAGTTAATTTATTGCTGATTGCCCGAGGCACCTGTAGTGGGGAATGCCAACAGGTGTACCTAAGCATTTTTTGTAAGCCAAAGTGCGCTACTCTAGTGCATTGGCTTCTCAAATTCTCACCTGAGCTTGTGTCTATATTCAGAGAGGTAAGTAAAAGCACTGGTTTTGCATCATATCCTTTTTTGACTTCAGAGTTATGTACCTTGGTTGGCAGCAAACCAGAAACACAAAAACGTCAAAGCAAAGAAGTTATCATCAAAACCAATTTACAAAATAGATAAAAATCACTGCACTCATGTGTTTTTCATCAGATCTAACATAAACAATCAAAATGTGTTTTATTTAACTTATTATGGTACTTCTGCAGTTTACAGACTTATTGTTTAAATAGGATTTACAAATTTAATTCAAGTTTTACGGTATCTTGTTTATTAAATTGTTAGGTGATAATACAGAATAGTTAACAAAGCCATCTAATGCATGCTAAGAATGTGTTTCTAAATAATAGCATTACTATTTCAGCATGGTCCATAAACTCAGTAGTACTCAATAAATAAACTTAAAAGTGGTGGCGGTGGGTGGGGTACTTATACAAAATACGGATCGTGCTGTTTTCTTACATAAGATTTTCAAGTTCAATTTTTACAATTATCTTTACGATTGCCGTTTTTCGCTTCACTTCTGGTTGCTCCTTTGTTTTTAATTGATTTTTTACTGTACCTTTTGTTCATTGAATTGTTAAGTGAAAGTACATAATAGGTAAAGAAAGGCTCCCGCTCCCCCTGTTAAGGATTTATATTAATGTTATTATTTAGAAAAAATATTCTTAACATGGGGAGGGACAACCAGAGGTGAAGTGGAAACAGTATTTGTAAAGATAACCATTTTTACTGTACGTTTTGTTTATTAAATTGTTAGGTGAAAGTAAAATCCCTTTCCCCATGTTAAGAATGGGCTTCTAAATGACATTATTATTATTATTTCAACACAGTCTGTATTGTACATAAGTACCAAAAAAAAAGAATTCCATTCAAACACGCCAAAAATAACAAACATATAATTTGGTTTTCTTTTTTATTTCTAAAGAGTCTACTACTCTTAAAAAATTTAATTGTTTATTGCAGTCCTGGATATGACCTTAAACTATATCCGATGGTGAGACCCCAGCTTGCAGGCTTTGGGGAGTGTAGAGTCACCCTATAATTGTCATTGCTCCTAGGTCCACTCTGACCCAGAATGGTAGTACCTATTAGAGTCCCAACTATGGGTTAAATAGAAACCAACTTTTAAAAAAAAACAAATATACTCTATTAAAAAATTGTTCTTCAAAATCACTGAATTCGGCATTAAATAACCTGAAAAGGGTTGATATGCCGTAAAATAAAAACAACCAACCAATTGTTTACTGCGATATTTGTGCACCATAAAAAAAATTACTTATGTTTCGTTTAAATTTAGGAAATAGATAGAAGAATGAACAAAATTGATTAAAGTCAAGATTGTCTGCTATTTTTAATTTCCAGTTTCTGCTTTCCATTTGACTGGATAATTATATACGGTCAAGCAGGCAAAAAGTCATTCATAATATGGAGCAAGGGGGGGGTGAACTTTTATATCATCTGAATGGAAGATAATCATTAATCAGAATGGACCATACCTTGCTTGTTACTGTTGTCTCATATGCAAAGCAGAAACCAGAAGTCCAAAAAGTGCAGAAAATCTTGACTATAACCGCAAAATTCTAGATGTGAACTAAATAATCGGGGCTAAATTCTATTTTAGTCACCCAAATTACTGACAGTGAAATGAGTTTTAGTGAGTTTTAACACTATACACAAGCATTTTATTCTTACTTAAAACCATGGGAAACTTTATAGTAGAATCACTTTTGTCTCTAATCAAGTCGGTTTTTATTTATTCATGGTTATGGATATCTTTTTCAGTCAAAAAACCCATAAAATATAAAATAATAAAAACAATTGGACATTAGTGACGCAATCATGTTTTTGTATAAAAAATAAAAATGAAAAAATTCAATACAGACAGTAATTAATAGAAAATTGAATCATATTTGAGTGATGTTAAATCCATGTTTACTTTGAGCATGGTTTGAACCCTGCTTATAAATTTTAATTCATTTTCAGCTCGAAATATTTTCAGTACATAAATACCTAGTTTATATAGAAACTAAGAAAAGCAATGAAATTTACAATAAGAAATAACCGTCTTAATTTATTTTGTTATTTTACAGTTCAGAACGTGGAGAAAATCAGAAAGCAGGATAACTCAGATTTCAATTTCTGGTTACTTCAATTCGTTAGGTTGGCATCAGGTTTGCTAAAAGTAAACATCAATTTAATGTCCAAATTCCAAACCTATGCATCCTGGGCTGATCACTCCAAAATTAATGATGAATGTCCAGTTGAAGAAAAAAACAAAAAAACTACCAAAAAGCATCGGAGAGACTGGATTTTATTTAATGTAACAATTACGCTAGGGCTAAGATAGCTAAAAAATAAAAAAATTATTCTTTTCTTCCTCGATCGCAACGGGACTACATTGTTGATGATAAATTCTATATCCAGGACCATTGGCTGCTCAGCATTGATGCAATCCATCATCTTTCCAAGAGAGTCAACAAGGTTTACTACCTTGACAGATTTCAAAACTGCCTTCAAAACCTAATAGGTGATACCCTTTTCTCTTCCCTGCAACCTCTCTCCCAGAGGAAATGTTGCAAGCCTGTCTCTACTTTATCGCTATTTTCATGGCAACTGCTCATCTGAGCTTCAATCTATGATCCACCCTACAAAACTTTCACAAAAACACACTTGTCTAGCTACAACCACTATCAACAATTTTCGCCTCTCTTTATCTGTGCCTAAATCTAAATGCAGATTCCATGAACAAAGCTGCTTACCTCCAACTGGCTGCCTGTGGAACTCTGTTCCACTGGCATGCCTTCCAGTTGACTATAATATGGTCATCTTCAAGTCAATGTAAACAAGTCCTTGTGGCGGCATCCCCTTAAATAATCAAATTATACCTGATTTCTACCACTAACAATTACTACATTGTTGTCTCAGTGACCCCTGTAACCCTTATCTGGGAGTGACCTTTGAACCTTGAGTAAAAGAAAATGTGAAAAAGGTGTGTTCAATCATTTCTTCATAGACCTCTCTGTACAGTCTGTCATAGAAGGGTAGTGCATTTCTAATTAATCACCAGGTTAAGATAACAGAGTTGTTGAAGTAACTCTAGCCTGACGCCCAACTCCACTGAGAGAAAATCTTCTCTGACCATTCCAAGTGGTCCACAAACAGAATCCTTCACTAAACTATATAGTTCTTTCTTAGACTGTGCAAAACCACTGGTTCATGGTGATGCTTTAAGCGCAGCTCAGCATTCGGTGAAGAATTGTATATTCATCCTCAGTCTACAATGTCATTTAACCAAGGGATCGAGTGGAGGTTGGGAAAGGCTTTCTCAACTACAGAGACCCATATAGTATCACCTATCAAAGAGCGACCCAGAAAAGCCAATCTTTCATTTATTAATTGCCAAATCTGGCATTCTCAAGCCTCTCTCATTCAAACATTAAGTACAGACCTGTCTGTGAACATATGATTTCCTTCTTTTCTAAAGAAGCATGTAAAAATCTTTAAACTGCCTATAGGTAGAGGTAGTACAGCTAGTCAGTAAAGGATAAGAGAAAAGACATAAGTGGCACATACCTAAGATCTATCCTTTTACGGAGAGTTTCCTTCAAATCAGACTACCAACAGATGATTCAACATTTTACAACTTCCAACATTTTTTTCCAGCTGGAAACTTCATAACGCGTGAGCACCTTATTTCATCATGTGAATGTTAGTATGACTAGATACAAAAACAGTGATGTCATCAATGTGAAAACTCTGGTGCTGCTAGATAAAGTGATTCCACACGGGACTGATTTCCTCGCCCTAACCTTTAATTTGCGAAGAAAGAGTATCAATGCTAAGACATAAAACAGAGTGGCAGCAGGCAACCCTAATGTACTAACCGAGAAACTACAACTTAATGACGCTTACAACTTAATTGTGTTCTGGTTTGACTAAATTACCAACAACATGTCAACAGTTTGCAAGAACTTTTGCCAAAACCTTTAACTCTGTAGCAGATTTATGGCTTTATAATTCTTTAGATCCTCCTCATCATGTAGGTCCTTTTATCAATATGATCACTTCCTTAGTAGCCTAGCCAGGGATGGATGCTTATTTGTTTGTTTGCTGTATGGCATACAACCTAGGTGAGTTGAACCAGTTTCTTCCAAAGGAGGAAGTGTCAAGGGAGTATCAAATTCACAGGCAGTTCTCAGTCACCTGATTAAACTAATGGCTGAACACATCTTTCAAAAAAGGAACAAACATGAACAACAATTTCATCTACATTTCATAGAGCAGATCATCAAGTCTCAATGGCGATTCATTGTAGCTGATCTACTTCAACACAATAACCATCAGAATCAACACACGTTTGCCAATGCAAAACAAGTGCATTTATGCCAGTAACGTAAAAATCTTGTGTTCTGGTGGCAATGAAGTCGCTGAAGGCGTTTTTTATATCATTTAGGTCTCTGACGCATTTCTCACACAGAAAGTTGTCGAGATGCTTGAAAAAGTGGTAGTCGGTAGGTGAGTGGTCTGGAGAGTATGGTGGATGAGGCAGAATTTCGAAGCCCAATTCGTTCAACTTCTGCAGAGTCAGTTTAGCAACATGCGGTCGGGTACTGTCGTGGAGGAGAATTAAGTCTTTTCTGTTGACTAATGCTGAGTGTTGTTGTCAAAGTTTCTGATACATTTCATCCATTTGTTGACAGTACTTTCCAGCCGTAATATTTTCGCCTGCATTCAAAAAACTAATGGATGAGACCTGTCGCAGGCCACCAAACAGTCAGTATGACCTTTTTGTAGCTCTGGCTTCAGGAAGTGTTGTAGAGCTTCGTCTGTGTCTAACCACTGAGCTGAGCATCATCGGTTGTCATAAAGAACCCACTTTTCATTGCAAGTCACAACCCAGGTTAGAAACAGATCATTCTTGTTGTGTAAAACCAGAGAAGATGACACCTCATAACGTCATTTCTTTTGGTTGTTGTTCAATTCATGATGCACCAATTTATCAAGGTTTTTTGTCTTTCCAATCTCTCTCAAGTGGTTGAAAATCGTTGTATATGTTACGTCTAATTCAGAAGCAAGTTTTCGAACAGTTGTGCATGGATTAGCTTCAACTAAGGGTTTTAATTAATCGTTATCAACATCCGATGGCCAACCACTATACTCATAATCTTCAAGACTCTTGTCACCGCCACAAAATTTGTTAAACTTCCATTGTTCTGTGCGTTCAGTAGTGGTTCCTGGGCCAAATGTTTCATTGATATAGCGAGCTGTTCCAGCAGCTTTTCAGCCTAGTTGGAATTGAAATAAGAAAATTGCTTTTTTTCATCTTGTATTCAACGTTCTGAAAAGAAGACATAATTGTTTTAACACGATTGTAATTTAAACGATTAGATAGAGTGAGAAACGCCCTTTGAAATGACATATAAAATAAAGGTTTATAACAAAAACTTATTTGAAATGGAAATTAAAAATTCCGCAAGAACTTTCGTCTCAACTTAATATATACACAATGAAATATGTGTAAGAAGACACTTATCGAAAAAGATAAGTTAGTGGCCTGGCAAGGCCACAAGGGAGACAACCAAGCAAAAAAAAAACCCTAAGCAATATTCATCCCAAAGCAACAAAACTAAAGCTGCCTTGCCAGGACACTATATACACAAATGTAGGCAAATTTGGGCATATTTTAGTGGTTTGAAAATATAGTTTTTTTTTTTACCATTGAATTTTAACCATAGGCTATTCTAAGAATAGCATGACAAAGAATTACATTGCTTAATACCCAGAAAAATACTTATTTGCGGAAAATTTAAATGCGACATTCGTTTTCAAAACCTATAAAAAAAAAACAAGCTTTTTAAGGTAGGTTTTGTGTTGGTCTACCAGGCCACAATTACTAAATAAAAACCACCACTAAAAAAAATAACGGAAATTGAATTGAAATTTCGTGCAGATTCCCGAATTCAACAGAGAGATTCCATAGTTCGATAAGATACACCTGAAGAAGGTCAGAAGTTACATCGACCGGTTGTAAAAATAACACAAAAGATGAGAACAGTAGTCCGAAGAATCCAATTAATACGAAGAACAAATCCTCATCTCAAAAATTTTGTCCAATTGTTGGTTTGGAATAGTGTTTTTGAGAGTTCGGAGATCGGATTACTTTGAAAATTTCATTTGGGAAAAAATTGATTTTCGCCTTAAGATGTATTTCTTATCCTGAAATCAAATTTTAATTTATTTTTATTTTTATTTTTTAATCTAACTTGAATGTTTTAATCGCTGACAGCCATATTGTGTTCTTATTTTGTTTTTGGGCGCAAAATATTTTTAGTTTTAAATTTTTATTAGACAAAATAACTTTCAACGTCCTTTTTAGATAAGAAAAACGTTTTAAATGGGGGTTTGCGAATTTAAAGGCAAATTTTTTTATTGAAGTTTTAGTCGATAATTTTAAACTATTAATTTAAGAGTTGTTGCTGCAAAGAGTAAAAAAAAATGAGGTACTTATGCATAATACGGACCGAATTTTTTGTAAATAGGATTTTCAAGTCAAATAAAATTTTAACAGTATCTTTTCTTATTAAATTGTTAGAGAAAAGTACAGAATAGTTACAAAGCGCCGTCTATGTTAAGAATGGGTTTCTAAACATAACCTTATTATTGAAGCACGGCCCATGTTCTGCATAAGTACCAAAATTTGGTAAAAAAAAAAAAAAAAAAAAAAAAAATCAGTTTTCTTTGTGTGGGATTTTATTTCGGTGGAAAAAAAAAAGTTAATATTTCAGATCAAGAATTAATTGTATCAAACAGTTGGGTAAATGAAATTCCAAAACGGACGACATATTTTAATTGTCTCTATAGTACAATTGAACGGAACAATTTATTTGTTGGTAAACAATTTTATGGATCTTTTTTTTTTTTTTTTTCTCCTCGGCCTTGTCATAATAAGATTACAATGTTTTGACAATAGTGCTAAATAATGAGATCAAAATATTTTCTAATTTCTTAGAAACAAAAAACCAACCAAGGGTGGGACCCGTATTTCTTTGAAAAACTGTCTAAACCTAAACAACAAAAAAAAATACATTAATAATAACTTGAGTCTGTAAATAATATTTTACATCTATAAAAAAATATGCTGTTCGATTCTTTCGTAAAATGTGCGATGATTTGATAACAATTAACTGAAACGGCAACAAATGTCAAAAAATTTCCGAAGCTAAAAAAATCAAAACAAAAAGCGATTTTTTTTTCTTTTTGTGTAAATATTACAGATTTTCTTCGCTTACCGTCTGCGACATCCATTTTTGCATTTACCGGAAGTTATCTTAATGCGGACCAATTAAAACGGAGATTACATTAGGCTAAGGTAGGCAGCCAATCAGTGATGCGGTAACAAAAATAACACGTCTTGTTTATATTTCAAGGAGAATTTTCTTTTGTTTATTTCTTTTTTAATCTCGTGACAAAAGAGAAAGAAATTATTTTTGTAATCTCCTTTTCTAAACCATTAATGTATATAGTATATCTTACTAGATCACCTGTGACCCGTTTTCGTAGTATTTGTTGCATATGTTAGAAAATATTTGGAAATTCATAAATGTTTTCTCAAGTATTTTGAAATTTTAAGTTACGGCTGCTGCTGCTGCTGATTTCACATATACACGTTTTTAAACCTTAAAAGTCTGTATTTAGTTCTCTCCCACTTTGCGACCTTGGTGTCACAGATCTAGAAGTCAGCGCCCCAAGGGAAGGGCACTCCGACCTGCAAAAAGTGGCTGAGCAGCCCGTTGCCATTCCCCCGTGAGGAAGGCAGTAAGGCACCTCAGGTGATTATTAGCAATAAAATAACCCTTTCTTAAACAGAAAAGGCAAAACCTGGGAGGGTGGACTTCCTAGAACTTCACCAAACTTTACTCACCGCAAAATCAATAGGGACTAGATCATTAGGAATAGTCTGATCTCTGTTGACTTTGGGGGCCGAGAATAAAAATTCCCCGTGGATAAATAGCAACCAGCATATATGGTTGTTAATGTTTGTGTGTGTGCGTTTCTGATCGAATCATTGCATTGAGCCCACAAATATCATTCCTATGGATTGTCTTGTTTGAGTGAAGATGAAGATCTCCTTATAAAGGGAGGTATTAACAATGACATTTAAATAGTCATTTAAATATCATAGACTCTTTTTTTATTGTCTCCTTTTTTTATATTAAAAAAAATAAAATGCAACTCTCAATAACAACACCAACAAATAGCAATCAACTCGAACACAGCTTAATTATATATTAAAAAATAATTTTATTTAACATGGCATTTATTAGTGGTGTTAAATATTAACTCTCCTTTGCTTGATAATCTGTTACGAAATTAAAAAGATTAATATTCATTAATATAGAATTAAAATCCATTATATTTTTTTTTATTAGGACAGGCTTAGAAATGTTTTAATGTAGACGGCGACGGCTAAGTATGAATCCATATATCTAGATAAAAGAGTAAGATTTAAAGAAAGATCATTCATTGCTATTTGCATGAATGGAAATCCCTTGGTAAAGTATTTATCCATTGGTGCGAATCCTCAGCATGCGTATTTCCTGGTAAATAATTTTTACATCTATCGATGGAGTTAGAAGGATTGGTTTCTCACTAAGACTGTTATGATTTTCCCACGTATTGTATTTATAATCAAAATTGCAATGCTCCCAGCCCGTTTACTGTTCTCATGCATAAAAAGACAAAGATTAGTCCCCATAGAATTTACATGACTTTGAGATGAAGCACACAGTGAACATTCCGCCATCTGTTTGTATGGTGTTGGAATTTTATTCCTATTTAATCTTTCTTCCTCTCTTTTTCCTCTTCTTCTTTCATACTATTTTATCTATTTCTGATGTGATGATGGTTATTGTTGTATCATGTGATTGAATTGTGCTCACTGATTCGTTTGGGAAGTTCCTGCTTGTTTTTTGAAGATTTTCATTATTTTGCCAGTTGAGGTTTCAGCGACCAGTGGTGCGGGACGTGTGAACTTTGTTTCCGTCAAAAATGACATAAAAATTAGAAATAGTCTTAACTGGACTTTAGAACAGTTGGAAATCAAGAAAGTTTGAAAATAAGCTAATAATAAGTGAAGGTTATGTTTATCCAGATGTCGTGACTAGATTATAAAATGCGGGAGAAGAAGACATGTCAGTAAAGACATAAAAATCAGTAACCTTCGTGCATTGGAGGGTAAAAGACAGAATATTTCTTCTAGGAATGAAGAAGTTGTTTAATAGCATACATGAGGTTGAAATGCTGCGAGTTTAGGCGAATTACAAATGGAAAGTTGACCAAGCCGTCAATCTCTATGACCACACCAGTTGCAATATTGCTTGCATCACACCACACCACTCCTATTTTTGTTTTGGGTATGTGCCAAGCTCCAGTAACAGGGTCATTTTTTTCCTACATCAACTGGAATGTCCTGCATTATTTTGACAGTTTGGCCATCAACTCTGCTCTCCCAGTCTACTCCACTTGCTCTTCTTTCAACATAACTACATGCTGGTTAAAACCATCCAGCAACTGGATAGTGTCCCAACAATTTGCGACAGATAGAAAATAATTCGTGGGAGATGTCCTTTTCTCTTCGCTGCAACCTCTATCTCACAGAAGAGATGTTGCGAGTTTGTCTCTGCTTTATCGTTATTTTCATGGAAAGTGTTTGACTGAGCTTCAATCTATGGTCCCCCCTCGCCAAACTTTCACAAGAAACGCTCATCTAGCTGAAAACACTATCAATAATTCCCCACACTTTTTATCTGTGCCTAAACCTAAACATAGATTCCATGAGCAAAGCTTTTTTCTTAGAACTGCACGCCTGTGGAATTGTCTTCCATTTTCCTGCTTTCCAGCTGTCTATAATATGGTTGTTTTCAAGTCCAACGTGAACAAGTTTCTGATGAGCCGTTACACTTAAGTTAACAAATTTACCAAACTGCCATTGATATCGATTACTATATTGTCCTTTTGACTACTGTACGCTCTTTGACCCTTATCCTTGAGTGGCCTCTCGGTCTTGATAAGTAGTGACGCCTATGTAAAAAAAGTTTTTTTAAAAATAACTCCCGTCTACTAATTTCTCCTCCTATCTCAGGGATCTCATTGCCTTGTCTTAATATCAGCTCTCCCATTCCTATTTTCATTAACTTAAGGCTCAGTGCTGCTCCTCCATCCAGAGATTCTGGTGCTTTTGCTCAGCCAAAATTCTTTCAAATATTCCACAACCTCTTTTGTTGATATTTTCGTTACATCCATCATTATGTCATCGATGTACGAATCAGTGGCTTCCTTTGTTTTTCTTCCTTTCTTCAATACCGTTTTTAAGACAGCTGCCATAATCTTTGTGCAACATTCAGTCCAAATCTGAGCTGTATTAGGCAGTAAGTTTGTCCCTTATAGCAGATCAACTGATACTGCCATAGTTCCTTCGCTACATGTAGTTGCAAGTAGACAGACTTAAGATCCACAATTGCAGTTCCTCCCACCAATTGTCTCCTTTTACTTATATTTTCATCACACACATCTATTATATTGCTCCTTGTATGACATGCCACAAAACGGTTTAATTGACGGAAGTCTAACACTGGCCTAACCTTCCCTTTTGTGTCCTGAAACACTGCCATTAATGGTAACACACACTTTCTGGCTCCTTTCCATGGTAAGGGAATATCTTCTGCCATCCATCTTTCAACCTCCTTCTCAAACTCTGAGGTCTTCTCATTTTCCAGGGAGTTTTTATATTATGTCATTTTATTCTGTAACACTCGGAGCTCCTTCTCTCTCATTTCCATTTCACTGTCCATTTTTCGCCATCAAAATTGGCCTCAAAGACTTTATCCTCAATTTTACATATATCCAGCCGATGGGCAGCTACAGCACAATGTATGTCTTCAAAGTTTTCTTTATAGTCACACCACCCATCTCATTGATGGCATCCATACCAATTATGACATCAATGATGTGACTCATTACTATCGCCTCCACTTTTACATGTACTATATGGAGCTTGATCTCCACTTTCCGAGCTCCTCTGCATGTTCTGACCCGTTCATCGACTGCTTTCAAAGTGCCATTCCTACCGCATCCACTGATAAATTCAGAATCAACAAGTACGGTCATTACCTTATGATTCACTTCCACTTCTATTATTGGAAGAGGCCAGTACTGAACCTTTATTCTGTTGATGGAGTAGCTACTGGTGCAGAAGCTCCCCCTTGCCCGTTTCTGATGGCAATATCTTGCTATGCAGCCAATCTTTCCACAATTGTAGCACCTTACTCTAGGTCCCTCTTTACAATCTCTCATAAAACGCGGTCCTCGACATCTGAAACAGTGAATGCTTTTCTGTGAATTGTTTTGTGCACTATCACTTGCTGCCACTGTTCCAGTCTCTCGAATTCTTTTGCTGACTAAAAGCCAAGCAGTTGGTATTAGTTTGCTGACGTCTATTCTCTCTACATGGGGTAACTGTTGCAGAGCCACAGACACATCATCCGGAAATCCTGTGATAAAAGTAAGTTTGGCTTTATGATCTAGCCCCATCTCTAGGTATTCTGCTAGTCCAGCCAATCTTTTGATTGTATTGGCATATACATCAATCGACTCTCCTGTCCACTTGAATCATTTCAGCCTTTCGTACGCTTTGTACAATCCTAAACTCTGTATTTTATGTCCGGTTGCAGTTAACTCTATGACAGCATCCAATGCATGTTGGTTGATTAATAGTACGTCTTTGTTGCTAGTAATTAATATTTCAGTCAATTGAAGTAGTGATGAAGGTATTTCATTTTATTGTTTGCCAGATACAGGCAATGAGAGATCATATTTATGCGAAGAATTATTGAACAAGTTCGCTCACATGTCATTACCAGCAAGAGATCGTAAGTTTCTTACGAAGACTTTTGTAGGGAATAAGATTAGAGATTTAAAAGAGATTGATGAATTTTTCTGATGGATCAACTTCAGTGCCGTTCTTGATTGATAAAAAATTGCACTTATCTTTTCGCATTGGAGAATAGTAGTCGAAGATTTGGAAAAGCATAAGGTTAAGTTGGCCACAGATTTTCTCTGGAATGAGAAATGACGCTCTTTCTATGTGTGGTCTTTTGGGAATAGATGTTATTAAATAAGTTTAGAGATAGACTCGTTTTGGAGTTGTCCCAAGACATTATTTTATTTGGTGGTGACGTTGATAATTTTAAGGCTTGCAAGTCGGTGCAGTCAGGTTTAAATTACAGTCGTGTAGTTAAGGAATTTTCTTTGTGTGATATTACATGGGTTTATTTTATTATGGATGCAAAATCTGAATATTTCGATACATGGAATTGTTTTGATGAAGCTTCAGTCAACAGAAATGTTGATAAGATGTTTAGTTTGGAAAATTTAGGCACTGTTGATGAAGAGTATAGTGAGTACGATAAAGTGAAAATCCAATCCTTTCGTTCATCGAATATTTAGAAAATAGTTATCATGTGAGCTTGCCATGGAATTTGGATGAGCTGGATTTGGTGCCTTTGAATTATCGGGTGACTGTTTTGGATAAAGTTATGTGTAAGCTGTTTGACAGGTTTGTACTTAGATTACTGCCAGGTATTTCTAGATCAAGAGAAGGAAGGAATCATAGACCGAATCTATGTTGAACCTTCTGACTTTGAAAAATACACTCGGATCCCCCATCGTCCAGTGTTTAAGCAAGAACTACAAAGTACTATGAAAATTCATCTGGTGTTTAATTGTGAACTGGTAGTAAACCTTCTCTGAATGATGCAAATTTGTATACAGACATACTGGAACTGTTACTTCAGTTTAGAACAAACTGTGACATCCTTTTAGTGGACATAAGAAAAGCCTTTTTCATGATTAAGTTGAAAGACAAGTCCGATAAGAATCGGTTTTGTTTCTATTTGAAATTGGGGAATGAGTTAGTATGCTTCAGGTATAAGATGTTTATTTTCAGATTTGTGTCTAGTCCCTTCGTATTGAGTTATATCGCAAAGTACCATGTATAAAAGTATTCTTCTGTGCCATGTTGCTGAATAACTTCTATGTAGATAATTTGGTGAAGACACACCAGTCACCTTCAGATCTGCTACAGTTGTATGTAGTGGCTGTAGCTATCATGCAGGAAGGTGGATTTGAACTCAAGACTTCTTGTTGTAATAGTAAGTTGGTATTGTGTTGCATGACATTGGATAATAATAGTTCTTCTCATGGAACTACTCATGAAAAGGTTTTAGATTATTTGTAGAATCCTATATTAGAGGAGTTAAAGGTTATTGGTAGTGATACTAAGAGGATTGTCTCTGCTAAGAGAGACATGCTGTTGGTGAATTCTTCAGTGTTCGATCCTCTAGGCTTAGTGTTGCTTATTAACATTAAGTGTAAAATAATACTAAGTAAGTTATGGAAACTAGGTGTTTCCTGGGACTAGCAGGTTCCGCATGATATATAGATCTTTTGGGACAAGTTTATGAAAACCTTGTCGGTGTTGATACCGACTCTGGAGCTATTTTAGTTATGTTTTGTGATCCTTCTAATCAAGCCAATGGCATTGTTGAATATTTGTCTCAACATGGCCAAGCTAACTTGTTATCTGCTAAGGCTAAGGTTGTTCCTTCTGTCATGAGAACTCTGCCAACATTAGAGCTGTTGTCAGTGTATTTAGGCATTAAACATGTCTCAGTGTTAGCTAAGATGTTTCCTATAATGTTGAAGGAAATTATAGCAGCAATTAATGCTCAGGTAGTGTTGTTATCATTACTATCGGAAACGGTTAACACAAACTGTCAATTCACCAGAAATCGTCTGAAGGATATAAAGGCGATGGTTGGTAACTTACATGATAAAGGTTTTGTTCTAAAGTTTAAGTACGTATGTGAATACAGTTGAAAATCCTGCAGATTTCATGACAAGGGGAATTTCGCTAAATAAATTTGTTAAAGGGAAGAATTTTTGGTTTTGGCCTCATGATGACAGAGTGTCTCAGAGTGAAATGTAAAGGGTTGACTGATGTTTACACCAGTGGTGGAGAAGAATTAAGTCCTGTTTCTGTAATTAAGTTGGACAGGTTCTCTTCTTTAAATAAGTTAATAATAATATTAACTGTTGCGTTTAAGTACCATATCGAAAGGTATGAACGATGATGTTAGTAGTAAAGCTAAGTTGTATTTAATCAAATTGGTTCAAAGTCGATTCTTTGCAAGGGAGAAGAATTTTTTGGAACATCCTGATCTAGTGGAAGTACCTCAGTTGGTATCTAGGTATAATTTGTTCTTGGATAATGAAAAATTGATTCACAGTTGTGAACGAATAGATAATTCTGATTATTTTCCCAGAGATGTACTTCATCCTATTTTGTTACCTAAATCGTGTCATATTACGAGTTTGTTTGTTTATGAATTGTCATGCTAAATGCAAACATTTAGGGATTGCTGCTACATTTAGTAGATCATGCACTGATAGATTTTGGTTACCCAACCAGGAAGCTGTAAAAACTGGCATCTCTGGTTGTACTATTTGTAAAAAGATATAATTCCTTAACGTTTCTGAATTTTTGAGATGAGGATTGCTTATATGTATTATTATTCATCGGACTACTGTTCTCATCTTGAGTGTGATTTTCACAACGTTTCAGTCGATATAACTTCCGACCTTCTTCAGGTATATCTTGTCGAACTCGGGAATTTGGACCGAATTTCGAGTGGAACCCTTTATTTACTTCACAGGGGTAGCGTGTTCTTGTTCCGTCAGCCATGACTGGATAGAGGTCCTAAGTAATTCGCAAATGTATATTTTGGTCGCCCACACTGAGGATTGAACCTCCAACCTTCAGGAGAATATCACTTTTACAATTGATTTTTTCCAGTACTCTAACCACTGTGCCACGGGTCCAAATCATGGGAAAAATCAATTGTAAAAGTCCAAGATGGTGTAAATATCATGGGAAAAAGCAATTGCAACTACTCTTTCGATCTTTTCAGATTTATCTAATCATTCTTTTTATGTTACTATTTGTGACATGACAATTATGTAGGTACCATTTGTTTTACTTGAAATTCAATATTTTTTTTCTGTGTTATAATATAGAAGCACCAAAGTTTCTTCTCTTTTGTTATTATTGATTTTTTTTTTTTTTAAATAATTACAAATCCTACTTGCTCTCAATGTAATTTTATCTTGTGTTCATAAAAAATCATCTATATATTAATACGATAGCCTGTGTGTTTTTTGTGTGTTATGCTTACATCTGAGTCGTTTAATTGTTATGTTCTTCTATTTCTTGTCATAAATAATTTTATCAAGGATTTTCATAAGTTTTGGTTTCGGTTTCAACTATAGTTGATGGCATTTCATCTATTTTTTTATAAATAATTTCATCAAGAATTCTCCATAAGTTTTGGTTTCGGTTTTGATTATGGCTGAAGGAACTCAAGTTTTATATATATATATATTTGTTTTTTGTTTTTGGTTTCAAGCTAATGCACCCAAGTCATATAGATATATTTTTTTTAGTTTTGAAATCACAACTTTATAATATATAAAAATCGATAGAACATTAACTATAATAATATATACGAAATCTGCAAGACTTAAAATATGTTTAACCATATTTTACGACCAGGTTTTACCGGGCGTCTCTGCTAGCTTGGATAAATACTTTTGCAGTTTTAACAAAAACGCTACAATAATATAAGAGCGTCTCCATTTACGCTGAACATCTACAAAATACCAACAGCAATATATTATATATGAATGATACTCTGTGGAATTTCCACAGGTTCCGCTAGTCTATATATTATTCTACCTGTTCCTTCCTTAGTTATTCTATACATTACACTTAAAAAAGGCCAAATATAATTTTTGAAGGCCAAATTCGTGAAATTTGGCTTAAAAAATACCAATCTGGCAACTCTGGACAAAAATATGAAAATGACTTCGCTTTTAATGTAGCCTTGTTTTCGAATATATTAACAATACATGATCATTTTTATAATAGTGTGAAAAAGAAACTCATAATTTTTACTTGTAGCGGTTCTTCAAAGAAAGTCAGTGAAACATTATGTAAAAAAAAAAGAAAAAAAAAGAAAAAAAAAAAAAAAAGCAAACATTCAAAAGAAACAGTACCAAAAAGAAAAGAACATTGTCTGCCAAGAGGTGCTGGACTGAAACAGTAAAAGATTGTTTCTTACAATGTAATTTTATTATTTGTATTGAACTATGTAGCACAATATTACTTTCTGAGTATTTCTTAGTACTTATTAATTTATCTCATTTGGGTTAGTTTTATATTTAAAATACAATGGACACTACTTTCATAGAAATGTTAATAAACTTATATTTGCATGCTATTGGTTTTTTCTATAAAAAAAAAAAAAAAAAAAAAAAAAAAAAAAGACTCGTTTTTTTTTATTTACACTATCCAGAAAAATATCAGCTTTATCAAAACATTTGTTGAATATATTTCTCATTTTGTGGAATTTCCATGGATCCTTCTAGCTATTTTTATTTTAATAATAAAAGAAAAAAAAATTAATTTCACTTTTCACATGTTTTATTTTGCTCTCAATCCATTAGTATCTCTGCATTGGAATAATCTCTTATGAATTAAAAAAAAAAATGAAAGAAAAAAAAAAACAAAAAAAACAAGTAACAGAATGTTGATAAATTTATTTTATTTATTTATTTATTTTTTTTTTTGCATTTTTAATTAAATCGGAAAAAATTAGTTTATCCTGCTGGAAGTTGAGGAGAAAAAAGAAAGAAAATGGCACCTAACAATGAGACAGAATTTAACACAATTGAGTCAGAAATATAAAAAAAGATTTGAATGTAAAAAATAATAATTGAATAAAAAATAGATTCCATTTAGTTTAAGGGTGAAATTTGCAAATATCTGGCAGCAACAAATAATTGTGCCAAATTAAATTGTTTTGTAAGCGAAAAAAAAAAAAATCACGACACTCAAGAGGATTTGCATTTTAAAGTAAAGGGTGACACAGGAAAATAAAAGAAAACATTATTTGGATTATTCAGACTGATTTTGAGTGTTATTCTCACAACATTTCAGACAACGTAACGTTCGACCTTCTACAGATGTATCTTGTCGAACTTGGGAATCTTTCTGTTGAACTCATGAACAGTAAGTAGCATGCTTTTGTTCGATCAGTAGAAATTTTCAGTCATTTCCAATTATATTCTTAATATCGCCTGCACTGAGGATTGAACCTTCAACCTCCAGAAAAGTGTCACTTAAAACTGAAATTTACCAAGTACGTTACCTATTATGCTATGAGTCCAAGAGTATGTTGGTCTCATGGATTAAATAAAGGGTTCCATTTGAAATTCTGTGCAGATTCCTGAGTGCGACAGAAAGATTCCTGAATTCACCTGAAGAAGGTCGGTGTGAGAATAACACCCAAGATGAGAACAGTAGTCCAAATAATCCAAATTATCAATCCTTATCTCAAAAGTTCAAAAACATAACAGCAAACATATAGACATTTACAGAAGAAGAGAGCAGAGAGGATAGCTCATATTCCTTTCTCATAATATTTCTCAGCACTAGGATTTATACTTAAATTGGCATACAATTAAAAAAATCACCAAACCTCTGCATGCCACTAGGAGGGAATTTTGATTTTTTATTATTTTTTTTTTTTTTAGAAAATATAATTTAAGATTAAAAATAATTTTATTATAACTTTTGTCTCAGAAAAATACCAGCATTTTTAATTTAAGAAATTAAAAGAGATTAATTAAGAAAAGAAAAAGCTTTGTCCAACAGAATCTCAAAGTTAGTAAAATGGATCTAGAGAAAAATTATACGGCTTTTTTGTATTTATATAATGAGCCTGAAAAAGAAGATCGTAGCAGTCTATAATTGCTTGTTTCAAACCATAGCAAAGTTAGATATAAAGTTTAATAAATGTATGTGGAGGAGGAGTACCCAGCTCTCTTCGAGAGGGTATTCTAAAAAGGAACAAAAATAGTTTAGAACAGACTTGTTGACATTCCCCGGTAAGAGCACATCAGGTCACCAACAATAAACCAATCAGTAATGTTGAAGTTTCATCAAATATCATGCCATCCAAATGTGACACTAGCTTCTGACACCATAACCTGAAAACTGTACCAGGGATTATTTAGACCAGCAAATAGTAATTTGTTTTCTTAAAACAAATTGTTTCTGGTTATTTTATTAATAACTTTGGAAAGAAATTGTTGTTCCTGGTTAGACAGAGGCTCGAAAAAAATGGTGAAAAAAAACAAATGTATAACAAATAAATATTATCAAAGGAAAGATAGGTTACTCTTCTACCTGACTTGTTAAGTTTCTAGTGGTTTTACTCTAAGGTGTTTATTTGATTAAAAAGTAAGGCCGATAGCCATTAGTCGCGTGCTCTCGTGTAATGAATGAATGCGTGAATGTAGGATTGACATGAAATTCTTAAAGGTAAACTAAAATGACCGAAGAATGGGCTGAAATGACTTAAATAAATAAAAAGTAAATGACTTAGAATGCCTTTAATGAACTTAAGGGTGAATTGAATGACCTTAAGAATGACTTGAATGCTTAAAAAATAACTGGAATCCTTCAAAAACAACTTGAATGATCTGGAGAATGACTTGAATGGCTTTGAGACTGACTGGTTGTAAAGTGAGTGATCATTTTACATTAAATTAATACAGAAAAGTGATCTATCACTTTATATCACAAAGTTACAAACATTAGTACAGCATGTAGTAAGAACAGATACTACACTTTGATCTTGATATTTAATTTATTCTGTTTAAAGAAAAAATTACAATTAAAAAAATTTTAATATAAAATTACAAAATTTAAAAAGTACTTCAAATCAAGTTATGAAATAAAATTGCTGATTTTATTTGTTAAACAGGTATATTAGTAGTTTTTTCATTCAAAATGGTGTCTGACTATTACATAAATTAATTATTTGCTATTTTAAAGCATTATCTTTTGGGTCCATTTATAAAAAACATTGATTTTATTTTTACAATAAAACTAAAAAAAGAAATATTCTCTAATAGTAAATGGTTTTCTATAAACTAAAGGACAAACTTTTTAAAAGAATTGTTTTAAAATAGCAGACGATTAATTAATGTCACAGTTGGTTGTTATTTTGAGTAAAAAAAAACTACAGATTTACTGTTAATTAATTACTATTTGAACAGAAAAAATCGGAACGAATAAATAAATTACTGTTTGTTATATTTATGATCTATTTATAAAAGAAAAATTTAATTTTCACAATAAAAACAAAAAAAGAAACATTTTGTAATATATTAATTTTAACTCAAAACATACATATATATAATGAAATAAAAGAAAAGATGCAAGTTTACCTGATATAAGCAATGGTAATCTTCAATCTAATATAAATACCAGTATTTATATATTTAATCCCAACCAAATAAAAAAAGCTTAATACACAAACAATAGAGCTTATTATAAGAGTAAAAAAAAAAAAATTTAACTGTAAGTTGAAATTTACAAATTAAGTTGCTTTTTGGAGTATTCAGTTATACTTCAAATCTGATCGTAAATTTCAACATACAGTTTAAAATTTTTTCTTATATATATATATATATATATATATAAATAAATAAACATAAATCAGAAAACATTACTATTTGCCAGCCTTAGTAAGTGTGGGTACCTTTTTCGGATTATCACTAGCATCAAAGTGCAGATGTCACATTCAGCCATCATGGTAAAGTGATGGCATTTCAACATTACCAACAGATTTCCCTCTCTTCAAATGCCTAAGAGGATAGACTTTTAAGACTGAACCAAACCATAACTAACTTTGACAATAAAAAAATTTGATTACCCAAGTCAGTCTCTAGGTTGTCAGAGGGGACTAAGTTTTAACTCGGTTCAGTATGAAGAAGGTTGTCAACTTATCTTATTAGTTTATCAATATTAACAGATATATTGCCCATCCAGGATTAGTGTGCAGGTGAGTTGTGCAATGAGGTCAGCAGATGATAAGAGAAATAAGTTTATTATAATGAAAAGAAAGGTTTGTTTTCGTGGTGAATTTTCAGCAATTCCTAAAGAAAAAAAAAAAAACGCAAATTCTATTCTTTTTTAGATGTTTACATATAGTGTAGACATCTATAAAAAAAAAAAATAAAAAATAAAAAAAAAAAAATAAAATTTAAAATGGTGAATCAGTTCAGCATTTAAATTTAACATAAAATAATCACATTCTCTGAACAGACAGCATTTGAACATGTAACAATTCATTTTTTTTTTTTTAATGGGAGGCGAGTATTTTTTTTTTTTTTTTTGGAAGGATGAATATTTTTCCACCTTGACTTAGCATTAATGGTAGGGTTAAGAGAGGCATGCAATAATCTTTTTAATCATCTTTTTTTACCATCAAGTTTTTCAAACTATTTCTTAGAAATTGTGAAACTTTTGCATTTATTAGAAATCAGTCATGCACTTGTGTCCAATCTTCATATTAATTTTAGAGATTTTGATTTCATTTCACATGTTTAAAATTTATATACCATTAAAATGCTACGCAGTTAAAATTTTCTGACCTAGAAATAAGTTATCACTGAACACCCAAGACAGATTTCTATTTTAAAAGAAAGTGGGAGACAGAAAAATGAAAGCCTGGATAAAAACATTTGCGAAGGGAGTGAGCAGTGACATGCAGAGGAGAGTGTGGCCTAGGGCACCGAAATCATTCAAACTAACTTTTCTCATATTTCACAGTACTAGGACTTATACTTAAGTATTTGGTGAATATAATTGAGAAGAATCACCATACCTCTGCATGCCACTGAGAGGTAGGTTTTTTTTTGTTCTATTTTTAGGAATTCTAATTTTAAGGTTAAAAATAATTTAGAATTTTTGTATTGGAAAAATAGTTTATTTAAGAAAAACATTTTGGACAGCAAAATCTCAAATTGATTTGAAGGAAAAATAATTATACAGCTTTTGTATTTACATGACGAGCCTGGAAAAGAATATTGTAAAGTCCTTATTTGTTTTCTTCAAATTATAGCAAGGTTAGACATTAAGTCAGTTGTATGGGAAAGAAGGATTAGCTCCCCTTGAGAGAGCATTCTGGAATAGAAAAAAAAAAAAAAAAAGAAGAAAAAAAAAAAAAGAAGCTAAATATGGTCAGTACATTTATACACCCCACTCTAAATTCTAATTATTTTCCACCAAGTTCCTCAGGGTCTGCAAATGTAATTACCTAAAAAAAATAAAATATTTTTTTGGAGAAACATGGGTAGCACAGGGTCCTCATGTAGATATTTACTAATTTGTTAAGTTTACAAACATTTCTATTATTTTTAGATTCCTTCTTTCTTCTTTTCTATCATGGGTCAAACTATATCTCCAAAGATGGTAACAATGCTTACCCCCCGCCACACACACACACACCTATTAATTTTGTGGAGGGAGGGGGCTACATTTCTATACCTTGTTTTTAAATTATCTTATAAGTTTGGTAGAATAAGAAAAGGCATTCTATTTCAGTGGTTCTCAACCTTCTTTAGTCTCTGTGAACCCTTTCATCATGTATCAGAATGTTATTTCTCCACCTTTCTCAAAATGTCTGACTCAATATTAACTAATACTAGCATTTAATACAAACGCTAGTGGAGAAAAAAAAAACAACATTATCTTTCAGTAGAGATGGACGATGCACACTATGTTTTTTTTTTTTTTTTTGTGGCCCTGGATCCAGTTACTATCAGTAAATTTTATATATCAATAGCCTCCACTAAAACCGGGAAATAACCAGCTGCTTAAGAATCACTGTTCGATTTGAATAAACAAAAAGTTTCTAAATGAATAATAACAGACAAACATAACAAAAAAAATGGGAGATAACATTGAGAAAACTTTCAAATCATCTCATTACAGCAAATAGTGTCAAACAAAAAAACAATAATGATGCATGGCAAACATTTAGATATCGAGCCTATGAATTTTATTAACAATATGCAGTAGCTACAAAAAAAAATTTGCTTTTTGTTGAGATTATGACATGCTGAACATATTGGTGTTAAAATCAATTGAGTATTATGCATTAGGAAGAAAAAGCAAATACTTTTTAAATTAGTATATTAACTGACACACTGGTAAATTTTTAAGATGGACGTTAGTTGATATAAAACTTGGAACCAAGAATAGGTCAATTGAAAAGAAGTAAAGTCTTTTAGTGAATTATATGAAAATCTATTTAAAACAAATAAAATATTTATAAAAATATTTGTTTCACAACAACACAATTCTTTTGTTTTAAATAAATTATTTTTTTATATAACTCACTAAAAGACTTTACTTCTTTTTGTCTTACCTATTTTTGGTTCCAAGTTTTATATCAACCAGCTTTCCAGGCATTCATGTTAGAAATATGCTTCTTTTTTTTTTCTTTTTTACCTTCAGTAAGTTTTAAGATATCAAGGGGCTCCCTCCTGTTAGGATTCAAATTTATATCCGAGTGCTCTTTTGTGTTGACTAATGTACTAATTTAAATTGTGTTTTTCTTATTTCATACGCAATATTAAATTGATTTTAACATCAATACATTCAGAGTTCACCTGAAAAATTCCAAAGGTCGACACATTACATTGACTGAAATGTTATGAGAACAATAGTCTGAAGAATCTAAATAATACAAAAGTTTGCCAGACCCATTAGTTACATATTTCATACCGTTGTTACAATTTAGAAAAAAAAAAAAAAAAAAGAACGAATATATGGAGAAAAAGCAGAAAAATATATCAGATTTTTTTTTTTTAATAAGAATTTCATGTTATTTTTTTTTTTTGTTTTTCACAATTCTGTGATTCTTTATATTTACAGGACATTTCCTCAAATAAAACATTTCGGCTTTAAACGAAGAAAAATGAAAAAATATAAAATGGAAAAATAAAAAAGACCAAAACTGGAATAATTAAAATGGCTGAATGTGGAATATTTAATCAAATGATATTTCTGAGATGAGATGGTGTTCAATTATTTACAGGATTCGGCTATCTTAATGTTAAGTAAGGCAAATGATATTAACCTGTTTAAGATTGCGTGTGTGTTCCCCAAACTAACACATATATCTAATTCTTCCAGGTTAATATTTTCCAGAGGTGAAACAACCAATGAATTTTTAATTAGGTTCACACAAGAGTGCTCAATACCAAAGTAGGGCAAGATATACTTTTTATTTGTTTTACTTTCTGACTGAAACATGCTCATGAATGTGTAGTGACATATAAATACTTATGTAAAACAAATACAAATTTTATATATATATAAAAAAATAAAAATTACAATAAGTTTACCTAGGTAATCCTGCCCTCTGATGAGAAAGAGAGTATTTCTTCGAAACTTCGCGGATTAAGGACTATCCACTTATCTTGTGCTTCCTTTTTAAAATTAAATATGTTTTTAACTCTTTTAACATGTTTTATTAATCATTTGTTCATATTTATATATATATATATATATATATATATATTTGGATTTTAATTGTGTCAAGACGCACTTTATTTCCTTTTGATGGATTGATTGTTGCTATTTCTTCTGAGGAGATTAACTGATTGATATAATAATTAAGTGATTGATTTTGTGCTACGAAACAGATACTGTCAAGAATTGTAAATGTCAACTGAATTAAAGGAATAAATTGCAAGATGGTCAACATCATGAACTTTGGAATATAGTCTTGTCATTCATTCAATATATATATATATATGTGTGTGTGTGTGTGTGTGTGTGTGCATGCTATGGTTTCAAATGATCTGAAATAACAGCAAGGGGAGACTTGATTCCAAATATTTCTCATATATTATATCTCCCCTCTTTTGAAAATAGGGTACGATTATGAATATCTCTAGTATCAAATAATCCTTATACACTGTGAAATTAACTTTATGTATGAAAACCAGAGAAGGGAGATATAACATATGAGAAATATTTAGAATCAAGTCTCCCCTTGCTGTTATTTCAGATCATTTGAAACCATAGTAGCAAGTTTTAGTCTCCCCTCCATGAAGGCCAGATATTTTGTAATTCATATGCAAAACTAGGAAAACAGATGACTATAGTTGAAACATTTTATGGCTGTAAAAAGTACCAAAAATAGGCTCTGGATGATGGATGATCCCCCTAATATGCGACCTTAAAAGTAAATGTCACATAGCCCACAACATAATTCAGATCATTACCTTTCCAACAAGCCTTCATTTGTTAAATTTTGATCAATAGTCGCCGAAATTTGAAACTCATAAAATTGCCAAAAAGGTGGTGTATATATATATATATATATATATATATATATATATATCACACACACACTGGTTGCCAAATTGAATATTGAAATGCTCATATCTTTGGTTCTATGGAACGAAACGATTGAAAAAGATATTAAAAGATGATGTACATTTGAAAAATATTTTTTTCTTTTTCAATTGTGATTTTAAGATATCCCCACAGGCTAAAATCATTTAGAAATAAATTGAAATTAGAATAAGGTTTCGTGTGTACAAAATTTTAAAATGACATATAATGAAAAGTCAGCCTTTTTAAAAGTTCATTGTCATTCAATTTACAAAATTAATATTTGATTCTGGTTCGTAAGTTTTTCTTGTAAATCATTGCAGCATGAAGAGGATTAAAATGTAATTAGTTTTAATACCTGCAAGAACATGCGTTGTCCGCGTCAGTATTATTTTCAAATGATTGCTATTTTGAAAGGGGACATAATTCTATAATTTTTCATATAGAGTTGCGTCCCTTTTTTATTAAAAATTACAAGTAAATAGATTATCGGGACATGCTGTGTCTGAACAGCTGGTAGTAAAAACGGACTTTCTTTTTTTTTTTTTTTTTTGGTCTTGAGTAAATTTTTCCTCACAAGTTTGTTGGTGCTAAAAATAAGGGAAAAAATTTTTTATGATGAACCAGTATGTACCCATAATGGAAAGATAGTATCAAAGATCACATAAATTTAATTAAGTAATTTTACTGTTATAAATAAAATTATTTTTAAGTGATTAATAGAAATTTGTAGGCATTACAATCACGTACAAGGCCGATTTTACACGTTATTTCTAAGTTGTTTTTCTGAATTGTTTTAAGAGAAAGTTTACCAGTAATGAATTGGAATTTTTCTAATACCTCTCCCCACATTAAGAATGTCTTAAAATCTTGTAAAAGTTTGAATTATCTACCTTACCCTTCAAACTACTTGTAAATTGATGTTGAAAGATTAGCAATCGTCATTTAGCCATAAAATGATTTTTTTTTTTTTTTTTTTTTTGTAAATAAAACTACCTGGTCAATTGACGTGATTTTTAGCATATGATAGTTTCTTTCATTACAGGTATGTACATGGATTTTTCTTTATTTTTGTTTTTCGAAAAAAAAAAAATAAATAAATAAATAACAAAACAAAACAAAAAACTAGAGGTCCTTGATTCCCGAGAACTTATGCTGAATAAAAATAGAATTATATATGCATGTAATAAAGCAAGTAGATTTTCAAAATCAAATCCAAATAGCAACCCATCTCTATTTGATTCAGGCTAGCCCACCACTTTTTTTTCCAATGTTATTGGGTTCCTGCGACTGAAGATATAACTTATTTGTATGAAAAGTAACATTACAATTTAGTCAACATCTGCGTTCTTTCTTTCTTTAAAAACTATCACCTTTCCATTAAAATTTTTTTTTAGAACTATTTACATCTATTGCTGACAATATCCATGTAAATAAAAAGAGTATATTCTTTGAACAATTGACTCATGTGTATAATGAATGTTTTGCTGAATAAAGATCTTAATTGACAATTTACTAAAAATAAATCAATTCTTTAACTATAATTATTTAGTAATCATTTTACTTTTCTAACTAAAAAGTACAGCAACCATCAAAGTTAGCATCCAAATCAAACAGCGACTTGTACATTCAAAATTTCTTGTAAGAAAAAAAAAAATCTGATAAAAATTTTTCTTGCAGCCATTTACTGGATAAAAAAGTTCAAACAATTCTTGTTAAGCTTAAGTGATGTAAAACTTTATTTTTGGAGAACATTATTTAAGATACAAAAAAAAAAAAAAAAAAAAAAAATCAGACAGAAAAAAAAAAACAATTTACAAAAAGTTCGATTCAAGGGAGATAACTGCCCTTCAAATTGCAAATATTAACAAATTAAGAAATGGGCAAATTTCAGAAACGTTATTTGACTCAAGATCAATGATAAATCTAAATCAACGAATAAAGGAAATTATCAACAAATTCCAATAATTAAAACAACATATTACACACGATGTATAAGAATTCTTTGATGTATAATTACTTACCAATGACTGGAGATTGACTTTTAGAAAATTATTCTCAAATTTCAATAACTATATTCGTTTATTGGGGGTAGAGGGGAAAGAATTCTTTTTAGAATAGATTTAGTTGATCACATTAAAAAGAAAATATATATGTCAATTTCATGAAGTAATAAAATAATCTGTTTCTTATTAATCCATATATACATTCTCAGGTTTACAATCTGAAAAAAAAAATAGAAAACAAAAATAAACATTTATTTGTTATATTGAAGTTGAAAAGAAAATGAAGTGGACTTTCCAGTACATGGAGTTAAATCACAACCTCCAGATTATGAGTAATTTTTTTTTTCACAAAATTTATTTTTTTTATTATTAAATAATAAAGTCACCAGAAGTTTATTTTAATGATTCAGCCAATGGTGCAGAGCAAAAACAGTTTCTATCCAGTAGTACAGTATCATTTGTTGCCTGGTCCCTATTACTCAGTGTATCCCTTCCCTTTTACAATTATTGCCAAGTAGTCGATTGTAAAGAAAGTCAAACAGTGATTAAACATAAAACTAGGAAATTAATGTGCGCAGAGAATGGTGTCAGCAAACCTTAATTTAAACTTTATAGACAAGGGTATGAAATGTTAAAAAGGTGATATATTTTAAGTACCAATTTTCAATATTTACTTCAATAGTGCTCCATATGCGAATAGAGCTATGTAGTAAGGTATGGAAATATGACAATTAAGCTACACAAAATCTTCCAAGTTGCATCTTTGTAGGGAATCGTCAGGCTGAAATGCAATTGCATGTAATTTAATAGCTATATATTTCCATAGTTTCTCTCTCTCTCTCTCTCTCTCTATATATATATATATATATATATATATATATATACACACATACATACACACACACACGAGAGAGAGAGAGCAAGAATTGGAATGCTTACTAAACACTATCCTCTAGTGCTAAAGGTCTTCATACAAGGTTTCGTCAAAACAATCTTTTATGAGGACACTTCGCCCCTACAAGTAAACCTTTACTAAATATTCTAAGACCAAATAAAGTCGGTCCGGGATAGCTGTACACTGGCTATGAACAAGGAATGATGCGCTTTCTTCTAATGATGTTACTTCAAGTAACAACACTTAGCTTGATATTCCACCAGACTAGATGAATTCTGCCTTGAAATTCAATAAGACCAAGAAACCATAAGATATCCTCTAACATAGTTAACTGGTCAGTTGGGGGGAGGTTAGTTAATGTTCTCCACTTTTCCACTTTTTTTTACTAACCCAATGTTTGAGAGAGAAAGAACTTTAATAGGGCACTCGGATTCTATGCATATATATATATATATGACAAGTCTATATTGCAAATTTCATGATGTTGACCATTTTACAATTTATTTAATTACATTGACATTTATAATCTTTGACAGTGACTGTTTCGTAGCGCAAAATTATTCATTTAATTATAATATCAATCAATGAATCTATTTTGCCCTTTACTCATCAGAATAAGTAGCAACTATCAATCCATTAAAAGAAAAATGCATTTGGGCATGATTTCAAAGCCGAAAATTGGAAGAGAAGTTGCAATTATCTTTTATATTATCTTTTATTATGCCATTTTTTATAATACTATTCTATGGTTGAAATGGGTAAAAGAAAAGACCCCCCCCAACTATATTTTCAAATCAATAAAATATGCCCAAATTTGTCTATGTTTGTATATAGTGTCCTGCAGGCCACCTTCAGTTTTGCTGCTTCGGTTAGCTCCCCTGTGGCCTTGCCAGGCCATGAATATACACACACAGAGTTTATGATAAAATTATTCATATTACCACTAATTTTCAATTAATTTCTTAAAATTTAATGCTCAGCAATTTGTCATTATAGTGTATTGGGGACAATCATTGGTAAGGTTTTATACCCAGCTAAAAAAGTAAAAATTACTAAACACTAATCATAAAATGAAGATCAAAGATGTGGACCAATCCATGATACAAAGTGGCATCATCCCATACATCTCAGTGTAATAATGAAAAGCCTTTGACTTGCTCTTAACTAGTCATTCTATTTATTTTTCGCAAGATGCATAAAATTTTTATGCAAAGTACATAAGAAATATACAACTCCATTTTGAGAAAGATTTAACAAATATAACAAGAAAATTATAGAAAAAAAAAATGAGCAAGACAGAATTATTTGTAAGAAAAATCGTTTAAACTGCATTGCTTCATCTAATTATAGGGAATTTATTTTATGCATGAAACATTCTAGAATATTGATTTGTTTAAATATTTTGGAAAATTATAACAGAACACCGGGTTATATCAGATACAAATTGAAAGAGGGGGTCATCTAAAATTTCAGATTTCTCTAACCGTTTGGCTCCTTAGTCATGCAGTCTAAAATAACACCTGCGTTTAGTGGTCCCTCTTCTGAAGTACACAGTCATCTTATAATTTTCTTTTATTCAAAGCTCTATGGACTTAATGATTACATAAATGATATTACCTTTGCAAAGTCAACAATAAAAATAAATAAAAGCAGGCAGTTTATTGTTGGAAATAAATTCCCATGTTAAATACATATACTGTGTGTGTGTGTGTGTGTATATATATATATATACACACACACACACACATTAGGAGAGGCAATTTATGCAAATTTCATATATATTATAATTAGTCAATTTTCTATCAATTATTACATATTATATTGTACCCAATATAAAGTAAAAAAAAAAAAAAAGGCTTGGGAGCCATCAACTAAAATTGAAGCAAGCAAATATGACTGAGCGGTTCACAGAATTGTATATATATATATATATATATATATATATATATATATAAAATAATAGACCAGAGTCTAAAAGAGCAAAGCTGTGCTCAGAGTATTGCAGATATATGATGAACTCAATAGATGTAATTACCTAGCGCTATATTAATAGAAAGGGTGAACGATTAATAATTGTGAAATTATTAACCTAGTTTTCATAGGGGGAAACATAACAGAATCAAATTAATATGTACGATCATTTTGGAAAAGATATCCCTTTATTCATCCAATATTTACAAATAAAACCATTGAGAAATAAAGTAAAATATTTCTGGATATCGTCTCCTCGTAAGAATAAATGGGGATGGGGATTTAAGATTGGGAAAGACACCAAAATGTAACTAGTCTATTGAAGTAAATATAGTTGGTGAACCTAGAAATTAAAAAAAAAAAATGTACAGCAATAAAAAAAATTAAAATTAAAAAGTTTAAGGGGAATTAAATTTTTTTGTTTATATAATTATTATTAGATATATTTTCAATTATATTTATTGGAAATGAGTATAATGTAATGATATAATGGTGTTTAATTGGTTGAATGGTAAAAGGAGGAAAAATAATTACATTTTTGATTTTATACTTGAGTAGGATTTTTATAAGGGAGAAATTAGCTATAAGCATGAAAAACTAATTTTATAGACTTTTTCGATATAATATTTAAACAAGATATGCAATTATATTTACAAAATCGTTAATAAAACAAGCACCTTTGAAGGAGTGGTTCCATATTGTTTTTTTTAAAACCCGTAGTGAGGTCTCTAAGTACACAAGATAAGGATATTTTTTTTTTTAATCTAAAAGAGATGGTTGGTATTTGTAACCATTGTTTTAACTCTAAATTACTGGGTAAATAAAGGAGGGGTAATTGCTTTTAAATAGATGTTTATGTCGGTTATCTTAATTCTAAGGTAGGTAATTTTAAACTATAATGAAAAGAGACATTTGTTAATAGACTGCTTAAGGATTGAATATTTGTGATTTCTAGTAAATGCTTATATTTTTTTTAATTATGCAAGTTTATGATTATTGTCTATTAATATAATAGAAGTTTTAGTTATTGATTCATTTTTGGGGGGCAACTTATTTTTAATATTTATTTGTTTAATTAAGGTGGTTCAGAATGATTAAATTTTAACCATCTATATATGCATCTGGATTATACTTTTAGGTTTAAACAAGTTGATTGGTGGTGGTGGTGGTGGGGTATCCGTTGAATTTCAGTATAGCCAGAGATTCAAATCTACATAGAGCACAAAATTTATCACCAGGTTTATATGTTCTCAAAGAGCTTAATGTTTCACATTTTATATTAAAGGGTATTTTTATATCTTAAGCACCATATGTATTTTGCTAGGGTTGTTTGGTTTTTCAAGGATCTATTATTAAAAGAGTGTTTGTGTGTAGAGATTCTATGTTTATGGGCCCTGTTGTTGATCCTATGTATACCACTTGAAATTTTATAGAAATTGATTTTAGTTGGACTGGTTGTCGTATTGTTTTGCAAGATGTGCTGTTGGGTTATATTATTAGGCAAATTTATGAGAGTGTTATTGTCCATGGATTGTGTATTAGTATTAATCTATGTCTGATGATTATTATTATTATCATCTTGTGTACTATTGTGGGCCATTTGTTCTTGGTTATCATTAGAACTTTTTTTTTAATTTTTTTTTTATTACTGTGCAACTGTAAATTACATTTTTTTTTACAGTTACAGCTTGTTGTAGGTAGGTTATTTATGTTTTGTATTTTCTTAATTTTTCTATTGTTAATTATTTGTTGTTTTAAATTTGGCAGTGTCGAGTAATTAATTTTAACAGTGTTTTTATTAAATATTTTGTTATATTTATGGGAGGAGGGTCAAGTTTTTTTTTTTTTTCTTATAAGCTAAAACATTCTTTGGCTATATTTGTCCTAATATTCTTAGAGTAAAGAGGGTTAAAACCACAGCATATCTATGTCTATTTTTACATTTTTTTTTTTTTTTTTGGTAAATTGATGAGATTTATTATTGTTTATGACTTATTTGGATGGTTTTGTATGGTGGTTTGTTTAGTTTTCATAATTTAAAAAAGTATCCTTATCAATTAAGTTTTGTGCACTGAGAGATATTATGGGTTAAAAAAAAAAAAAAAAAAAAAAACTATGGAACCACTCCCTCACAAAAGTACTTATTTTAATAACATTTTGTAAATATAATTCCATATCTTGTTTAAATCTAAACTCTGGAATTTGAGAAACAGTAAAACAAAACTGAACATTGATTTTTTTTTTTTTTTTCTTAAAATGTTTTGAATTCTCTACCTTTGTCATCTTTTGATGCCGGAAATTAGGAAGTATTTTAGATGATTATAACTGATTATCTTAATATTATTACTATATTTAAACCATAGTTAAATAAACATAAGATTATGTTGATTGTAAAAATCACAACACATTTCAATCACGTTAAAACCGTTTAATGAAGTTATAAAATGATTAAAAATTAACACTCATCTCAACCTCCAAATTCAGTTGAGCAAGTTTTTATCCGCATTTAATTTGCTACATTACAGTATTGTATTTGTCTTAAAATATTCAGGGGTTGAACTCTCGCACTTTTAAAGGGCCAAAGTGTGCCACAGTATCATGAAGTGGTGGGTATTTCATATATCTGAGTTGCAAAAAAAAAAAAAAGATATTTTCAAATATATTTTTAAAACTAATAACAGTGGCAATAATTCAATGATTTTATGAAATTTTAAAATTGCATAAAAATTGTTAAATCTAATTTTATTGTGGAGTTGTAAATGCAAAAAAAATAAAAATAAAAACACTCTTTCAAATTAATATCCTTATTTGCCTCCCCACAAGAGTATAATTACACAGTCTGTTTTTAATGTGAGAAAAATTCAGCTCCCAAAAAGGGGCACTCTGGATTAAAAAAAAAAAAAAAAAATCACAATTGTCTCTGGTTAAAAGGATTCCTCCTTCACTGATCGAGGACAGAAAAGATGAAGTGTAGAATCAGAACATCTACTACACTTTGCTACTGGCTAGAAGGCAAAGGATTAAAGTCACTGCTTGGTTAGAAACTGAGTTTTTTGGCAATAAAAGATATGTTACCTGCCCTATGTTCAGTGATTTGTACAGTCGAACTAAATGGATGAAAAATAGAGAAAATGCACCCTTTATAAAAAAAAAAATTTGGAAAGCTAAAGATTAAGCATGAATTTTTTTTTTTTTTTGGACGGGGGGGGGGGCAATATGGTTTTATTTGGACAGAAAAAAAAAATGCAGCAAATAGACACAAAAACAAAACACGAATACACAGTTTTGGAAATTTGGACTCCCTTATAACTACAATGCTAGCTCTGGTAGGATTCAATTCCCCATCAGTTCATTCCAGTCTCTTAAATGTATGTGCCTTTTTTTTTTATACTAGCAGGTTGTCTGGAATTGCCCAGTTGTAAAATATGCATAAATATTATATTTTAATTCATGCAGATTTCATATTATTATAGAGTCAATTCTCTATTGATAATTATCTTATATATAGTAATGATTACAAAAGATGTATAAAAAAAAATATGACTTGGGTACCATCTGCTACAATTGAAACCAGAACGTTTAATGCTCCAACCTTGGTAGTTATTTATCTCTCCAGTATCATTACCTTCTGAGCTACAGACAGATAAGAAAGGTTAAAAATTAAGTAACTTTGAGCTATGAACACTTAATTTTGAGCATGTGCAAATATAATAGACAGCAATAATGTTTTATTCAACTTAACCTGCCAAAGTCAACTTTGTTTTCGATTTTGACCCCTTAGAAATTTTTGCCAGCTAAAAACCAAATTGAAAGTGTGCTACAAGCCCAAATATCCAATATATCAAATTTCAACTCTGTAGACCAAATATTCAGAGAGGAGTTTGGTAGTATAAGTTTTAGTTATTGATTCATATGTTTGGGCAACTTATTTTTAATGTTTATTTGTTTTATTAGGGTGGTTCAGAATGATTAAATTTTGACCATCTTCTATGTATGCATCTGGATTATACTTTCAGGTTTAGACAAGTTGGGGGTCGTTGAATTTCAGTATAGCCAGTATAGACTTTTCACACATACAGCGACAAGGTCACATAGATATAAAAAATATTTATTTGTGCTATAACGTTTTCATTTTAAATTCTATGCTATTATGCATAATCTAGAAATTATACATAATAAAATTCTGCCTAATAGTGAAAGAACGCCAATAATCTAATAACGAAAAATGTATAAGTAATTAATCAACACTTGCTTTTCAAAGAAATATGCAAATTAGTTAACCTTCATGTAGTAGCTCATATTATGATGACTGAATATATTAAAAAGTTCTCTTTAATAATGTTTAAATAGAAAAAGTAGGCTTTTAATATCAATGTCAGAGCTAGAAAGAAAAAAAACTCAAATTTATTAGTTATACAAATAATTTACCCTGACTCGTTTTATTTATTTCTAGTGAAATTTGTGCTTTTTTTTTGTTTTGTTTTTAATTGAATATGAATTAATGTTTATGTACATGTGTAAGTTTCCGTTTAGTGTGTAGTATTTTATTTGATGAGTATGCAATTTATACATACTACTGTATATTAATTACTATTTGTTATTTATTCGCTCCCCAAGGGGGAGGAGTTAGATCTAAGGTTGGTTTTTAGTTTGGGGAGAAAGAAAAAAAACAAACAAAAAAGGGGAAAAAACAAAGAAAAGAAAAGAAAAGGAAAAAGAAAAATGTTGTTGCTGCTATTTTTTTCTGTACCTTGACAGTTTGAAGAGACAATATTCATTTAAACACGCATTTCTAAAATATATACATATTTAATGATAAAATATGTGATTGTAAAAAATTTGTAAACAAGTCTTCACATTTTAGCATTCATTTTTTAACCTTGAATCAACAGACTTTTACAAGAATCAGATATTCTTGAATATCAATGGGGAAAAAAAATGTAGCCATTGGGTAAAAAATAACAACAAAAACGTTTTTCTTTTTATATTAACTGACATCACAGCAGACTAACTAGGCAAGATTTTGTGCACTGTGCTGTTTTTTTTTCATTTGTTTTATTTTAATTTTTACACATCGGTAATCAGTATAAACTGATAATTCTTTTATTTTGTTCATTTTAATTATAAACCAACAACACTGCAAAGACAGAGCAAGTAAAAAATTAACAGTATAGTCGAGAGAAACGCCTTTAAAATCATATAAATCAATCAATGAAATATAAATGGCCCCCAAATCAATGAAATGGAATTTAAAATCCTACGTTTATTTATTTTTTAAAATAAAATGTTTTGTTTTCATGTAGTGGATCTAAAAATAAACAATCATACTTCTGATGAAAAATGAGTAAATTGTTCAGAATGTAAGAAAATTGTCTTTGCCACATATAAATTTTTTTTTCTTTTTTAAAAAAATACTGACAGATTTAATTTTATATTTTCACAAATAGATAGGGTTTTAAAAACATTTTATTCACGTCTAAAAAAATATAATTTCTTCAATATATGAATATTTTTGAAAGTATACAATGTATTATGTTGCTTTTTTATGCTAATAGTTGCAAAAAAAATAAAGAAAGAAATTATTTTGTCCTCAGGACTAGAAATAAACCAATTTTCACTTTGCGCCATTCTTTGTTTATTCCTAGTCTTGCAGAATAAATAAATTATTTATTCCATGGTATTAATGGATAATATATTAGCTTAAAAAATGCAACAACATAAAAACGTTAAAATATCTCCATTTTTTTTTGATGGACTGAGTGACTTAAGATATAATTTAGTTATAATCAAAATGAGGAGCAGTTAAGACATTTGGAAGGGGAAATTAAAACTGACTGCACAATTTAAATTTTTAATTATTTAATTGTGGTAAGATTTGAGTTTGGCTAGGAGATTTGGTGGGGAGTGATGTAAGGTGAGACAATAGATATGACCTTCACCTTTCCTCGAGGCACAATTGAACAGCAGTAATCAAAAAGGATTTTCTAGAGCAGTTTTATCAGTTGATTTTTGTTTCCAATGATTTTTAAAGTCCTGATACACTGACAGATAAACATATTTTTGAGAAATAAAATCAAGGGTCAGTCACAAAAATACATTTTAAAAGAGAAAAAAAAACAAAAAAATTAAGAAACAAAATAAAAAATATTTAGAAATCTAGAATTTGTTTTTAAACAGTCGATATGAAAAAATATTTGGTAAGATTAGTTGGTGCCAGCACGCAATCAAAACTTATTCATTTGAAATTGTTTAAAAATGGCTTATCTCTCAAAAAAAAAAAAAAGAAAATAAAAAAAAAAATCATAAAAATAGTTTGATTCAGTTTAAACTTTTCTTTTATCATTATTGATACTTAGCAAAATCAGATAGTATCACAAAATAGGCAATTTAAAAAGTTATGGACCGAGTGTGGCAGTCATAAGAGGGTGCAGATAGATCTTATTCAAGACTGAAAGCTATAAGATTTTATTCTAGACCAAATATAGCTAGATTTCATTCAGAGTGCAGACAGACTTCATTCTAGACTATACGGCCAGATTTCATTTTAGAATGCAACCCAATTTCATTTTATACTGGATACTGCCAGACGGATTACAACCAGATTTCATTTTAGACAGAGTGCAGACAGATTCTTACCAAACAATATTCAGAAATTACAGTTTTCAAAAATCGAAAGACAATTCTGATTATTTCCTTTCACATTTTCACCCTGAAATTGTTTAAAAAAAAAAAAATAGAAATAGAAAGTGCATGATTACTCCCCTCCCCCCCAAAAAAACAAATATTGATAAGATTTCATTTTGGAGGGAGAAAGAAAGAAATTACACAAAATTTTCCATATTCCTTAATTTGTACTTTTGCAGAGTCAGGTTTTAGTCAATCAAAAACAGTTTCTTTTTTCCTTATGTTTTTTCTTGTTGTAAAAACCCACCCCCAACCCAAGAAAACATTCTCAAAATGAAGAAACTAAATGACAAAATGAAAAAAAATTCGAAAAGATAAAAGGCAAAAAGTCATTTTTCTTTCTTTCAAGTCTATTCTCTTTTTTTATCTCTTGTTTTTATTATAATTATCTTTTGCTTGTTTTAAATATTAGGATTGATTTCCATGGTCATGGTCTCCAATCATTCTGCGTTTAACTTTTGGGGATTCGTCAGATGTGACATGATTATTCATTGGTGGCACTATTGGTTCGTCTAGGATTTCTTCTTCACTTTCAGTATCACTTCGGACATCTTGATGAATCTATCAAAGCCAGAAATAAAAGATAAGTAAAAGATTTAAATTCAATTGACAGAAATTTTTTTCAATTTTATTATGGTCAAAACAGAGAAAAAATACAAAAACAAGCTACCAGTTTTAAAACATTAAGATTTAAAAGAAAACAAACAAACAAAAAAAGACAGTTAATAAAATCACAGATTTATTAAGTAGACCTCTGATGATTTTAGTTCCCAGGATGGCATTAAATTGTATACAGGATATCAGGGTCATGGGGCCAGCGAATATTTATGCAAATGTCATTTCAGCCCAGTAGCTAGAAGCAGACATGATATCACATGGCTCAAAGGATAAGTCAGTTGAAAATCTTTTAACAAACTGCACAAGTAGAGATGACTAAAGATCAACAAGGGATCAAGGGCATTAGAAAATATGCACAAATTTTTCCAATACAGATCTCAATACCCAAAAAATTCTTGATTAATCATCGCAACATTAAGCCTTACCAATGCAGTTTTGTGGCATATGGAGGAATCCAATTGGTTGAAAGATGATCTGAGGAAAATAAACCAACTTATTAGCTTAAAAAAAAATTGTTGAATTACTGAAGCTTTGTCATTTTTGAAATGAGGATTTATTGATTTGAATTACTTAGACTACTATTCTCATCTTAAATGTTATTCTTACGTTTCAGCTCATGTAACCTTTGATCTTTTTTAGATGCATGTTTTCAAACCTGTGAAACTTTATATTGGGTTCAGTTTAAAATTCTGGAGGCCACTCGAGGATAAAGGGTTACTGAATGTACAGTAGTCAATGGAAAATATCGTAGTAATCGTTAGTAATGGAAATTTGGTAAATTGAATTACTTAAGAGAATGGCTCATCAAGAACTTCTTTACATTAGACTTGAAGACGACCATATTGTAGTCAGTTGGAAAGCAGGAAAACAGAACAGAGTTCCACAGGCTTGCAGTTCTAAGAAAAAAGCTTTGTTCATGGAATCTTCATTTAGCTTTAGGTACAGATAAAGAATGGGGAGAATTATTGATAGTGGTTACAGTCATGAAAACTAGAAGAACCCGTGGAAATTCCACAGCAGTTGAAAATTTTTAAAATACAAAATGAATAAAAAATAAGATAAAACAAATTACGACAAATTTAAAACAATTTTCTGGCAAATTCCTTTTTAACCTTTTATGGCTAAAAAGAATAGATTTAAAAAAATTTAGATTTTTTTTTTCAATGAAAATTTAACACATTGTTTTGGTTTGTTTTTCTGAATAGTTTTTTAATATAAATTATCAACGAAAATCAATTCATTTGTACATTTTATTAATTTAAAAAACTATAATAAAAAAACTTAGTCTCCTCACAACATGATTTTTTTTTGGTGAAGGAAATGGTTTTAATGATTTTTAACTGATAAAGAACAACTATAAAAGGAGGTAATTCGTTTCTCAATAATTAATGTTTGCGATGATGATGTTTTCTGTGACACTGGATGTACAGACAAGTAAATTAATATTTAGATAAACACCAAGATGAGAATAGTAGTCTGAATTATCCAAATTATCACTCCTCATCAAAAATATTGAGATGTTAATGTGTTCAACATTTTATATAAGCAAATAAAAATGTAAAATTAGCAGCCATTAACATTCATTACTATTTGTAAGTTGAAACACTTTATTTCAGAATCTCAATCAACAAACTAGATATACAAACCTCAGTTTATCTTTCAAGGGAGGTAATACATGTTAGTGTGGGTATGAGCATTGGCAGTTGTTTTGTCTTGACAGATGTCCATCACTATCCTCACTTTAGTTGTTATATGAATTGTCAGCGTTACCCAAACTACAGCTGTGGGCCCGAAGGTAACTTTTCAGGTCAGTATTGTTTATAGATCAGATGCTTTTTGATATTTTGCATTTTCAAATTCTTTTAGTTAACTTAAAAACATGTTGATTTTTCTAGTTTTTAGGTGCAAATGTTAGGCTTTCTAACAGGTTCAGAGTGATAATGTTGCCTTCTTAAAGTTGTGAACAGGCTGGTAGACAAAGTAGATTGCAAGTAACAGGGGCCAAACTGACAATTGGAACAATCCTTTCGATGCAGCAGCCAATATGCTGGATATCAAAGCAGATAAACTTGTGTTTATGATCAACAACAGTCATCTTCAACTCATCTCAACTGCATGGTCTCTCTCTCTCTCTCTCTCTCTCTCTCTCTCTCTCTCTCTCTCCATTTAGCATAACTTTTCCTTATTCAGCCGTCAGCCATTTTTCAACATTTTGCAAACTCACTCTTCAGTCCTTACGGTTTAACAGATTATGACAATCATGTAGACAACAGTTCTTGTTAGATCATCCACGTTAAGCAATGTTGTGTCTGGTCAGTACCAGATCGATGATAATTAGGAGATATCAGGTATTATATGAGAACGTTGACAATTCAGGCAAGAACAGCTTAAAAAATAAATAAATAAAAATAAAAATGAACGTCATCATCTCCAGTGATGGGGATATGCAAGTGACTGGGAATTGCTTGTGAATTTGATATTGCTACGAAAATTCCTCCTTTGGAAGAGTCTGGTTTCAATTTTTTATTTTTTTTTATTTTACTTTTGTTAGTTTGAAGAGATCAAGGGGCTCCCTCCTGGGGCTAACACTTGATTCTGTTAAAATTTAAATTTATATCCGAGGGCTCTTTTAAGAATAGACACTGTTCCCTTTATGGTTGCTAATTGTATTTCTTAACAGCTTGGTCTCCCAGGGATTGGCTTCTAAGTATTTCTGAAGGTTCTTTTTTATTAGGCCAGTTGCTTCTGTCACAACCGGTATAATGTTTATTTCTATTGGATTGTGTAGTGGACTTTCGGTCAGCGTTCAAGTTGTGGATAACTTGGCAAAAACTAAAGTTAACTCTCATGAAAGAGGAGAACTATTTATGGCACAATGAGAGATTCCATTGTGCACATATGGGTCAGTCTATTCTTTGGATTATGATTGGCTGAGTCACCTGATTGGATATGCTTGTACATAAATACAAGCCCTCAGTCCAGCTCAATCTGGTGTCAGTCTTGTGCATAAGCTGGACCCTTGGTAAGTGTTGCTGCTATTATTATTATTATTGTTGTTGTTGTGTGTTATTGACTACTACAGTTCTTTTGATTATTCTACATCTCCCCCCACCCCCACAAGTAGGCTGGGTTGTATGAGAGGTGTATCTCTCTTTTAGGCCTAGTTTGTTGTGTGGTAGTAACCTAGAAAGAGCTCGGGGAATCCTTGATGATCGAAAGCGTGGGGATATATGTGTGGTTTGTTGTTGGGGTTTGGTTGCTGTGTATGTGCTATTACAGTGGGAGATGCAAGAATGTAGTATCGCTTGAGGGAATTGTTGGTCCTAGTGTTGCACTTGGTATTGGGGTTGGTGCAGGCTTGAGTTCGCATTTTCTGAGGAAACGGCGGTTCCTAAGTGTGATCCTTCTGGATCCGTTAATCCTGATTCGGTATTGTCGATCTGGTAGGGAACTGATGATTTTGCCCGTTGTGTTCCATCTGCGATTGACTGGATTTTGGATGGCTACGGTGTCACCAGCTTGCAACGGTGGAAGGTTATGGGTATATTTATTGTATCTTTCTACTATTTTTGCATTGCAGTGGTGGAGCATTTCCTCGCGGTGTTGTGCTGACACCCATTCAGGATGAGGCTTGTAGAGGATTGGCTGTGCAGGGATGGAGTCACGTAGTCGACGGTGAAGATTTGGCAATTGATCTACACACTTTTTAGACTCGGTGTCTACCTCTTCATGTTTGTCTGCTAAAGGATTTGGAAAATGTTTGTGCAATATTCCCACATCGATGCAGGCTGCTCTGCTGAGATAAAGCCATTGTATGCCCTTGCATATGTAGAGGGCTTGTTTAGTTGTTTTCCCTCTGACCACAAACTCAACTGGTAGCCAACCCTGACACATGAGTGTGAAACCTCCAACTGTTCGTATGATCTTTCTTGATTGGACAAGACTAATCTCTGTGAGGCCCATTTTGATCAAATGCTTTGGTCCCCCAAGACAAATGGCGGCACCACTGTCGGGAAAAACCTTTAGCGTTGTACTACGACTCCTAGGGATATTGACAGCTTGTCTGGGATCTGGTTTTGGTGAGAATGGGATTACTGATGCATTTATTTCAGTTAACAGATCACCTTCTGTAGTCATAATGGTGCCCTTCATTTGATCGAATGTGATATGGGCCATGAGTGTATTCATGGGAGCTTCTTGGTCTTCAAAACTTTTTATCACTACCGGGCGATATTTCTTTGTCCGGCACACTGCTAAGAAATGGTTAAGTTTCCCACAAGTGTTGCATATTTGATTCCATGCCGGACATGTTAAATGGCGGGCACTTGTCCTTGGAGTACCGTGTTGGTGACTACCGCAACCTATGCAGGTTTGACGGGGTTCTTTATCAGCAATGTTATCGTTGTGAGTAGCAGTAGAGCTAGTGCGAATATTGCCTCTGCTAGTCCGTACAGCACTGTTTTTTTTTGCCTGCGATATATTGACATCCGGACTGTAGCTATGTCTGAGGTATCAGTCATTGTGGTTTGGTCCCGTAGTGCAGACTCAAATGCCTCAGCATGACAAATATTTTGGTTGAGAGTTCTTAGCAACCCGGCTTTTGCCAGTAGATCGGTCTGAAGCGTATCATTCAATATCCCTTTGATAAATTGGTCCTTGATGTAAATGTCGGACAGGTCGTGATCGCAGTTGGGGCATGAGAAATTACAGTCTATGGCCGTGGACCTAAGACGAACAAGGTATTGTTGGATGGGTTCATCTTCATGCTGGGATATAAATGCAAATGTCATCCGATGGACCATGGAATTTGATTTTTGAGTTACCAATGCTTCTGTCATCTCTAGCAGCTTGTCTGGGTTGGTGGTGAAGAACTTAAGGTACGTATTTATGATTGCGTTTTGGACGGATTTATCAGCGCAACTGTATAACTGGATATTGGCCTGAGAAGTTGGCATGTCCGTTATTCTGGTGAATACTTCCCAATCAATCCGAAATTTTCTGAATTGTTGAGGGGTCATTTCAAGATGAAGTTGGGGAGGCCTGGCAGCTGGTGCCTTAGCATAGATGGTCTGGGTAGCGGGCTCCTTGGCTTGTCGAAGGATAGACAGAGCTTCTCCCATTGTTGTGATTCCCAATTCTCTTAGCATGGCTCGATCCATTACTTGAAGGTTTTCTTTCCTCAGTTTTTCCTTCACAAAAGTTGCAGCGTAGCTCTTGGCGGAATCGGCAGCAATGCCTGCTTTGAGGAAATAGTCTTCCCAATCTTCTGTCTCGAATCCTGTTCGTAGCGCCATATTGGATTGTGTAGTGGGCTTTCGGTCAGCGTTCAAGTTGTGGATAACTTGGCAAAGACTAAAGTTACCTCTCATGAAAGAGGAGAACTATTTATGGCACAATGGGAGATTCCATTGTGCACACACGGGTCAGTCTATTCCTTGGATTGTGATTGGCTGAATCACCTGATTGGATATGCTTGTACATAAATACAAGCCCTCAGTCCAGCTCAATCTGGTGTCAGTCGCTGGACCCTTGGTAAGTGTTGCTGCTATTATTATTATTATTATTGTTGTTGTTGTTGTTATGTGTTATTGACTACTACAGTTCTTTTGATTATTCTACAATTTCCTTCAGAGACCATATAGTTTTTAGATAATTTTTTAGGTCCTGATATTTTGTTATCTTTTCCCGTTCAGCTCCATTAAGGCTAAAGTCATTTGGAACTGTGACGTCGATAATGAGTGCAGTTCTTTCGGGCTTGTTCCATATTACTATATCTGTTTAGGATGAGTGGTGTTTCAGTAACAGGTCACCTATCTCCAACTTCTACTCTGTATGGTCTTGTCGAATCATTTTCTTTCATGGTTTCCTAGCCAGCCCAACTTACTGTGATTCAAGCTGTGTACCGTTTATGTAGTGAACCGATGCATTTTTTCCCAGTATCTCTGCACCAACAACCAGATGTTGCAGTATAAAGTATTCACTATTAGAAGAAAAAACAACAATGTATCTTACCTCTCCATGCGTGAATTTTTGGATGGCAATCTTGCCAATCATGTATGTCCACACAATATGAAGGATTTGTAAAATGAATAGCAATGTAGCAAATACAGTGAAGGAAGGAAATGGGGCTACGTGGTCATGAATCTCAAAGTAGACAGAATGTAAAACCCTGAAAAAGATCAAAGTGAACACATTACACTCAGGGATGGGAAGAAAAAAAAAGATAAACGAAAACAAATTCAATCTAATTAACTCAATTTTCGAGTAGAAGTTTAATTAAAAATAAGTTTTGCTTTTTGCTGATCCGTCACTGATAAGAGAAGAAATACCCGTAAAGCAGGGGGAGATAAGTCAATTTGTCATTTAACCAAGTAATAATGAATGGCAGATTGGTAACATACAAAAACGATTTTTTTTATTTTTAACTAGCAGGTCTACCCAACGTTGAGAATGAGAGAGAGAGGGAGAACGAGAGAGAGAACGAGAGAGAGAGATAAAACGTTCTTTCTCTCTGTCTCGTTCACTCTCTCTCTTTCACTCGTTCTCTCTCTCTACTCTCTCTTTAATTCTCGCTCTTTCGCTTTCGTTCTTTCTCGAGAGAGAACGAACGAGAGAGAGAGAGAACGAGAGAGAGAGAGAGAGAACGAACGAGAGAGAGAGAGAACGAGAGAACGAACGAGAGAGAGAGAGAACGAGAGAACGAACGAGAGAGAGAGAGAACGAACGAGAGAGAGAGAACGAGAGAACGAACGAGAGAACGAGAGAACGAACGAGAGAACGAGAGAACGAACGAGAGAGAGAGAACGAGAGAACGAACGAGAGAACGAGAGAACGAACGAGAGAACGAGAGAACGAACGAGAGAGAGAGAGAACGAGAGAACGAGAGAACGAACGAGAGAACGAGAGAACGAACGAGAGAACGAGAGAACGAACGAGAGAGAGAGAGAACGAGAGAACGAACGAGAGAACGAGAGAACGAACGAGAGAACGAGAGAACGAACGAGAGAAAGAGAGAACGAGAGAACAAACGAGAGAAAGAGAGAACGAGAGAACAAACGAGAGAAAGAGAGAACGAGAGAACAAACGAGAGAAAGAGAGAACGAGAGAACAAACGAGAGAAAGAGAGAACGAGAGAACAAACGAGAGAGAGAGAGATCGAGAGAACGAACGAGAGAGAGAGAGAGATCGAGAGAACGAACAAGAGAGAGAGAGAACGAGAGAACGAACGAGAGAGAGAACGAGAGAGAACGAGAGAACGAACGAGAGAGAGAGAGAACGAGAGAGAGAGAGAGAGAGAGAACGAAGAGAGAGAGAGAGAGAGAACGAACGAGAGAGAGAGAACGAGAGAACGAACGAGAGAGAGAGAGAACGAGAGAGAGAGAACGAGAGAACGAACGAGAGAACGAACGAGAGAACGAACGAGAGAGAGAGAGAGAACGAGAGAACGAACGAGAGAGAGAGAGAGAACGAGAGAACGAACGAGAGAGAGAGAGAACAGGAGAACGAACGAGAGAAAGAGAGAACGAGAGAACGAACGAGAGAAAGAGAGAACGAGAGAACAAACGAGAGAAAGAGAGAACGAGAGAACAAACGAGAGAAAGAGAGAACGAGAGAACAAACGAGAGAGAGAGAGAACGAGAGAACAAACGAGAGAGAGAGAGATCGAGAGAACGAACGAGAGATCGAGAGAACGAACGAGAGAGAGAGAGAACGAGAGAACGAACGAGAGAGAGAACGAGAGAGAGAGAGAGAACGAGAGAGAGAGAGAACGAACGAGAGAGAACAAACGAGAGAGAGAACAAACGAGAGAGAGAACAAACGAGAGAGAGAACAAACGAGAGAGAGAACAAACGAGAGAGAGAACAAACGAGAGAGAGAACAAACGAGAGAGAGAACAAACGAGAGAGAGAACAAACGAGAGAGAGAACAAACGAGAGAGAGAACGAACGAGAGAGAGAACAAACGAGAGAGAGAGAGAACGAACGAGAGAGAGAGAGAGAGAACGAACGAGAGAGAGAGAGAACGAACGAGAGAGAGAGAGAACGAACGAGAGAGAGAGAGAACGAACGAGAACGAGAGAGAACGAGAACGTGAGAACGAGAGAGAGAGAACGAACGAGAGAGAGAGAACGAACGAGAGAGAGAGAACGAGAGAGAGAGAACAAGAGAGAGAGAACGAATGAGAGAGAGAGAACAAGAGAGAGAGAACGAATGAGAGAGAGAGAGAGAGAGAACGAACGAGAGAGAGAAAACGAACGAGAGAGAGAGAACGAACGAGAGAGAGAGGGAGAACGAACGAGAGAGAGAGAACGAACGAGAGAGAGAGAGCGAGAGAACGAACGAGAGAGAGAGAACGAACGAGAGAGAGAGAGCGAGAGAACGAACGAGAGAGAGAGAGAGCGAGAGAACGAACGAGAGAGAGAGAGAGCGAGAGAACGAACGAGAGAGAGAGAGCGAGAGAACGAACGAGAGAGAGAGAGAGCGAGAGAACGAACGAGAGAGAGAGCGAGAGAACGAACGAGAGAGAGAGCGAGAGAACGAACGAGAGAGAGAGAGAGCGAGAGAACGAACGAGAGAGAGAGAGAGCGAGAGAACGAACGAGAGAGAGCGAGAGAACGAACGAGAGAGAGAGAGAGCGAGATCACAAACAAGAGAGAGAGAGAGAACAAGAGAGAGAACGAACAAGAGAGAGAGAGAGAGAGAACGAACAAGAGAGAGAGAGAGAGAGAACGAACAAGAGAGAGAGAGAGAGAGAACGAACAAGAGAGAGAGAGAGAGAGAACGAACAAGAGAGAGAGAGAGAGAGAACGAACAAGAGAGAGAGAGAGAGAGAACGAACAAGAGAGAGAGAGAGAGAGAACGAACAAGAGAGAGAGAGAGAGAGAACGAACAAGAGAGAGAGAGAGAGAGAACGAACAAGAGAGAGAGAGAGAGAACGAACAAGAGAGAGAGAGAGAGAACGAACAAGAGAGAGAGAGAGAGAACGAACAAGAGAGAGAGAGAGAGAACGAACAAGAGAGAGAGAGAGAGAACGAACAAGAGAGAGAGAGAGAGAACGAACAAGAGAGAGAGAGAGAGAACGAACAAGAGAGAGAGAGAGAGAACGAACAAGAGAGAGAGAGAGAGAACGAACAAGAGAGAGAGAGAGAGAACGAACAAGAGAGGGAGAGAGAGAACGAACAAGAGAGGGAGAGAGAGAACGAACAAGAGAGAGAGGGAGAGAACGAACAAGAGAGAGAGGGAGAGAACGAACAAGAGAGAGAGGGAGAGAACGAACAAGAGAGGGAGGGAGAGAACGAACAAGAGAGAGAGGGAGAGAACGAACAAGAGAGAGAGGGAGAGAACGAACAAGAGAGAGAGGGAGAGAACGACCAAGAGAGAGAGGGAGAGAACGAACAAGAGAGAGAGGGAGAGAACGAACAAGAGAGAGAGGGAGAGAACGAACAAGAGAGAGAGAGAGAGAACGAACAAGAGAGAGAGAGAGAGAGAACGAACAAGAGAGAGAGAGAGAACGAACAAGAGAGAGAGAGAGAGAGAACGAACAAGAGAGAGAACGAACAAGAGAGAGAACGAACAAGAGAGAGAACGAACAAGAGAGAGAACGAACAAGAGAGAGAACGAACAAGAGAGAGAACGAACAAGAGAGAGAACGAACAAGAGAGAGAACGAACAAGAGAGAGAACGAACAAGAGAGAGAGGGAGAGAACGAACAAGAGAGAGAGGGAGAGAACGAACAAGAGAGAGAGGGAGAGAACGAACAAGAGAGAGAGGGAGAGAACGAACAAGAGAGAGAGGGAGAGAACGAACAAGAGAGAGAGGGAGAGAACGAACAAGAGAGAGAGAGAGAGAACGAACAAGAGAGAGAGAGAGAGAGAACGAACAAGAGAGAGAGAGAGAGAGAACGAACAAGAGAGAGAGAGAGAGAGAACGAACAAGAGAGAGAGAGAGAGAGAACGAACAAGAGAGAGAGAGAGAGAGAACGAACAAGAGAGAGAGAGAACGAACAAGAGAGAGAGAGAACGAACAAGAGAGAGAGAGAACGAACAAGAGAGAGAGAGAACGAACAAGAGAGAGAGAGAACGAACAAGAGAGAGAGAGAACGAACAAGAGAGAGAGAGAACGAACAAGAGAGAGAGAGAACGAACAAGAGAGAGAGAGAACGAACAAGAGAGAGAGAGAACGAACAAGAGAGAGAGAGAACGAACAAGAGAGAGAGAGAACGAACAAGAGAGAGAGAGAGAGAGAACGAACAAGAGAGAGAGAGAACGAACAAGAGAGAGAGAGAACGAACAAGAGAGAGAGAGAGAGAGAACGAACAAGAGAGAGAGAGAGAGAGAACGAACAAGAGAGAGAGAGAACGAACAAGAGAGAGAGGGAGAGAACGAACAAGAGAGAGAGGGAGAGAACGAACAAGAGAGAGAGGGAGAGAACGAACAAGAGAGAGAGGGAGAGAACGAACAAGAGAGAGAGGGAGAGAACGAACAAGAGAGAGAGGGAGAGAACGAACAAGAGAGAGAGGGAGAGAACGAACAAGAGAGAGAGGGAGAGAACGAACAAGAGAGAGAGGGAGAGAACGAACAAGAGAGAGAGGGAGAGAACGAACAAGAGAGAGAGGGAGAGAACGAACAAGAGAGAGAGGGAGAGAACGAACAAGAGAGAGAGGGAGAGAACGAACAAGAGAGAGAGGGAGAGAACGAACAAGAGAGAGAGGGAGAGAACGAACAAGAGAGAGAGGGAGAGAACGAACAAGAGAGAGAGGGAGAGAACGAACAAGAGAGAGAGGGAGAGAACGAACAAGAGAGAGAGGGAGAGAACGAACAAGAGAGAGAGGGAGAGAACGAACAAGAGAGAGAGGGAGAGAACGAACAAGAGAGAGAGGGAGAGAACGAACAAGAGAGAGAGGGAGAGAACGAACAAGAGAGAGAGGGAGAGAACGAACAAGAGAGAGAGGGAGAGAACGAAGAAGAGAGAGAGGGAGAGAACGAAGAAGGGAGAGAGGGAGAGAACGAACAAGGGAGAGAGGGAGAGAACGAACAAGAGAGAGAGGGAGAGAACGAACAAGAGAGAGAGGGAGAGAACGAACAAGAGAGAGAGGGAGAGAACGAACAAGAGAGAGAGGGAGAGAACGAACAAGAGAGAGAGGGAGAGAACGAACAAGAGAGAGAGGGAGAGAACGAACAAGAGAGAGAGGGAGAGAACGAACAAGAGAGAGAGGGAGAGAACGAACAAGAGAGAGAGGGAGAGAACGAACAAGAGAGAGAGGGAGAGAACGAACAAGAGAGAGAGGGAGAGAACGAACAAGAGAGAGAGGGAGAGAACGAACAAGAGAGAGAGGGAGAGAACGAACAAGAGAGAGAGGGAGAGAACGAACAAGAGAGAGAGGGAGAGAACGAACAAGAGAGAGAGGGAGAGAACGAACAAGAGAGAGAGGGAGAGAACGAACAAGAGAGAGAGGGAGAGAACGAACAAGAGAGAGAGGGAGAGAACGAAGAAGAGAGAGAGGGAGAGAACGAAGAAGAGAGAGAGGGAGAGAACGAACAAGAGAGAGAGGGAGAGAACGAACAAGAGAGAGAGGGAGAGAACGAACAAGAGAGAGAGGGAGAGAACGAACAAGAGAGAGAGGGAGAGAACGAACAAGAGAGAGAGGGAGAGAACGAACAAGAGAGAGAGGGAGAGAACGAACAAGAGAGAGAGGGAGAGAACGAACAAGAGAGAGAGGGAGAGAACGAACAAGAGAGAGAGGGAGAGAACGAACAAGAGAGAGAGGGAGAGAACGAACAAGAGAGAGAGGGAGAGAACGAACAAGAGAGAGAGGGAGAGAACGAACAAGAGAGAGAGGGAGAGAACGAACAAGAGAGAGAGGGAGAGAACGAACAAGAGAGAGAGGGAGAGAACGAACAAGAGAGAGAGGGAGAGAACGAACAAGAGAGAGAGGGAGAGAACGAACAAGAGAGAGAGGGAGAGAACGAACAAGAGAGAGAGGGAGAGAACGAACAAGAGAGAGAGGGAGAGAACGAACAAGAGAGAGAGGGAGAGAACGAACAAGAGAGAGAGGGAGAGAACGAACAAGAGAGAGAGGGAGAGAACGAACAAGAGAGAGAGGGAGAGAACGAACAAGAGAGAGAGAGGGAGAGAACGAACAAGAGAGAGAGGGAGAGAACGAACAAGAGAGAGAGGGAGAGAACGAACAAGAGAGAGAGGGAGAGAACGAACAAGAGAGAGAGGGAGAGAACGAACAAGAGAGAGAGGGAGAGAGAACGAACAAGAGAGAGAGGGAGAGAGAACGAACAAGAGAGAGAGGGAGAGAGAACGAACAAGAGAGAGAGGGAGAGAGAACGAACATCCTGGTTAGTGTCTTATACTTAATTGACCATTTGGTAGACATTAATGCTGTTAGATTAAATATTAGTAAAAGTGTCCCTCTTAGCTTCAGACTTGTTTCCTTAGACTCGACTTGTTCCCTTAAGTATATATTAAGCTTTGTCTGTTTGTCATTGATTGTATTTTCAACTATCATATAGCTTTAGAAAGATGACCTTTCAGCAGGAGGTTGGAGGCATGCATAATTTAGGTATGTTTAGTTGTGGGGAAAACAAACAAAAAGAAAAGTTTTTTCATAAGAACCGATTTCTTAAGGGGGAATAAAAGAAATTGAAATGATTTCATGAACAAATTAACTTGGTTAGAGAGTTTTTACTTATTTTGTCTGTGCTTTCAAATGAACAAAGAAAAAAAAAAACATTAAAAAAAACATAAAAAACAAAAAAAAAAAAAAACTTACCAAAATGGATAAATGCCAAGTCTTGAAATGATCCATACAATTACAAATATTCCAAAAATACTTTCACACATTGCCTGCTTTTTACAGTATTTGGCCATTTTAGCTCCCTGGAAATAAAAATTATCACTAGAAATAATATTCAAATAAAAGAAAATTAACAGACTAGCTTTTTTCTTTTTTTTTTTTTTAGAACACATTTAATTTACAAAAGAATAATTTCAGTTAGTAAATTAGCGTATTACTATTTATGATTACAACATTCTAAATAAAACCTTAATAAAAAAAAAATATATATATATTTAGAAACTAGTAAGACTACCTGGTGTTACCTAGCATTCTAAATGACAAAAAATTAAAGTAAAATTAAACAAACTGTTTAATACTGTAATTGGAAACGTTTTAACTTCATTTTGTCCCAAAATCAGAGCAAATATTTTTGTGCCTCAGGTGAAGTTCAAAATAATCTGTCTAAAAGTACAACATACTAACCGATTGAACGACTAGAGTAATTTGGAAATGACAACTATTAACAACATAAACCAGAACAGGCCACTGTTTTGGTCAGAGTTTTTTTTATTCCCTCATTTTGCATTCTTCCTACGCATTCTCTCAATGTTTGGGTGTAAATCATTCATTTATCGAGAAGGGATAGTAATCTAATGAAAACGTTTGCAATAATTTACTACTGGGGAATCTAAAACATTTGTTACTAAATTTGTTCCAGGTATTATGGAGACAATAGAAAAAAAAAATCTAAATGAGAGTATAAAAGTTCATTCGCCTTCCTTTATGATAAAAAAAAAATCATCAAGATTAATATCATTTTTTTTAACAGCATATATGACTGATGAATATGATCTAATTATATTCCTTGTAATAAAATAGCGCTTGCATATCTCTATCATATAAAAGGAACTTTGTGTATGTAAAAGTTCATTCCGTATACACTTGGAAATGACTGGACTGATTTTTATGAAATTTCACACAAATGTACTGTATACGTCTGGTTGTGTTCTTAGGATTTAATTAGATTGTCTTTGATAAGTATTAATAATCGAAAAAAATCTGAAGAACGACTGAACAGGCGATTTTGACCAAAGTATACAGTCTAACATCACAAGTGCATTTGAGAAGTTTTATTACCACACAAGTTGAAAGACCCGGTATATAAAATCTACAGTAGGTTCTTTGCAAATGAATGTTTTTGTTTAGAGCACAATTAAAGCATGATACTTGACTTTTTCATTTCAATGTAGACAACCATGTATTGTGAACTAAGTCACTGCATGGAAACTTCCTCTCGGTGCACCGCAATGGATCCCAAACTAGAGCAGGCAATCAATCGATATGATTGAAAAATGGGCAATTTCACCGATTTTGATGACAATAATATGAGACTGAAACATTTGTTGATCAGCATTCAATCCTAGGCAATGTCGGGTCTCTATGCTAGTATATATATATATATATATATATATTAAACTGTATTACATAAAATTTTCAGTTCTAAATTCTGGATAGGTTCCAGAGTGTGACAGGCCTGAACAGAAGATTTCTTAGTTATTGTTGATGGAACAAAAATAATCTACATTTCTGAATTAAATAAAGGGTTCAGTTCAAACTTCTATAAAGATTCCTAAGAAGGCCAGAGATAATATTGGTCAAAATATTGTGAGAATAACAGGCAAGATGAAAACAATATTTTCAACGATCCGACTTCTCAATCCTTATATAAAAAAACTCCAAAACATTGAGAGATCTGTTTTAATCCATATATATTTCTATACTGATCATGTGTTTGATAGACGTTCATTATAAAAATCTCTTTAAAAGTTAGTCTTAAGCTTTTCTCTTTGATGAAATCATCCTTAAAATTTGAAATGCCATTATCAAACAAAATATCAACTTCAATTTCACTATAAAAACAATATTAACATATTAACCTCTACCATTTCATTCACTGTTTTTAACTATCCAAATTTTTCTATTTGCTTAGCAGTTATACTGAAGTGAATTTGATCATATTCTTTTATAATACTAATATTTTGAAAATTACACGAGTTTGAAATTTATTCTATTATCATCTCAAGTGGTTTCAGTTGAAACATTTCATACACACACATGTACAGAACTGAAGAAAAATAAAGTTTATTTGTTTTATTTATAATTATGCCAAAATTGACATTTTTTTATAACAAATTTTGTAGAAATAGAATTTTACTTTCAAATAAAATCATTTAGATTAATTAGAATAAGATTTCTCAGTATTCATTTCAATTTGTAATTCTGAACACAATACAGAAATAAACTAGTGGAAAAGTATTTAGAAGTAAACATAAGAAAAAATAGAGAAAAAATTATTATCTTCCATGAAGAACCAAAAGTTTAAAAACTCATAAAAAACAGGACATTATCAATGGATGAAACTAATAAATTCAGTTTCAGCCAGACAACACAAATACTCAGGATTGTAAAAAAAAAAAAGTTCTTTCAGGAATGTATACATACACACATTACAAAAATTAAATGTATTTCCCCCTCTCTAACTCAAATAACTTTAACAAAAAAGTACATACTTAAAACTGTTCAGCCATTCCCTTTTTACAAGTATTGTTTTGTGTTAAAATTTTTATTATTTCATCAATTTATGTTTAATTCTGATCAATATTATATTTTAGTCATGAATAAAAAGAAAAAAAAAAGGAGAGTTTTCACACTAATTCAGTTGTACTCCTACTTTCCCCATGAACACAGAGGGACAAAATAAAATTAAATCTTTAAAGAATCACAGGTGAAAGGAAGTTTTCATTTTTGTCCTTTCTGCTTTCTTTTGTTGCCTTTGGCTGACATGAGGAAAGAAAGAAAGAAAATAGAAAAAGGGAAGGAATGCAAAAAAAAAAAATATACATAAATAAATAAATAAAAATAAATAAAAAATGACATCTTTTTGGCTTTATCCAACATTCAACTGTGAGAAATAAGTATGTGGTTCAAAACACCATACTCAGGGAAGGAGATCAAACTTCTTAAAATATAATTTTCTTTTTCTCTGATTTTGTCCTAAAATGAACTTAAACAATTAAAAAATCATAATATTACAGATAATCTACATACTTTACAGAAATTAGAAGTCCAGGCGATGCCAGATAGCCATGCTAGTTGTAAATAAAAAATAAAAGAACACCAAAACAAAATGTGTGCATGAGTGGGAATGGTGTAGAGTGGAGTTAAAAACAAAAGATTGAAACATACTTACTGCTAAATAAGGATCAACAATGTCATGAACAAATAATGTTAAAGCACCAATTCGGATAAAATTCAGTACCCAGGACATATAGAGTAGGATTATCGTGGCAATGTGATGAATTATCATTACTTTAAAATCCTGAAAGAAAACAGAAATGACATTAAAAAAAAAAAATTTCTTACAAATGAAACAATAATAAATGAATAAAAAGCATAAAAATGAGCATGCTGCATATACATGTCTGCATGCAGAATTTAAAAAAAATTAACATTGAATAAAACTGAAACCACCATTTCCTCTCCTCTCATTTTGCAAAGTCAAAAGTTTGGATGCTAATTAATTTTTAATTTATTGACAAAAGATTTAATTTGATAAAATCAATTTCAAAAAATTCACAGTGAAAATAATGAAAAATAAGTATGTGTAACTGATGGAAATAAATAAAAATACTCCAACAACTATAATATATTGAGAAAAGACTGAAGTCAGGAATCAAGAGAGAACATACAGTGCTCGTTTTATGCTTTTATTAACTGCTTTATATGTATGAACTGAATGCTGTTCATGAAAAAAAAAAAAAAAAAAAAATTGGACGGTCTCATTTCTATTTGTGAAGTGATGTCAATAAAGAGTTCTAATGAAGGGAGATAACTTATTAACTTACATTCTTGACAATTTCTTCCTCTCTGCTGTAAGAACTGACATATATATGTATAGACTTGGAGTTTACATTCGTAACACCTTAGAGAGCACAATCTAGAATCAGATGACCAGGTTTTCATGTGCTTTAAATTAGCTTTACAACACTGCGTTAGTTACTTATATTTTTTCTACCATTCCCCCTCAAATCAAAACTTTACCCTAACCAACCAAGTCTCTGAACATATAGATGCAACACTCTCGTTGAATACTAACACGAAGGTAAATGTACTTGGGGATTTTAATGTCCATCACAGTAGTTGGATTGGTTTCTTGAATGACAGACACAGCTGGTAGCAACACACATAGCGTCTCTATAGCTCATTTCCTAACACCGTCACATTCCTTACCTGCCTTCCAGATTGTGTAGATCAGCAGCCTCACTTCTAGATCTATTCCTAATTACAATACCCAAGAATTGTATAATAAATATCCATAGTCCACTCAGGAATACTGATCACCCTGAGATTACCTTATGTTCTTGGCTCGGTTCTGAAGAGCCATTGCTAAAATGACAAGATGCTTCAAAAAAGTTGATTGGAAAGCCATCGGAGAACACATCAAAGATGCCCCATGGACTAATATCTTTTCTTTTCCTGCTGAAAAGTGTGTGTTAATGGGACAACTGAATGGTGCAAAACAGGTAGTAAAGCACATGTTCCTACATGGAAGTACTATAGCAAGCCCCCCTCTCCCGGTTCACTTCAACTTGTGCAGCAGCCACTGCACAAAGATAGCATGCATTCTGTAATTTAATCTGTTAGAAGTATAAATAGATAAAAGTTTATAGAATCTAGAAATAATTGTAAGAGTGAAATAGCTGCAGCTACGAGAAGGCATACTGAAGTGATCAGGAAATATATTGACTTGCAGAAAATAGGATTTTGTGATTTCCGGAAAATTTATAATAGCGTGGAGAATAATGGTGGACAATCAACCATTCCCCCATTATCCAACAACCATGAGGTTGCTTACACACCAACCGAAGAGGCTGACCTCCAGCTCAATATTAGATTTCTTAACCCCCCCCCCCTCCTAAATTTCCTTTCGTGGACAGTCACACTCTTAAAAAGGAATGATTTTCAGATTTATGTCCATATCATAAAAAAACTAGACACCTTCAAGGCATGTGGGCCTGATCTCATATTCCACTGAGTCAGCTCCTGTCATCTCCAAACTCCTCAATGCTAGAAAATTGCCTCTGTTGCACCAGCACCAGTTTTCAACCTGGCCCGTCTACATGCCAAAACTAAAGTCCGCATGGACCTCATCAGGGAAATGCTGTTTGCAGATGATGCAGAATTAGAAGCCCTCCAAAAACTCATTGAGTGTCTCATCATCCATGCTTGCAAGGATTTGGTCTGACAATAAGCCTCAAGAAAAATGTCATGGCTCAAGATGTCAGCAACGTCCCCTGCATCCAACCATTGGCGATCACACACTGGAGGTGGGGAATGACTTCACCTATCTATCACCTCCATTATTTCCAACAACCTCTCACTGGACGCTGAGCTAAACACCCGCATCAGGAAAGCAGTAATAGATATGGCTTGCCTGACCAAGAGAGCATGGAGTAACAACATGCTGACCATAAACACAAAGATGAGGATATATCAAGCCTATGTCCTCAGCATCTTACTCTACTGCAGTGAGACATGGACCCTCTACAAGCATCAAGAGCGCAGACTAAACGCCTTCCATTTGCGCAATCTAAAAAAAAAAAAAAATCTTAGGCATTACATAGCAGGACCGTGTTCTGAACAAAGACGTTCTTGCCAAAGTAAATCTTCCAAGCATGTTTGCCCTCCTTTCTCAGAGATGTCTGTGCTGGCTAGGGCACGTCGTTCACATAGAATGGCCTAATCCCCCAAAACATCCTGTATGGCAAGTTCTCAGCTGGCAGCAGACCAACCGGTAGACCACTCCTCAAATTTAAGGATGCGTGCAAAAGGGACTTAAAATCCGGCAACATCAACCCTGTTGACCTCGAATCCTATGCTGCAGACCATGACTTCAAAGTCAAGAAGTGTGTCCAGCTGAGCAAGGAGAACAGAAATGAACAGTGGGAGAAGAGAGGCAGGCGCAAAAGGACAGCATCAGTAGAGCATGATAGAGGTTATCCCTGCAGGAAGTGCAACAGAATCTGCTGCTCCTGCATCAGTCTGCTTAGTCACAGCAACAGTTGCCACCACTCATGACAACCTTTAGGCACGATTCTCCATCATCTATCTAGATGGAAGAATGCCAACAATAAAGTACCAGTATATATTATCAGTAATCTTTGAACACATACCATGCACTGGATAAGGTAAAGGAAGAGAGAGATGTAGCCTTTAATATATCCAAAGCCTTGACAAGGTTTGGCATGAGGGGCTTCCCATGAAATTCAAATCATATGGTATTACTGGATGAATACTAAACATAATCAGATACTTCTGAGACAACAAAAAATATGTGGTTATCCTCAATGGCTACATGTCTAAACATTAATGCAGGTATGCCACTAGGGGTTGATTTTTGGACCTTTATTATTCCTGATAAATAACCTCTCTAATAAAACTGTCCGAGATGAGCATCTGGGCTGGTGCATCTGCCACTCATTTATTAGACAGGGTCCAAAAGAGTCTCAAATCTAACGGATCCTACACGTTCTAATTGGTCCAAGCTCCAACCTCTGTCTCATCATCGGGATGTCACATCTCTGCCTGTTTTACAAGTAATTTAATGGGATGTGCTCTGATAAACGCATAGCACTTGTGTCTCCTCGACGTATATTAATCCAACAAGCAGCAAAATCTCACCTCTTCACTGTTGAGATTCATAGATGCTGAAAAGCATTTAACTCTAATAGTTTTTTTCTTCAAACTACTAGACTTTGGAATTCTCTCACTGTTCCTCGTTTCTGGCTGTACTAAATTGCAGAAGTTTAAATGTAATGTAAACAGACATCTCACTGCTTAACTACACAGTCTCCTGTTAGATATGATACCAAGTAGTAGTCCCTTACATTTCATATGGCAATATATGTTGGGGTGAAATAGAGAAAGAAAAAAAAAAAATTTTTCTTTTGTTTTGATGAGTGTCCACATGTTCGAGAGGTAGGGGTGGAAGGAGAGAGGGCAAGGGAGATGGAATGAAAGAGGGAGAGCTCAGAAAGAAGGGAAAGTGAAGGAAACAAAGAAATAAAAAATTAAGCATAAAAAGGATAAGCAATTGTTGAAATGGTGAGATTCGAGATACCTTTCTTTTTATATCCATCAACAAGCTGAGTATTAAACTCCAGTAAAAACCAAGCTCTATCAAATAATAGATGTATAAATCTGGGCCAATAGGCTGAAAAGAGACAAAAAAAATCATCAGTTAGGAAAAGAAATAATTAAAACAAGTATGAGTTTTTATTTGAGAAAAACGAAATGTTGAAGAATTTCAATAGTCTTTTGTTAATTTGTACACCTTGGCAGCAACATCCAGTCATTAGAAGGTGACATCAAAATCTGCAAAGATAAGGTCTATAGTGTCTTTAATGGTATAGTGTATACCATCTAGAAGTCCTCCCTCTATGACAATTTTGACTTATTTAATGCTGCAGTGAAATTTGTCTTGTTCTACAGCTTGGATACTGATGAAATCGCATGAAGCATCACTTAACGCAGGGGTCATCAAAATATGGCTCGTTGCAATCAAACACACCTAGTAGATACAGGAAGTGTGTATGGATATAATATATTAAATTATAACTGAGCATATCACCAACAAATTATAGCTAAATATACTGCCAATAACACAGTGCAATAACAACAAATGAAAATGGACAGGTCTGAAGTTAATTTTTGATTTGTCAGCTTTAATGCTATTTAGGACTGACTTTGAAAATCTGACAAAATAACTTCTTCAATAAAAAAGTATTTTATCGTTTTTAACTTTTGTGGCAATTTTTTCTTTTGTTGGGCATTTATTCTATAAGCACTGTAGAAATGGCAGACAAGATTTAAAAAGTTTACTTATTACATTCTCTAAATGACACTGATAAAAGTTACACTTTGAGAACTGATTAAAATTTTATTTTTGTAGTCATTCATGAACATCTTGATAAAAATGTTATGTGAAAGAACAAAGAAATCAACATCAGTTCAACATTCATAAAACAAAAATTAATACATTAAGTTTTTAAATTAAAAAAAATTAAATGTTCATTTTCTTATACTTTTATGCACTCTGCATGAAACATTGCTGTTGAAGCACGAGAGGCTACTGTGATTAGGGATTAGTAGTGACTGCCTGTGAATTTAATATCTCCTTTACACTTCCTCCTTTGGAGGGAACCAGTTCAACCTGCCACACAACAAGCAAGAGACCTGGGTGAGGAGTTTAACAAAATGTTTGTTGATTTACATTCTTGCATAGATGCTTCTGTTTTAGAGGAGGATTATCTATAAAAAAAAAAAAAAATTGCTGAAACAGTTTACGAAAATGAAACATTAACAAACTAGAACAAAAACGAATACACAAATTTTTAAAACACAAAAACGAATACACAAATTTTTAAAACACAAAAACGAATACACAAATTTTTGAAAAACAAAAACGAATACACAAATTTTTGAAAAACAAAAACGAATACACAAATTTTTGAAAAACAAAAACGAATACACAAATTTTTGAAAAACAAAAACGAATACACAAATTTTTAAAACCCAAAAAACGAATACACAAATTTTTAAAACACAAAAACGAATACACAAATTTTTGAAAAACAAAAACGAATACACAAATTTTTGAAAAACAAAAACGAATACACAAATTTTTGAAAAACAAAAACGAATACACAAATCTTTGAAAAACAAAAACGAATACAAATGAAAAATATTAATACATGAATACTATACCTGAACAAGTTAATTAACAAACTAAAAATGAAACAATGTTAAGTAATAAAATAATTAAACTTGCTAACATACACAAAACCAAAAATAAAGTGTAACATGGAGTTTCTTGGGCGAAAAATGGAAAAGTATTCCCTTGCATAATTCTTGCAATAAATTATTAATATATAAGTTTTTTTTTTTATTAATTAACACAAGTTCATTTATTTTTTGTAGTTTTGACATTATTTGATTGTTAGTTTATTTAATGCAATTCTATTTTGTAAACTGTTTTGGCAATGTTTCATTTTTTTTTTTTTTTTTAGTAAATGGAAGTTATCTCTCTTAGATCAGCATCCTCTAAAACAGAAGTGCCCTTGCATGTTCATATGGTCAGGGAAACTGCAGGAAGAGAATTCCAAAGGCAAGCGATTCAAGGAAAGAAGCTAGTAGAAGAATTTCCAGTATCTAAAGATTTTTACAGTGAAAGGGAGGAATTTTGCTGCTAGTCAGGGATATTTTCATTTAGAGGGTATAAGTGCAGTAAGTTCATTGGAGTACATTCTGTGGAGGTAGCTATAAAATAAGTACAATGATGCATCACTGTTTTGATGCAACAGTAAATATAGCTTGGCAAACAGTGCAGAACCTATTAGGTTGCAGCCCTTTCAAAAAGGGGAGAGGCTAGTGGTTCGTGCACCAGTCCAGATATGGCAATAATACTCCATGCATGGGTGGATGATGGCTGCATAAAGATATAGTATTTATGCAAATGTGAGAAGTTTTCTAGCCCTATACAGGAAATAACCTTTGCAGCAGACTTGGCAATATCTATGTAATTATCGAGATGAGGATTGATAATTTGAATTATTTGGACTACTACTAGAGATTGAACGTAGAGGTAATAGTAACTAAGAATAACCTAATTACCACTACTATCCAATCATGGTTGATGGAACAAAAACAATCTATCCACGTAGATTAAATAAAACATTCAGTTATAAATTTCGCTTAAGTTCCCAAGTTTGAAAAAAAAAAATACCTGAAGTAGGTCAGAGATTACATCGACAGAAATGTAAAATAATAACCAAGATGCAAATTCTGACTAATCCAAATCATTTTATTATTTAAAGATTTATTTTTGACTTTTTATCAAATTGATACAACTTCCGGTAAATGTCGGCTTTTTTTTCTTCTTCAAATCTCACCTGAAAGTTCCAATACTATTCATTCTTTACACCCCCCCCAAAAAAAAAACACACACACAAGAAAACACTTAATATGGTTTTAAAACCCAAATTAATCCAGCAATGAATATCTCAAATCCCAACATTTATAATTTGGGATAATAAAATTACATTCTTTTATTTTCACAATGAAAGGACGATCTTTAAATGGATTACAGACACTCAATACACATTTTTTTTATTTTTTTTTATTTTTATTTTTTTTTTTTTTAAATATTTTTGTTTTAGACACTCAATACACATTTATTTTTTTTTTTTTTTTATTTATTTTTAAAAAAATATTTTTGTTTTAGAGTGTCTCCCCTCTCTCATTCTCACCTCTTTTTTATGTACAAATGGGACGCTTTTTATCAAGGCTCAAAGGCAAGTCAAAGATAAGGGTTAATGAGTTAGTCAGTTGGACAGTGAAACACCATAAGGACTGGTAACGATGGTTGAAAGTGGACCCCTCTCTTTCCCTCATCCTACCTCTACAATCTCTCATTCATCTTTGATAAGCTCCTATTACAAGTAGTAATTGTTTTCCTTCTGGCGTTGACATGAGTTACTCAAAGTTGAGGATTCTTGTGTTTAATGCAAGTGTACATACACAAATTTATCTACAAAAAAAGGTTTGTTGAAAAAATAGTTGTGAACCGTTAAATTTGAGGCTAGAAATCCAATCACACTGCAGTCAGGCGTGTCCATAACCACATATACGATGCATAAATTCTTTTGGTGGCTGACACCTAAGATTTTCCGTCGGTACTTTCTTTGCTACAAACAATTTTTTCCAGTAATTACACTCAGTAAAGAAACCCTAATGTTCATTAGGAGAATGGGGAGTACAATGATGTTTATTCAATCATGGAAGTATTTTGTCAAATTTTCTGAAGGATATTTTCAAACGATGAATAAAACAATGGCTGCCAGGAATTATTTTTAATGGATTCAAATATTTTGGTTTGTCCATTTTTTTGTTTTTGCTAGTGTTTTTTGTTTGTTTTAATGAGTCTCTACTTATCAAGGCTAAAAGCCATTCAAGGATTTCATTTTCTTCTCATGCCAACTTGCGTACACTTCCTAATTAGCATATGCACATTTTTTGGTTACTGCTGCTAATCTCTTTGCAAGCCAGCCATCCTTCGCTGCTGCTGATATTTTGCCCATGCGCTCATATGCACTATGTTACAATTGTTGACATTGGATTTGAAGCTGACTAATAGTCTGTAGGGAAATAATCCCATGGTAATGTGTTTCACAGATAGGAAGTTTTTGGAAAGAAAGTTTGATAGAAATTCTACCTGATACTAGGAACACAGAGAAAAAAGAAAAAAGCCCTTTTCAGTTGTAGTAGTAAAATGAGAATTTGTTGTGAATGCCTGACAAGGAGAAACCAGCGATTGATGAAATAATAAAGTAGGAAAAGATGTAGGTTAATTAATTAGTTAATTAATAAACTGATAGTTAATTATGAATTAAATAAAAAGCATACCTTATTTTCAAATAAAATTCATATTGGAAGTCATATCGACGGTTGACAAAAAGATAAATCAATTAATTAACACGTAACATGTTTTTAGTTTTACACACACGAAGAGAGACTCATCTGCTTTTATTTACATCTTGGTACGAAGATAACAATTACACATAAACACTCATTTTGATATAAACAAAGGAGAAATAATGGATTTACTCAACAGCTTAAATGCATATTATTACAAACCCAGACAAGGGAGGCAACTCTTCACATATGGTTCAAAGGACAAAACTTATGGTCTTCAGTAAAGACTGTGCAAAAAGAGTTTGGAAGAATAGAAGAGATCATTCTCAACTAGATATTGAAATTAATTTTGTAATTTGTTAAAGCAAGAAAAAGGATTGTAAGTGGCACCTCCTCAGATGTGACAGCAGCACATCATCTTTGACTATAGTAAATCAAACCACCAAATTTTGGGGGTAATTGAACGTAGAATCACAACACGCAATGTAAAGAAATGATTGAACACAATAGTTTACTCATTTAGGTTGTGGGTAAAACTGCGAGTTCATACCTTTTCATAAAAGTATTTTTTTTGTCAGCCAACCTTGTAACCTCTTCCTTATTGGGCAATTCAAAGCAATACCTGGTGGTTAATTCAGCTTTAGATATGAATAGTTTGTTTCTCCTCTGAATTTATCATTGTCAGTTGAAAGATTACCTTGCTTTAAAGTGAAGTCATCAGAACTAAGCCTGTCATGTGTAATGTGAATCTAAGACTCACATTACACATGCATTGTATCATTCTTGTAGAATTTCTTTCCATGCAACATATATCCTCAATCATCACTGGCCTGGTTTAACTTCTCTACATCATCATACTGCATGCACATGTCAGAGATTCTTTCCTATGTTGACAGATCAGGCTGTCTGAAGATATTGGCTTCCTGAGACGAAATGCACCTGACATTGCTTTTTGTTTTTCTACTTCCTTTTGCAAAACTTAATTATGTTCTGCAAAAACAACCCACCTTTTCTCCCTTTATTAGGGACTCATAATTTCTGGAAAATTTATAACAGCGTAGTAAATAATGGTTAATTAATAATACTCCTCTATCCAACAATCTGGAGATTGTCTGCAGGGAAACAGAAAAGGCAAATCAGCTTGCCAGATGGCTTGCCTCAAACTCCACTTTAGACCCAACAAACCACCCCCTCCCGAATTTCCCTTTGCTGACTGAAACCATACTCAATCTGAAAATCTCGCCTTCTCTTGTTCGTGATGCCATAAAACCTAGACACTTCGAAGGCATGTGGATCTAGTCTTATTCCTGCTATATTATTAAAAAAGTGTTCCGCTGGTTGCTTCAGTTCTTTCCAAATTCTTTAACAAATACTTTACTTAATCTTGTTCTTTTCAGACTGCTGAAAAATTCCTTTTGCTGTACCAATTATCAAGAATTCTAGTGAGAACCGACTCACTAAATTATTGCCCCATTAGCCTCCTCCCTCTCGTCACCAAAATCTTTGAGTTCTTAGCACTAGTTTGCCACTTCATAGATAAACTTTGTGATCAACAGGATGGATTTAGGCAAACTCATTCTACTACAGATATCCTAACTAATCTCCGAACATATATACCACACATTGGATAAAGCAGGAAAAGCTAGATCAGTAGTCCTAGACATATTTAAGGCCGTTGACAGGGTTTGGCACGATGGTCTTCTCATCAAAATTAAATCATATGGTATTATTGGACACATATTTAACAATCAAATCATTCTTAGATAAGAAAAATCTAGATTGTCCTTGATGGTCATATACATCTAAACAAGACATATTCCCGATATTTATAAATGATCTTCCTAATAAAATGGTCTTTGAAATGAGTATATTTGGTGATGACACTACACACTATAACAGACTTGAAGGGAAAAACGAATGAATACATATCTAAGAAAATTGCTAAAACTCTAAAGGAAGACTAGTCTGTGGTGGAATGGATGTGAAACTGGATGATAACGTTCAATGCCGTCAAAACTAAGCTTATTCCCTTTCATAACTAAACCACTGATTGCCATGGCTAATGATACATTACCCTTCCCTCAAGCTCCTAGGTTTAATATTCACAAACAGCTTGAGTTGGAACAAATACATTGAGGTAATTGCCAAGGCTGCTGCGAGGAAGGTGGGCTCTCTCTACCGTGCTAGAAAGTTACTCACACCTGAGAGTATCCTGTATCTCTACAAAGCCACTATCCATCCATGCATGGAATATTGTCAATTCTGGGCCAGTGCATCTGCCACTAGTCTCTCACTCCTATAAATAAAGAGTCGCCAATCTAATAAGGTCCCGCACTGTCAGCTAAACTCCAACCTCTGTCCCATCGCCGAAATGTGGCATCCCTGTGCCTGTTTTACAAGTACTTTAATGGTAAGTTCTTGGAAGAACTCAAAGCACTAGTACCTCCTCAACATAAATATCTCCGACAAACCAGACAAGCTGCAAAATCCCACCCCTACATTGTGGAGAACCCTAGATGGTGTAAAGTATTCTAGGCAAATAGCTTCTTCCCTTGAATTGCTACACTTTGTAATTCCACTCCAACGCTCCTGCTTCCCTGACTGTAGAGACATACAGAAGTTTAAGCGTCATGTGAATAAGACATTTCACTGCCCAACTCCTTACTTAGTATCCCTGCAAATCTGGTGCCAAATAGTACAACTTAGTGGCACTTTGCCTTGTTTGGGATGAAAAAATAAGGAATAGACAGTAAAAAAAAAAAAAAAAAAAAAAAAAAAAAAAAAATCTTCTGTATTGGTGCTCTACATTGCGTCACTGTATAAACTGTTTCTGATATTTAATAATGATAGTAAGAGAGAGTTGCCATGTTTAATTCAGAAGCTGTCTCTGACAACATGTCTGTAAATACATACTACTATTAACTATCGCCTTATTGTCTCATTTATTTTTGGCTTTTAAAGCCACAATACTTTCCAAAAATGTAAATATTGTTAAAAAATTAAAAAAAAAAAAAAAAACTAAAACATTTATGGTATGTAAATTTCAATAATTATCGATTTTATTGCAAAACAGTTAATTTTTTAATAATTATATTAAATATTCAGCCTCATTCTGATATCTGAAATAAAATATGTAAGAATTATTCTTGGAGTAACTGAGATGAACTAAAAAATGCAAAGACATTGCGTTTCCTCTTAAGCGGTCATCGTAGTTAATGTTTCACTTGCATGTACAACAATAGGGACTATCATTGCATAATAAACTGTTCCGTTTTCTTCCTTTTCAACTGACTATAATATGGTCGTCTTCAAGTCCAATGTAAACAAGTTCCTGATGAACCATCTTGTTAATTAATCCAATTTATACAAATTTCCACTACTAACGATTACATTTTCCCATCAACTATACACTCATTGACTTTTATCCTCAAGTGGCTTCTAATGAGTGTACAGTAGTCAATGGGAAAAGTGGTGACGCCGTTGTAAAAACAAACAAACAAAAAAAGACAAAAAAAAAAAAAGACAAACAAAAAAAAAGACAAACAAAAAAAAAGACAAACAAAAAAGAGACAAACAAAAAAAAAGACAAACAAAAAAAAAGACAAAAAATAGACAAACAAAAAAAGACAAACAAAAAAAGACAAACAAAAAAAGACAAACAAAAAAAGACAAACAAAAAAAAGACAAACAAAAAAAAGACAAACAAAAAAAAGACAAACAAAAAAAGAAAAACAAAAAAAGAAAAACAAAAAAAAAGACAAACAAAAAAAGACAAAAAAAAAGACAAACAAAAAAAAGACAAAAAAGACAAACAAAAAAAAGACAAAAAAGACAAACAAAAAAAAAGACAAACAAAAAAAAGACAAACAAAAAAAAGACAAACAAAAAAAAAGACAAACAAAAAAAAGACAAACAAAAAAAAAGACAAACAAAAAAAAAGACAAACAAAAAAAAAGACAAACAAAAAAAAAGACAAACAAAAAAAAGACAAACAAAAAAAAGACAAACAAAAAAAAGACAAAAAAGACAAACAAAAAAAAAGAAAGAGAGAGAGAGAGAGAGAGACGGAGAAAGAGAACAAAGGAGAGAGAGAGACGGAGAAAGAGAACAAAGGAGAGAGAGAGAGACGGAGAAAGAGAACAAAGGAGAGAGAGAGAGACGGAGAAAGAGAACAAAGGAGAGAGAGAGACGGAGAAAGAGAACAAAGGAGAGAGAGAGACGGAGAAAGAGAACAAAGGAGAGAGAGAGAGACGGAGAAAGAGAACAAAGGAGAGAGAGAGAGACGGAGAAAGAGAACAAAGGAGAGAGAGAGAGACGGAGAAAGAGAACAAAGGAGAGAGAGAGAGACGGAGAAAGAGAACAAAGGAGAGAGAGAGACGGAGAAAGAGAACAAAGGAGAGAGAGAGACGGAGAAAGAGAACCAAGGAGAGAGAGAGACGGAGAAAGAGAACAAAGGAGAGAGAGAGACGGAGAAAGAGAACAAAGGAGAGAGAGAGACGGAGAAAGAGAACAAAGGAGAGAGAGAGACGGAGAAAGAGAACAAAGGAGAGAGAGAGACGGAGAAAGAGAACAAAGGAGAGAGAGAAACGGAGAAAGAGAACAAAGGAGAGAGAGAGACGGAGAAAGAGAACAAAGGAGAGAGAGAGACGGAGAAAGAGAACAAAGGAGAGAGAGAGACGGAGAAAGAGAACAAAGGAGAGAGAGAGACGGAGAAAGAGAACAAAGGAGAGAGAGAGACGGAGAAAGAGAACAAAGGAGAGAGAGA